>NC_051289.1:8506145-8817107 GCF_015220745.1 Sebastes umbrosus
GGCCGTGCCCTACTGTCAAAACTACAGACGAGCGTTCGCAGTAATAAGATTCAATAATATAAGTTTCAGTTATAAATGCAGCGGTTTAAAATGTCAAACTCAGTGCTGAAAAAGTCCTCACAGTAACGTCACTGTCACACGTAAAAAGCAACACACATAAATAGCAAATAATGAAACAACAGATGAGTTCTCCGCTGATCGGTAAGTTAGTCTTAACGGACCCTGCCCGGCCAATTCCCTGGTAGGAATATCATCAAGTCTTAATCTGTCTGGTTTCATTGATGCTGGTGTTTTCTGGACTCCTCTTTTGTGACATCGTTTGCAAGAAACTCCGCTCGCTCGCAGTCTTTGTTGGCCACTCATCCATTACAAGACCTTCTTCTTCTCAAGTGTCCATGAAGGGGTCTTTTTGGAAATGTGGCAGGTGTAGAGAAGCCCATATATATGTGTGTGTGCTTGGGGTCAAAATCCATACTGGAGAAAGAAGGAGCGTTCAAGCTACCGCGGGGTCTTTAAAAAATGTCCACCAGCTCACGGTACACAGTTCACTGCCAGCAGAAGAGAAGGCTTCAAACATGCATTGGTCTAAAGCGTGAAAATGGCTTTGGATGATGCAGCAAAATCCAGAAAAACAACAACAAAAAAGGTACATGGGGTGAAAAATGAGAGGAGGAGGAGGAAAAGCCTAGATATTCTTTGGCTGAGGCGTGTCCATCTGGGAAATTCACACGCACAGAGCTCTGGGGAACCTGGGAGAAGAAAAGAATACAAATTAAAATGTGTCTTCCATTACAGAAGAACTGCATTAGCACAAGAAATCTGTAATAATATTAGTTAAATTCCTCCTGTATCCTTTCTGTTTACACCATAAAGAAGCCACATCAATCATCTCAATATTGTAAACCATAATAGACGTACCGGTCCTCAGTGAAGCCGTCCATTTCCTCCTCGTCATCCAGCTCCATGTTCAGCTCATTATCAAGACAATCACTGCCATAGCCACTCAAGACACTGCAGGTATGAAATATTTTACACGATCACATGTATGCACAACTTTTGTTAGATTAGACCTGTCATTAGGGATGGGCGATATAACGGTATACACCATACAACGGTAGAAATGTGACCACAGGTAGAGATTTGGCAATATCGTTTCCACCAGGAGGACTCATCCCAACCAACTCAAGACGAGGAACAACTCTGGGTACATGATTACCAGACATTTGCACTTTGTAGTTTATTTTGACAGTGTATTGTCAGCTTTCTTAAATGAAAGATGAGCAAATCCTGTAGGAAAAGTTAAGTCTTTTTCTCTTTTGCTATACAAAAATATAATTTTTAATACCACTGATTGAAGTCAGGCTGGTATTTATTTGCACCCGTTATCCTTAAAACATCCAACATTTGAAATTATTGTTCTCAGGAACCATAAAGCTTCCTTATTTAAATAATTTTTGTTTGACTTTTTGAGTCCGTGTTGTCTCATGTGAGGCAGTGGTTTTTGTTTTGCAGGGACGTTCCAATTAAAAAAAAGAAAATAATCAAATGTGATGAGGTATGGTGTCGGTATTCTAAACCATGACATTTATTTGTTTGCACAATAAAACAAAGTGTCAGAGATGTAACAACAAAAGAAAAGAAGCAAGTTGTGCGGGTGACATTAAAAAAACACATCAGCCCTTATAGAAGGAATCTCATCCCAATTAGCATTATAAGAAAATACAAAAGTCATATCATCAAGAAAAGTAAACAAACATGCAAAAATAAAATCCAAAATCAAATGGAAAGTTAGCAACACAAATCAAGAAAGAAGAATTTACAGAACAATTACTGTATTGTGATATAAAAGTACAAATACCGTGATAGATTTTGACCATATCGCCCACCCTTACCGGTCATCTTTTGGAAACGACTATACAACTCTTGATAAATGACTATTTCCAATATTTCTGCATGTGCATTTGAAGGTTGTTTTTATTTAAATGTTATCTGATGTTATTTGCTGCCCTTGGAGATCGATAAACTATGTACAATATAAATAGCATATATTTAAGTATGCTGAGATGCTAATAAGTGTTTGAGGGTGCTGCAGCTGCTGACCTGACGGAGCGACACGTCAAGAATACAATCCTCTTCAGTTTCTTGTTGTAGAAGAAGTAGTTGAAGGACCAGAGGCTCCCCTCTTCACCAAAAGGGTCCGAGTCCAGATCAGGGTTGTAGCTGAGAACAAACATTGAGACAAATTTAGCTTAAAAATGGCTGAACTCGACACCAAAAAGATTCTCAGCAGCATACAGTATCTGCTTATATAATACACACACACATGCCTACCTGTAAATGTCACAGCTCTGCAGGTTAATCTCCTGGTCGATGGCGTTCCACAGCTCCGGCCCCAGAGAGTTGAACTCCTCTCCCACAGCTGAGAACAAGCTGCTGTTTACTGCATTAGCCACCTGGAGAGAAGTCATAGTCAAATAATTAATTTCATAAAAGATAGTTCATGTTATATATCTGTGACAATAAAAAATATCAGCGGTGCTTCAGAGGGCGGACTCGGCTACAGAGGAGCATACTAACCCAGTTGGCGCTGGGCTCTCGGCTGAACTCGTGGGCCCGCGCGGCGCTGAAGTCGTAGTCCGGCCTGAAGGACTCGTTGAGCGTTGTGATGAGGTAGAAAAGAGTCTTCCTGCAACACTTGTCACTCAAAGGGTTCTCCCCGTCCTCACTGCTCTTCCCCATTCTGGACGGAAAAATAAGAAAAATGCTTAATTATCTTATCTAACTATTTGATTAAGCACCCTTGTGTTCTTCTGATAAGAAACCACCCTCTGCTGTATCCTTCATTGTAGACTGCAGTACTCACTGTGAAGGGCTGGTGGCGTTGGTGGACTGAGGAGGAGAGAGGGCCTCCAGGACGTGTGGCTCCCCCTCCTGACAGAACTGCTTGAACATATGTTTATCGTCCCCTGCCATCTTACAGGAGTAGCTCTCCATCCTGCAGGGAGAAGACAATATGAATAAATAATATAATACTGTGCCAGTATTCATGTGCTAAATGAAACAAGAGTGCTGTAACCATAATGGAAGAGATTTCAGATGAGTGAAAATGTTGCCAAATCCCTTAAGATTACTTTAATAGCCCATTAGGCTCAAACACACTATTACACAACATATTTGGGGCACTTCAAGGTATTTAAATACATTTCATCAAATACAAAAAAAAACCTGAACCATGTCTGTTAACCAAATGTACCTCTCTAGCCACAGATATTACGGACAAATAAAAATAAATAGGACATTATATAAAATATTAAAGAAAACCAGCAGAGATAGAGACTACATTTCTTTATTTTGGTGCTATTCAGCCATTTAACTTACAATTTTCAGATCTGATTTGGTATTAAAATATTAAAGGATTCACAGAGTGCAAAAAAAAAAAAACTGGGCTGCAAGATCTCTATAACCTTTGTTTGACAACAAGACAGCCCTCGTCTTTCCAGTGAGAGACATATCTGCACAAACATCTGACAAGAACAAGTCTGTGCTAAAAAATGTCCTACATTCTCTTTTCATGCTTCTGGGCCAGACGCCACTGTTTACAGATATGCGAGTGGAGCAGACTGGTGTGCGGTTGTTTATTTTTCCTCCTCTAACCTTATGGGTTATGCAAGAGCAAAGGTTGTGCAATTTAAGATGGAAGGCCTACTGAGACCCTCACTGGCCTTGCCAGCCTAATTATAGGGACATTAGGTGGCAACGAACGAATACCACAGTGGAAATAACTGCCCTGGTTTTCCATACACAACACAGCTGACCCGCCGACACAACACCGAGGGTAACCAGATGACGGAGCAGACACTGGAGCCGAGTGAAGATTAGAATCACTTAAGGTTATTACAGAAGCTCTGCTAACATCTGTACACAACGCTAACAGCAGCTTGCTTACATATTATTCATGTGTTTTAATGTATTTCGTTATTATTGGACCAGTTATTTATGTCCTTCTATTATTATATTGGGGTTCCTTCTTTTTTGCACCAAACAACTGACCTTTACACGGAGCACCAGCTCTTTTAAGTTTATTTTTATGTATTTTTTGCAGCACTGTGCAACTTTTCTTTAGTGCAGTACATTATTAACGTTTTGGGTTTTATTACATTTCCATGTGTCAAAATCAAAAGCTCATCTGTAGAAAATATAAATCTGCTAGAAGCCCTGTTGGGTACATATTTAGTTAAAGCCTGCAGCTTTAAAGTCCTGCTGCTATGATGGACTGCCTCACTAATCCACTAAGCAGCCTTGGCAGCTCCAGCAGCACTCAGCTATCATGCAGTATTATTGTATGTGTGCATGTACACATACGCTCCAATAACACTGTTCACAACGCTCTCCAAATAGCCACAGAGTGGTGCGAAAGGACAAGACACCATATTGTGCGTCACTCCAGGTCACAACCAGTAGAGACGCTCAGTTTCACCACCCACACTCAAAACCCTGCGAACAGACTGGGCGGCATAACTCCACAGCCCACTGCCCTTTATGTAACTGCACTGTCACTGAAACTGCAAGCCTGCTGAAGGCCTTACCTCACCTTTGCTAAGTGAAAAACATGCACTGTCAGTTACATATTAACTTTCAGTATAAGCTCTGAGCGTAGGCGTTTTAGGTTAGTTGTCGGCTATCACAATGTTGCATAACATGCAGGTACTTTGCTCTACTACCTCTCTTTAAGAGCAGAGTGTTCTTTGAAGCAGCAGCCACACCTTTCATACACTCAATCCATGTTTAGTGACCTCAAACCAGACACGGTTTTTCCTGTATAAGGAAAACTGCAGTCAAGGTTGACTCCAGTGGCTTTTACTTTGGTTTAAACACAAAGTCTAATGTCTGGCTGTTGTGTTGATGCTCTTGTTGGGCGGGAAATTCTGCATTACTGAAATAGAAGCAGGAAACTACAGGTGACCTGTGCATGCTTCTCCTAAGTAACTAATGAGTGTTTGTTTTGTATGTGTAATATGGAGATTTTTATCCCCAAGTCTGCTTTCAAAAACTCGATTATGGGCATTGTGACTGATACATGCAGCTGTTTCCCGACCAAATTATATTCCCTAAACTTTGTCTGTCTGCTGCGTACTGTTGTCCCATACATGTTTATGTTGTCTGGCTGCTGCTGTGTTGCTCTGCTTGTTTGTCCTAATGCTTACATATGCTACTCTGGATCTGTTGTTGTATTTCCTGATACTGTTTGTCTGGTGTTGTCTGTTGATTGTTTTTCTCTCTGCATTTTCTTTTACGTAATGCTTGTTGCCATATGTAATGCTTGTTGTCATATCTAATGCTTGTCATGTATGCTAGTTCTATTCTTTAAACTATTGATTATTTCTTTTTACCCCCTTCCATCAAGAGGCTTTGCCTTTTGCCAGGCCGCCATTGTAAATAAGACTTTGTTTTTAGTCGACTTGCCTGGTTAAATAAAAAAAGAAAAAAAACAGCTGAAGTTTGTGTGGTCTCAGCGCAGCGGACACCTTTGGAAATAATGTACTAAAAAGTCTGTAAAGACCCTATTTATTACCAGACATTAACACTTCTATTTGTTCCTGTAAACGTGTAACAATATGTAGGTCAGTAGAGGGCTCAGTTGTTCGTGTCGCAATACAAGCTACGTCTACGGCCCTTACCTGCCAAGGATGCGGGACTCTCCTGTTTCGACACACAGCCGGGAGCTGAGGGCTTCAAAGCTGGAGCTTTCCAACAGTTTCATTGCGATCTGTTAAAAAACAAAAAGCAAAACAAAGTTAATGTTAGTCAACTGCCACATTAGGAGACTAGCATTATTGTTGACTTTTTTTATAGTGATGGTCAGGAACCAAGCCAACTTTCCTGCATTTTATTAATGAATTCAAACAATATAGCACCATCTTAAAGAATGTTATGATGTACTGTGTTTGTATGCATTTCATTGTTTTTATTTGATTGTTTTCCACTGTTTGGTTAGGTTTTTCTGCACATTTTGTGTACTTCTTGTTGTTGTATTTTTAAAATTATGTTAGTTTCGATCTTTCTTCCTTTTTTGTTATTGTTTTTTTTCTCCTGGGGTTGGGGGGAGGTCCCTTGTATAAGCCTGTGGCTTCTTGACCTCTCCTGACACATTTCTTGTTTTATTTTCATTGACTGGATTTTGTGCAGTTTTATATATGTGCAAATAAATAACAAATAAATTCTTGCATTATGTAATGTATATGTAATTATTTTGATTAATAATATGATTTATATAACAAACTCTTAGCACCATCTTACCCAATGTTAAAAACATAAAAGCCATTAAGACCTTCAAGTTATTCAATTAATATAATGTATAAAAAAAATTCTGGCATTATGAAATTATTTTAGTTTTTTTAAATTGTATTTGCATCTGTTTGTACCTCAGTAAATCTGCATTTGTTCAATAAAGAAAACATTAAAGCTGCTATTTTAACATACTGTAAATATAATATGATATATATGACAAATTCGGTCATTATGAAATGTATATATAATTATTTTTAATAATACTATGATGTATATATCAAACTCTGGCATTATGAAATGTGTATATAATTATTTTTAATAATAATATGATGTATATATATAAAACTCTGGCATTATGAAATGCATATATAATGATTTTTTTCCCCCCAATTGCATATGGATCTGATACCTCAGTAAATCTGCACGTGTTCAATAAAGACATAAATAAAGAACTAACTAAAGCATTTTTTCAAAAAAAAGAAAAGAAAAAAGCTGCTTAATTTAACATACAAACAATAACAGTACCAAGGTTACGTTTGCTATGTTCGTTCAAAGTCAAATTTACCTAATTAAGTCAGTAAATAAATTATATTATCCTAAAACTGGCAGCTGCTGTCAACATAAATAATTAACACATTATGACATGTATATGTAATGATTCTTAATAATAATAATAATAATAAGATTTATATAACAAACTCTTAGCACCATCTTACCCAATGTTAAATAAATATAATATGATGTATAGAACAAATTCTGGCATTATAAAATGTATATGTAATATTTTTGGGGGTTTGTTCCATTGTATATGCATATTATGTTTGTACCTCAGTAAATCTGCATGTATTCAATAAAGAAA
The DNA here is from genome assembly GCF_015220745.1 of Sebastes umbrosus. Taxonomy (NCBI): domain Eukaryota; kingdom Metazoa; phylum Chordata; class Actinopteri; order Perciformes; family Sebastidae; genus Sebastes; species Sebastes umbrosus. The sequence continues at coordinate 8,513,293 of NC_051289.1, forward strand.
GCATTATTTCCAAAAAAGAAATGAAATGTATATGTAATGATTCTTAATAATAATAATAATAATAATAATAATAATGATTTATATAACAAACTCTTAGCACCATCTTACTCAATGTTATAAACATAAACCATTAAGAACTTTAAGTTATTGAATAAATATAACATGATGTATATATCAAACTCTGGCATTATGAAATGTATACAAAATTATTATTTATTTTTTCCAATTGTACATGCATCTGTTTGTACCTCAGTAAATGTGCATGTGTTTAATAAAGATATAAATAAAGAACTAAAGAAAGCATTATTTCAACAAAAAAGAAAGAAAAAATATGCTTAATTTAACATACTGTAAATGTAAAACTTATAACAGTACCAAGGTTATATTTGATGCATAACTAACCCAATTAAGTCAGTAAATCAATAATATTATCCTAAAACTGGCAAGAAAAACAAACAACTGCTGTCAACATAAATAATGAGACTACAGCGCCCCGTGAGGGACAATTTCTAGGTCAAACACAATTTCCTCTTTCTGCCCCTCCCCCACCCTGTATAAATCCTCTTCCTGGTTCAGCACATCGATGTTAACATACAATATCACTCACCTAGCAGTATTTTCCAGCAGAAAAAGACCAAGTTGAACAGTCAAAACACTCGTCTTCTTCACCCCAAATAGCGACTCTTGCGACGCAAAAAAAGATTCGCTTTTTGTTGACGCTAATGTTAGCTATCTAGCTTGCTTATTATCTGCGTTTATTTCCTTCTTCAGCGGAGTAACTTTAATTCCTACTCGTCTTTAAGCATCTTACACAAGCACTCGGTCGAGGATGCGTTATTCTGAGGCCTTTTAAATTTATAGAAAAACTGCTTTTGCCGATTAAATGCGATGAGATTAAATCCAGAGACTGTTGTCGTCCGTCGGAGTCTGTCTGCAGCGGCATCCCTTTATACGACCTGATTACACAAAGAAAAGCTCGTTATTTAGCTAAATCAAGTCGCTTTTTTTATAAGCGACTCGATCAGAGAAGTAGTTAACTAACTAGCCGAGCTACCAAGCCGAATAAATTACCAAAAACTGGGTCAAGGAAGTCTGCAAATCGTCGTCAACGACACATCTACTCTGATGAAAACAACGGAGTGTGGTAACCAAGCCCCTTTTCCTGTTTATATACGCTACGGATAACGGATACGCCCACTTTAGTAAAGCGCTCTCCTGATTGGCTGTTCGTATAAATGACAGCTAATGTGATTGGTTAAATTTATATATGCTTGACAACGTACACGCCCACTTTTAGTAAAGCCCTCTCCTGATTGGCTGGGCATTTAAATGACAGCTAATGTGATTGGTTGAATCTTGCTCTGTCAATTCCTAGGCCAGATCTGTGTCAAATGTCTTGACTGCTTATCGCAACGCAGCAGCTGAAACCAAACAAGAACTGCAACATTCAGAGTTGTTTTTGTTTGTATTTAAGATATGCATGTTCACTACCACAACCATACACTTCCATGCAACACACACACACACACACACACACACACACACACACACTTACTTGTCTTTTTTGATATATTTACTGTATTGTTATTGTTGTTGTTATATATATCTTGTCCTAATTGTTTTGTTATCACTATTATGTAGTCATATTATTTCTTTATATTAATCTTGTCTCTAGGTGGAGGCTTCAGATAAGCCCAGTGGGTTTTTTGCCTCTTCCTGCACTGTATATTATTCATTTATTTTTTTGTTATGTTGTATAGTCTTAAATTGTGCAAAACAAATAAACAATAAACTATTCATATCTGTCTAGGATTTGGAACAAGCATTTGGAACCATTATAATACTTATAAATACGTATAAATGCATGTATTCTCAGTCTTGCTTTGCATAAAATGATAAGATAAGATAAGATATTCCTTTATTAGACCCGCAGTGGGGAAATTTGCAGTGTACAGCAGCAAAGGGGATAGTGCAAAAAACAAGATGCATCAGCTAACAGTAAAAAAAGAGCTAAATAAAGTGAAACAAAATATGAACCATTTAAATAGAAGGAAGTATAACAATAGGAGCAGTATATACACTACTGACAATAAACAGACTATTAACAAAATTGCACAAGTGGAAAATGATATTGCACAGTGAGAATGAAATGTTATTCCACCTGAAAATATCATGTTATTGTCAGTTTTTGGTGTGTAAGTGAGTGTCAGTGGTCTACTGGGAACAGTGCTGGTTGTAGAGTCTGACAGCTGCAGGAAGGAAGGACCTGAAACGTAATTTAACATAACAACAACATAATTTGTTCTGGATCTTCATTATTCAATGATCCAAATATTGTCTTTGCACACCAGTTTTCTAGATTTTATTTGTTGGTTTTGAGATTTCATCTATTTTAAACCTGTGTGTTGTCCAATTGTATTGCTTGCTTCTGTTATTGAATTGTAAAACACCCCACACTGCACTAAATTACACAAAATGTGCTGACTGATTTAATTAAAGTCTTAGCCTCAAGCATGCAGCAACAGCATAATGACCTGACGAAATAACACCCATAAAAAACAGAATAGCAGATTAGGCCCCAGTGAAAACTGTTGTATTGCCCTTCCATATTCACATAGCTCCTTGTTGTAAGAGAAAATAAAATATTGTTTAATATTATTTGTCGGCCCAGTGGCCTAATGGATAAGGCATCAGCCTCCGGAGCTGGGGATTGTGGGTTCAAGTCCCACCTGGGTCGTGCAACACTATGTGTGATGACATGGTTTATAATGCAGTAGGATTAAGTCCCAGCAGACATACAACTGTGTAGTCACAAAAACACCACCTTGCAGTTAAAATGGATTGAAATGCTGTGATAACCATGTGCACCACATTTTAATAGAACCTGACAAATGAAGAAGCAAAGTTTAACATTTCAACAGAACATTTTATTGACAGAAATACAAATGGCAATCAGAAATCTTCTGGCATTGGTTTATCAGGTCTGTGTGATATAGTCAGAGACATTTTCCAGGCCTGTGCATTCATTGTCCAGGTACTCCAGGATCATATTACCCCCATTGTACAGAGGAGTTTCTGGGTGAGCCAGCAGCGAGAGCAGAGTGTCGTCCATCCGGAGAGCCTCACCTGTCTGAGGATGACATAACCGCAGCTTCTACAAATGGAGAGGAGAGAGACGCACTGTTAAGACTTCTTCAAGAAATTTACACTATGCTGTGCTTTTTTCCCAGGAATATTTAAATGCAAGTTTACAAATTAATTACATGTGGAAGAAAACATGACCTCTTAGATTAAAATATGGAATACCTTTGTATTTTGAGATGAAACCTATATTTTGTGTTGAAAATTAATTGAAGCATCACTAAGAAACTTCACATGTTATTGGCTATTAACTGCAAGTGTAGGTAACCGCGAGAAAAAGTGTGAATACACAGATATTATGTACTGCTTACGGCTGTAACCCTTTTGACATGCCAAACATTACATGCATAACACTGCTTAATCCAGCTTCTGGTAAACAGAGTTGTCTCCTGCGGCTAACACCTGCATTTCATGTGTGCAAACAAGGTTGATCTATATATGAGCTTTACTGTTGACAATATTCTTCTTTTATCTTATTTTAAGAAGTGGATGTTATGAAAAAGACAAGAAAGGATAGTCTAAGAAACAAAAAAAATAGGCTGAAAGGTGAGGGAAGCAGATCAGATAAGTGACTGTACTCTTGCTATCTGTTACCTTAGCTGTCAGTACATTGTTGTTGTTCTTGAGGCTAGCTAGAGAGGCTGCATAATCCACCACTTTCCCCACACTCCATTTGGAACAGAAGAACATGGGTTGGCTGGCGTCTTTGGATTCCTTAGGAAGATAAACCTGAAAATAGGATCTTTCTGTCTGGAAGGCCAAGAAAGGAGAGGAAGTGGACAAAATAATACATAAAGGTTACACTGTAGATAATATCAATAGGAAAATGTATTATCACAATACTACAAACAAGACAGCTATAGGACTTTACCTGTGGCAGCCCCTTGTCTCCTGCAGCATGCAGCTTCAGTTTCATTAATGCTACCTTAGCTGCAGTTGCACTGTTCTTTGCTCCTCTGCGCCCTTTACTTTTAGATAAGTCCTTTGACTCTGAGTAGCCAAAAGAGAGTGACAAACATAATCCAAATGTAAGTAGGTTGAAGAACACAAACAGATTTACATTAGTTATGAAAAGATGAGAGCATTTTGCTCAACACTGATCCCATGTGGACAAATAAGGAATCACAGAAGGAATTCTGTCAAAATAGCAAATACTAGAGACTACACTGTAACTGACCAACAATCTTTTGCACCAGCTCTTTTGTGGCTGCCATTCGAGGCTTTTGGACCTCCAACTTCTCACACTTGTGATCATCTTGATGACGATGGCTATAAAGCAAGAACAAGAGAAATATGTACCTTTCAGTTTAGCGGTTTCATTGATAAGATAGTAATATACTGTACATAATGAGGCTTCTGTATGAAGTATATGAGCTGAGATGTACTGTACAGATTAACACAAAGTATGTTGATTTATAAAAAAGGTTAAAGAAAAAGAGAAGAAACTGTAAACTTACGCCAAACAGAAATGTTTTTCACAATGCGGACATATCACCGGCAACAATTCTTTTCCCTTGCAGTCTTGAAATGAACATGGATAGCTTGTGCTGCCTCCCACGGTCTGTGTTTCCTTTTTCACTGGCTCCTGGAGAAAGTCAAAGGAAATATTAAAACAATCCAGCCAGTATCTAAGGAACTAAGGAACAGAGCAACATGTTCCAGTAGTAATCTTATCAAAGAAGGACATTGGGAATATGTAATCAACAACATGGTGTACCTCACACCGTGAACATGAATGGGCCTCTCTGCTTCTGTGCTCAAGGCTGTAAGAAACAAAAAGATTTTTCATCAAAAATAAAACATGTGGAGGTGAAAAGTATTGTTCAGAGCAAAATAGTTTTCCTATATCCACAAACATTTTTTTTAGAATAACTCCTTTATCACTTAGAGTACAGGATCTGAATACTTCCTCTAACTTTAGACATTTCTTTCCTTTGGGTGATGGTGACTTCTTACCAGAAAACACCACGGCAGAGATTACAAGCAAATGGAAGGAAATCTGAAAGAATAACATGGAGAACAAATTCAGCAAACTGCAAAACAAAGACACCTCATTGCCAATTCTGTCAATACTATGACACTATCAGTCTATGCCAGGGGTCAGCAACCTTTACTATCAAAAGAGACATTTTAGGCAAAATAATAAAAAGAAATCTGTCTGGAGCTGCAAAACATTTGAGCATTGTGATGAAGATAACACATCTTATAGTCTAAGTATATAGTATATAAGTATAATTTAGGGAGGGCCAAAGAGACAATGTACTACAGAGTGTTAGGGCCACATTGAGGGAAAAAAACATCTGAGATTTACCGAATTAAGTCAGAATATTACAAGAAAAAAGTTGTAACATTAAGAGAAAAAAGTTGTAATATTATGAGAAAAAAGTCATAATATTACTAGAAAAAAAGTCTTAATATTACAATAATAAAGTCATAATATTACGAGAATAAAAGTCTTAATATTACAAAAATAAAGTCATAATATTACGAGAATAAAGTCATAATATTACGAGAATAAAGTAATAATATTACGAGAAAAAAGTAATAATATTATGAGAATAAAGTCATAACTTTACGAGAATAAAAGTCTTAATATTACAAAAATAAAGTCATAATATTACGAGAAAAAAAGTCATAATATTATGAGAATAAAGTCATAACTTTACGAGAATAAAAGTCTTAATATAACAAAAATAAAGTCATAATATTACGATAATAAAGTCATAATATTACGAGAAAAAAGAAAATAACACGTAAAATTACTACTTTATAATACTGACTTTATTCTCATAATACTACAACTTTTTTTCTAATAAACTTCTGACTTTATTCTCGTAATATTATGACTTTATTCTTGAAATCTCAGGTTTATTTTTTTCCTCAATGTGGCCCTAATACTCAGTCCTACCATAGACCTACAACAATGATAAATAAAAATGAAAATGTAAACAAAAAGCAGTTATTCATTTCCATGTTTATAAATCCACAGGGAGCCACTGGAGAGGAGCTAAAGAGCAGCAGGTTGCTGACCTTTGACCCTTGACCCCTGACCTATTAGGTAGAAGACGTTAAGGTCTGATAGATATTAGTAACGTTACTCTGCATTGTGGCTGCTACACAGCTAACAGGCTAACCACGCTAAAGAGCTGCTCACTGTGTTTCATATTAACGTCTATGACAGGACAATATCAAACATCAACATCCTTTCTTATTGAAACTCAGGTGGAGATGAAACAGACCTTTCTGACTGCAGGAATCGATCTGACAATGCTTCCCAATGTCTATTTCAGCCATCGGATAGCTAGCCGTTAGCCGTTAGCACGCTACGGAAGTCAACACTTCTTCTTCTTCTTTGGTGTTTATTGGCGGTTGGTGCATTACCGCCACCTACTGGACTGGAGTGTGGAGCAGTAGATTGGCAGGAAAAAAATAAAATAAAATAATAACAATAACATAAATAAATAAAATAAATAAATAATAATTACTAATAATAATAACAATAATACTAATAATAATTAAATTCTCTCCATTATTCCTCTTGCTCTTAAGTAATTAATTAGAAGATTGTGTACTTTCTTAGATGTCTTTCCTAACAGATTCCCCATTGTAATATTTCCATCATCTACTTCTGATAGCAATTCCCTTCTTTCTTCGTCATATTTGTTGCACTCTATAAGAACATGCTTGACAGTTTTCGGTTTTTACAGTGCGTGCATAGTCCAGTTGGGTGCTTGCCTATTCTATGGAGTGTTTGGTTTAATCCTGTATGTCCTATTTTCGGACGGGTAATGACCATCTCTTCCCTTGGGCTCCCGCTCCGTATTCCACCAGCTCCTACATGTTTCTGAATACTGTACAGATGTCTCCCTGTGTCACTTAAGTCCCAGTATTCTTGCCAGGTTTTGTGCATTTTAGTCCTTAATGATATTTTTAATCTCTGCTTTACTTAACGGTATTTGTATGTCAATTAAGTGTCGTTTTAATGATTGTTTGGCCAATATATCTGCATTCTCATTTCCTTCCACCCCTATGTGTGCAGGAACCCAAAGGAAGTCAACACGACCTTTGACCCCAACAGTGAAACCACGTGACTGAGTTTTTTTTCTGCTTTCTTTTTAAAGTTTCACTGAGACAAATTATTTTTTATTAACCTTTTTTTATGTGTATAACAGTATTTACTTGACTTTTAGTTTATATTAGGATGCAGGTTTAAATTTATATTTTTTTCTATTTTCTCGCCTTTCACAAAACACAAAACACAAAACACAACATTGTTGACTTTTTGTACAAACGTCTTATGTTCAACATTTTATTTTGGCCTATGTTTTTATTCTGTATTGTTTTTTATCTTGCACTATTTTAACTTATGTAAAGCACTTTGTAACTTTGTTTGGAAAGGTGCTATACAAATAAAGTTTATTATTATTATTATTATTATTATTATTATTATTGTCATTATAATTTGTGCAAAATTATAACGGAAGTTATCGTTTGATTAATTAAAAAAAAAAGTTTTTTAATATTTGTTAACCAACTTCAACCAAGCTAAGAGAGAGCTCACTGTGGAAAGGGGGAGGAGGAAGTGCGTCAGGTGTCACTACGTCACGCAGGTAATGCTGAAAGGTGTGGTGAAAGGTTCTGGTTTGAATTGAAAGCTGTCGAGCTGGAAAATCCGCTCGCAACACACCCGCCTGTAAAAACATCGTGAAGGGCGACACAGAGGCTGTGGAGAGCTTTTGTTACCTGCGCAGTTTATACACAAAAAGCTGCTAAAAAAATGAGCAAAATCGCGAAATTATTCAAGGGGAGCTCCAGCTCCAGCTCGAGTTCATCGAGCTCCTCTAGGTCCAGACACCACCGGTCCAAAGGTGGACCTTCACCTCAAGAGGCCATCCACAAACTCAGGGAAACAGAAGAAATGCTGACGAAGAAACAAGACTACCTGGAGAAGAGGATACAGCAGGAACTAATGATAGCCAAGAAGAATGGCACAAAAAACAAGAGAGGTAGGATTTTTATCCGAGTGTGTAAACACCTGTGCACCTGTTCACCTTTGATAAAGGCTTTTATGAGGCCTATGTGCTCCTAGGGCTTAAAATTGTACTTTTAAGAAGATTTAAGGGACAAATCACAGGAAAAACTCTTTACAAGTATTAAAGTTTATAATACTTTCAGTAAGGCAAGGCAGCTTTATTTGTAGAGCACATTTCAGCAACAGGGCAATTCAAAGTGCTTTACATAAACATTCAAGAACATTGTGACAAAGTGCAAAAGAACATTAAGACATAATTGAAACAGTTATAAAAACATTAAAGATTAGAAAATAAAAACAAGCAAAATAGAGTATAACACACAAGAGTAAAAGCTCTAGTGCAGTATAAGATCATTATCTGGTTTAATAAAAGGCAGCAGCAAACAGGAAAGTTTTAAGCTTGATTTAAAAAAACTCAGAGTTGGAGCGAAATAATAAAGTAACAATAAGGCCTCTAAGCTACACATACTTCCCTATAAGATGATTTGCCTACAGTGATTTGTTTTTAAGGTTGTGATGATGTTTTCCATGTGAGCAAATGGTCCAGCAAGTATAACAGGTTTGTAACAAGTGAGATGACATGATGATTAAATAAAATAAATTTTATTTAACCTGAAAGTTGCTCTCCCTGTGCAAGAAAAGTCACAACTTTACGAGAAAAAATCATAATATTACGAGAATAAAGTCATAACTTTACAAGAATAAAGTCATAACTTTACGAGAATAAAGTCATAACTTTACGAGAATAAAGTCATATGACCGATCAAATAAAATACATTTTATTTAACCTGAGAGTTGCTCTTCCTGTGCAAGAAACAGTGTTCACTGTGTTTTCTCATGTAAAACCTTGTGCTGCTGCATTGCTCGTTGAATCACCTCAGACTAAAAATAAACAAAGGGAGGGACTTTGTTTCTTTTGTTTGCCCAGCACTCAACCAAATAGCAGAGGCCAGAGGAAAGGTGTGCAAATTGTCACAAAAAAAAAATCACAATATTTCTGTATCAGCTGCCCTGCAGGCCTTGAAGAGGAAGAAGCGCTTGGAGCAGCAACTGACGCAGATCGATGGCACGCTCTCCACCATCGAGTTCCAGAGGGAAGCTCTGGAGAACTCACACACCAACACCGAGGTCCTGAAGAACATGAGCTTTGCTGCCAAGGCCATGAAGGAGGTCCACGAGAACATGTAAGAACATGAGCTTCATAAACAACAAAAACTGATCAAGATTTTGTTAAAACTGCATCTTCTTACTTGAAAAATCTTGGGATATACAGCAATAACAATCCCTAAAAGTCCTGGCATGATTGTGTTTTTGTATCGAGTTACTTTTCCAGTTGACCTTGCAAGCTGATTAATTTGACTCTTGATAGGAAACCTAGCAGTGTGTGCCAGCAACATCATGTTAAGACATTTTGTAACATACTTTAGAATGGAAAACTGCAAAAAGGATTTCACCTTAGCAAATTAAAAATGTTCAGGAATATTTATTTTTATTCATAAAGCTAAAAGGAAAATCCTCAACTCAGGACAAACTTTTACAAATTGTTTTGTTTTAGGTGAAAAAGAAAACTATTAATAAATGAAAGGGAAAATAATCATGATCATTTTCAATAATTAAATAGTCATTAGCTGCAGCCCTATAAGTTACAGTTAATTGTTTCCATCTTTTTGCTTTATAGCATCCAAGAATAAAAAAAAAAAAATATATATATATATATATATATATATATATATAATTTGGGGGGTTGTTTTTAAAGGAACTCCTTAAAGTGAGGAAAAAGTTTAAACTTAAGTTTACAGTGATGTGTAATCTAAACTCTTTGCCTCTCTCTTTTCTTATTTTCAGGGACATTGACAAGATAGATGATCTGATGCAGGACATCACAGAGCAACAGGACGTGGCCAAAGAGATCAGTGAAGCAATCTCTGGACCTTTCGGCGAGACATATGACGAGGTTGAGATCTTTTACTTCCAATATCAAAATCAACTTTCATAGCAGCATTCACTCTCTTTTACAAAATGCATCTAACAACACTCCTGTGTAACTTGTGTTTTCTTAGGATGAGCTGATGGCCGAGCTGGAGGAGCTGGAACAGGAGGAGCTGGAGGACAACATGAAGAGTATGGGCGGATTACCCAGCGTGCCCAGCTCCAGACTGCCGTCTGCACCGGCCAGTCACCGCGCAAGTAAGTTCAACTCTGTATTAGAGGGGAAAATTACTACAGCGGCTATTTTAAATGTACGGGACACTTTCACATTGTTATCACCAAATATGAATTTTAGAATTGAGCTGCCAAAAATACAATCATATGGCTGATACTGAGGACATTGAATAGTTATTTATCCAGTAAGAATACCAGATTTTTACTTCAGCTTTCCAAAGATTAACATTTGCTGCTTTTTTTGCATAGCAATAAAACGTTATACCTTCAGGGGTTTTTGACTGTTGGTCAGACCAAAATCAGCACTTTGAAGACATCCTTTTGGGCTAGAAAAACATATAACATATGGCCATGTAACATTTTTAAACATATACACTGTTTTGATGGAATTTTATGCTTATATTAACCCTTAGTACCCTGAGCCTACGTAACCCTTAGCCTTACCCTGATATAAATGTTCCATAATATTTGCTAGCATTCATTTTTGTCCTTTCTACAGCAACCAAGAAAAGGGTTGAAGATGATGACGACATGGCCATGCTGGCATCGTGGGCAACCTAATTACATTAAGGCAGCTTTAATGTATCTCTCTCTCTCTCTCTCTCTCTCTAAGCTTTTTATATTATTTTTGAAGGTTCTTAGGGAAAATAAGCTTATTGGCTTGTAATGCCACTTTACAGATTATATTTATCAAGAAATTAACATTTTTTAGTGAAGGAATAAACAAAATGTTTTTGTTTTGTTAGCCTGTACATGCACTACTTTCATAGGCCAAATGAAGACATAACGAAGATATGCCTGTGATGTTTTTAACACAGATCAGAATGCTTAACTGTATTGGCTGTAAATAAAGTAAAATTTTGCTTTAATGTTGTAAATATATTGCTTGCTTGCATCACCGTTCAACAATAAAACCGTCCCCTACATAGACTATTGTCTAATAGTATTGTCTTAATTACTGTATTTACAGTGGATGAAAATTAGATTTGTTTGGATTACAAGGGTGACCAGATGTTGGTTTGTTAGTATCTGGTCACCCTAATTACAAATGATACCAATTTTGAAAGACATTTTAGTTCACTTAATACTCATCAATGGTATAGATCAGGGGTCTGCAACCTGCGGCTCCGGAGCCACATGTGGCTCTTTAGCTCCTCTCCAGTGGCTCCCTGTCGATTTTTAAAAATGGAAATGAATAACTGTTTTTTGTTTACATTTTCATTTTTATTTATCATTGTTGTAGGTCTATGGTACGACGGAGTATTAGGGCCACATTGAGGAAAAATAAATAAATCTAACATTTCGAGAATAAAGTCATAATATTATAAAGTAGTAATTTTACGTGTTATTTTCTTTTTTTCTCTTAAAGTTATGACTTTATTCTTGTAATATTACGACTTTTTTTCTCCTACATTTATGACTTTATTCTCGTAATATTACGACTTTTTTCCCCCTAAATTTATGACTTTATTCTTGTAATATTACGACTTTTTTCCCCCTAAATTTATGACTTTATTCTCTTAATATTACGACATTTTCCCCCCTAAATGTATGACTTTATTCTTGTAATATTATGACTTTTTTTCTCCTAAATTTATGACTTTATTCTCGTAATATTACGACTTTTTTCCCCCTATATTTATGACTTTATTCTCGTAATATTACAACTTTATTCTCGTAATATTACAACTTTTTCTCGTAATATTACGACTTTATTCTCTTAATATTACAACTTTTTTCTCGTTAAATTGTGACTTTATTCCCGTAATATTACGACTTTTTCCCCCTAAATTTATGACTTTATTCTCTTAATATTACGACATTTTCCCCCCTAAATTTATGACTTTATTCTTGTAATATTATGACTTTTTTTCTCTTAAATTTATGACTTTATTCTCGTAATATTACGACTTTTTTCCCCCTAAATTTATGACTTTATTCTCGTAATATTACAACTTTTTTTCTCCTAAAGTTATGACTTTATTCTCGTAATATTACAACTTTTTCTCGTAATATTACGACTTTATTCTCTTAATATTACAACTTTTTTTCTCGTTAAATTGTGACTTTATTCCCGTAATATTACGACTTTTTCCCCCCTAAATTTATGACTTTATTCTCGTAATATAACTTTTTTTCTCGTAAAGTCATGACTTTATTCTGTTATTCTTAGATGTTTTTTCCCTCAATGTGGCCCTAATACTCCGTAATACATTTGCTCTTTGGCCCTCACCGCATTGGACTTATATACTATATACTTAGACTATAAACTGTGTCATCACATGATCAAATGTTTTGCAGCTCCAGACAGATTTTTTTTACCTAAAACGGGTCTTTTGATAGTAAAGGTTGCTGACCCCTGGTATAGCTTCTATACTGTATTTACATCCTTAACTATCACCCTTTTGTCTCATTATCTTACATCCGGTCAGGCTTTTATTTTGAAAGGTGTGACCGGGTGTAGCGTCTGTACGTCCGGTTAGCTTCTCTTCTCTGTCAGCAGGTAGGAGGAAGTCCTCTAGTTAGAGTTGAACCAGCCGCTCAAAGACAACTTATACCTGAATAAAACCTCGATCAGGACTAACACAGAGTATGGACGCGAGTAGACCACTTCACACGGAAGGTGAGCCACTAACTTTATTATCTATAACTGTATAAGTTGTTAAAGATATAATGGGGAGTTTCCTATGCTAATAAAATTAGCACAAAGTTAGCTTCTAACTGTTTACAGGCTAAACATTACCACACTAACCCGGATGTATGACGTCATCAAACAGAAAGTTTTCTTTCTTGAAAGAGAAATAAGTATTTCAGCTACTTTAGTGTTGTTATTACTCTGTTATTAACTAAGTCCTATGCCTGTATTCTCATGGATTTAGCACAATGTAATGGGTAACTGATTGGGAAGCTAATATCATCATATGTGATGGATATCACACAACAAAAACACACATTTTATATCTTAAATATTTAAAAAGTATTGTTTTTTATTGTACTGGTGTAACTACGTTATATTATTAGTTTATATGGTAGCCAAAAAAAAGGTAAAAACTACAATATCCATTACATTGAGTTGAACTAAATTATTAGTCAATTAATTAATCGATTAATTGGCTACAGTTTCTGATCATCAGTTAATTCATTGTTTAGGTAATTTTTAAAGCAAAAATAGAAGCTCTATAAATGCATTTTTCGTTATTTTCTGATATGTTACTGACCAAACGATTAATTGAGAAAATATCCAGCAGGTTAGTTATAATAATAATTAAAATAGTCATAGTTAGTATTAGGGATGTAACATATCAGAAAATAATGAAAAATGCATTTATGGAGCTTCTATTTTTGCTTTAAAAAATACCTAAACAATGAATTAACTGCTCATCAGAAATTGTACCCATGAATTTTCTGTCATCAAGTAGTCAAATAATTAATTGACTAATAATTTAGTTCAACTCAATGTACTGATGTAACTACGTTATATTATGAGTTTATATGGTAGCCAAAAAAAGATAAAAACTACAATACCCATTACATTGAGTTGAACTAAATTATTAGTATCGTAATATATAAATATCGTATCGTTGTCAAAAGAATTGATATAATATTGTATCGTGAGGAAACTTGTGATTTACATCCTTGTTAGTATATAAACTCTTGTCAAGACCCTATAGCAATCTATCCCAATACTGAAATATATAACTTTACTGACCACAGCCAGAGATGCCACTGGAACAGAAGAGGAGGCCAAGAAGGCAGCAGCAGCTGCAGCCAAGGTGGCTAACCGCCTGCCCGAGATTCGTCTGGTAGTGCTGGGCTGGAGGTGGCCGGGGAAGAGCCTGACTGGAAACACCATCATAGGCCGGGAGGAGTTTCGCTTGGAGCGAGCGGCCGAGTTCTGTGTGAAGAGACAGACAGAAGTGCTAGGACGGCAGGTGACTGTGGTGGACACTCCAGGCTGGTTCTCCGCCCAGGATACACCACCCTCCTATAAACAGGAGCTAGTGAGAGGAGCATCTCTTTGCCCTCCAGGTCCACACGTCTTCCTGCTCGCCATCCCCGTGGGCATGTTCACAGAGGTGGACCGCGCTCGCATCGAGGAGCATGTGAGCCTCTTCGGCGAGCACGTGTGGAAGCACACAATTGTGGTTTTCACCTGGGCGGACGTGTTGAGGACCATTTCAATTGAGAGGTACATTCGCAGGGAGGGCAAGGAGCTGCAGTGGGTGCTGGAGAAGTGTAAGCGAAGGTACTTTGTCATTAATAACTGCATATTCGGGGAGCATCCCCAGGTGGGGCGCTTGCTGGAGAGAGTGGAGAAGATGGTGGCAGAGGAGGGGGGCTACTACAACCCAGAGGAGGGGGAGAAGGAGAAGACACCTCTGGATGAGAACCAGAATCCAGCCAGAGAGGGGCGGGAGCTGGGGGCACGGCCCAAACAGAACTCAGCTCTGAGTTTGTCCAAAGCCATGGAGGTGGAGCCGCTTTCCAGTGAGTGATGCACTTACAGTAGCTCACAAGAAAGTCAAACTGAAATCTCAGAATGTTATACGAGTTTCTTTCTGTTAATTAAATATAACAATTAAAGACCATGAACCTCTCTAACACTGCTATAATACTAGTGATATCACAGCTAAATGTGTAGTAAGCTTGTATAAATGTCAAATGGAGCCCTATTAATAATGCACTCACTGTGTCTAATTCTAGATTAACAAGACACTCTTGGCTGGCCGGAGCATCTGCCTTACTCTCCTTATGGCAAAACTGCTTATTAGACAAGAAAGAAAAGGGTAACTGAAATTTCACTGAATGTTCAAACCAGTGTGATTTATTTATTTTTTTAATCAGACATGTTATGTATGTTTTAGTCAAGTGCTCTTTATGATTCTCACTGTGATGATATGAGAGGCCTTTGCCACGTAAACACCCTTTTTTTCATGCTGTCCAAATATTTATACTCCCCTGTTTTACCATGTAATTACATTTTGTTCTTTAGATGTTCTTGTTATAGTACCTGGAGGGTTGTGTGACGGGAGGGATTTCATTTAATCTAAAACGAGGAAGCACAAGCTGTTACACGTATGGCAGTCATAATTTTTAAACCCAATGTGTGTACACGCTTGGCGAATACAAACGGCAGAACTGCACTACTAAATTGTTACTATATTATTCTGTCGGCGACCGTTGAGGGAACTGCTTTTTTTAACGATTCCCATTTGTTGTGACCAAACTGTAAATGCTTTTCTCATGCTGCAATGTTTATTACACTCTCAGTGTACAGTTATAAAGCACTTGGGCAGTTATTGATTTTGTGAGTTGCCTTACAGCAGTGGTTTTGTTTCCCTTAAATGGATCTTTCACATTTATATCGCTGTGTGGCAGAGGGATGTATTTCAGGAAAGGATGCGCTACAATGGAGAGCTGCAATGATTAGGGGATTTTAATCGACAGAAAATACATCTGCAACTAGTTTGATAATCGATTAATAGTTTGGTTGGTGAGAAGCACTGAATGTAAACAGAACCCCACCGGGCGCCTTAAAGGTCTTTGTTTGCAGAAAAAACAAGAATCTTGGTGAAAGCTGGTGTCTGGTGTCTTTGGCTTTCACCAGGCTATACAAGCAGTATGTTGAGACTCTCCAACTCGTTGTTCTGGTGTACTATTATTGGATAGTCAGCTGCTCTGGACAGACCCTCAAATCTTCTATGAGGACGCGTGTAACTGTAGGCCTTTGATCAGGTAGTGGCATACTTGCCAACCTTGTGACCTCAGAAATAGATTTCAAAACCAAAGTGGGGCATGTGGGGGTCCTCCTCCAGAAAAAAAATAGTTTCAGAGACTTTGTTTCCTGCAATCTGGTGACTTTTAAAGAGTGAAAATAACAAAATAATAAGATATGTAAAATATGATATATATGCGAGAGCTAAGCGACGACGGCTTTTCGCTGTGTCTCTTCCACCGGGAAACAACATTAGGCGTAGCTCTATTGTTGTCCGGGGGGAAACAGTAAGGCTTATACACGCTGTACAGTGCCAGAAACAGGTTGAGAGTACAAAAAGGTGTAAGAATGTGTCATAAATTTGGAGAAATATGTGAGTGACCCTGGGAGGAAACCGGGAAAATCGTTGGGGTAATGTTAGACCGCCATCCGAGTGTCCCAGTTAAAGGAAACACTAACAATGGTTACATACTGTTGTGTGAACCAGTTGAATCACTCCAATACTACCTGTGTCTGTTCACAGTAGCGAATCCTTGCCATGAACATATCCCTCTGCTGCAGATCAGTTCATATATACACAATATAACTATCAGTTTTACTCTATTTTACGTGGGAACACTGCTAATTTAGTTTTAGTGAAGCAGGTGTGAATCAGGTACTAATAACATTGCTAGAGTGGCTGTGAGTTTCAAGGACCCTGGGAAATATCAACTGACTTAAAGCCTTTTATCGTAGGAATGCTGTAGATAATAGTTCTTTTAAGAAGCTGGCAGTCTTTTGCATGAATATGTTTGTACTCATTAGAGAGTAGAGAGCAAACTCAATGCTGTATACTCAGATATGCACTATGACTATTTCACCCAGTGTGGGCAAATACAAACATGTTTGTTGACATTTAGTTACGGTAATATGAGACGGGGAAACAGGGAAGACCTGTTGTACACTAGTGCCTAAAGGACTCAGTATGACTGAAATTTTATTTTTTCATTTTATTCAGGGGGTTTGTCAAAACAACATGGCTACAGATGTGGGTCATACTGTATTTGGTTAACTGATAAGAGGTCTGATAATCAGCACTCCGATATGAGTGTTCAAATGGAACAACTAATGCATCAGTCAGAAAACAGCAAGTGTTTCATAAAAGTAATAATTAAATGGGAGGAGTTTTAAACAGAAAATGAGGTCAGTATATAGCAGACGTGTACAAAACTGCTATAGGGCATGCAACCCAATATAACCCACCTTTGTAGCAGTGTTTGTAATGGTGATTGAGTTACTTTTCTAAGTCCAGCATGTGAATCAAGTTACTCTTAAGAAATTAATGGACGAAGCAGAGTCGTCTCTCTGGGCTTTAGTAGGCCTACAACGTGTCTTATTGTCCGACACTATTCACAGTAGATCTGCTTGTTAGAAATGCACTGTGTTGTTCTTCTACTAAGTTCAAATAAATCTATATTTTGATCTAACTCTGGTTCTTGAATCATTTACAGGTGAAGACTAGGGCTGTCAATCGATTAAAACAGTTCTCAAACTTTTTTCACCAAGTACCACCTCAGAAAATATTTGACTCTCCAAGTACCACCATTATGACCGATGTTAAAATACAGTAGCGTAGGCCTACCCTATTCAGTAATGCACAGTTCACGCAGGAGGCAAATTTATTCCTAATAAGAATATTACTTATTGTTGACTTTTGTCAGCCACATCCACGCTGTACAAAGGGGGAGCACTAGAACCGGCACTTAAACTCTTCCACACAACTCTCATACTACGCAAGGGGCAGCCTCTCACACTAGGCCTGCACGATATGAGGAACATCTGCAATGTGCAATAACACTGTTCAATATTGCGATGACGATATGACTTATGATAAATAAACAAATATTGAAGTGTGCATATTAGCTATACATATACATATACTGTATTTGATATATAACCAGGCTAAATGTTGTTTCTAGAACAGCAACAGTAATGTTTACAACAGCAAAGTCACCATATAAACTCATTAATATCTCACTGGAGACAAATCTAACATGTTAATAAAATAAATCATATTCCTGACATGAAAATACTAAGTGAAGTTTATAAAGACTGAAGAACACAGACATCAGTCAGTATCAGTCATTCCTCCTGTCCTATGTCCTCCTGTCCTGTCCTGTCTTCTGCCCTCCTGTCCTCTGTTCTCCTGTCCTCTGTCTTCCTGTCCTCTGCCCTGCTGTCCTCCTGTCCTCTGTCCTCATGCCCTCCTGTCTTCTGTTCTCCTGTCCCCTGTCCTCTGTCCTCCTCCCTCTGTCCTCTTGCCCTCTTTCCTCCTCCCTATGTCCTCCTGTCCTCTGTCCTCCTCCCGCTGTCCTCCTGTCCTGTCCTCTGTCCTCCTGTCTCTATCCTCCTCCTGTCCTCCTCCCTCTGCTGCAGTAACATTAGGGCTGATTGAGGGAAGAGAGGCTGCTTTGTTTCAGCCAGCAGATGAGTTTACATGTAAGATATGAGACAAACTGACCTAAACAGTGAGACTACACAGCCTGCTGCAGCTTTAGTTTCAGCTGGTGTGGCCGAGGGTTTATGATACTTTATGAAGGTAATAAAATAATAACACAGAGGCTCAGTCTGCAGCGCATCACCGCTTCACGTCTTCCACTCCTTCACAATAAACTCACCTGACACTGAACACTGGATCACTGCTGACCAGAGAACTAAAGTCATTCACAGCTCAACTAAATAACTTACACGTGTTTACTGTCAGCTGTCAGCCGCCGAGCTAACCGTGCCTGTCTACAGAGAGACTGCAGACAGAGCAGATTGAAACGTTGCTTTCCTCCATGTTTAACAGTTTCATCATGTTTATGCTTGTTGAACAGGTGTAATAATAACTTATCTTGGCTTTACACTTGCAAAGTTGTATTGAACTCACAGTAACGAGTAGTTGTAGCTGTCTCCACCGCGGCCTCTCTGATCAGCTGTTCACAGGCTGACTGACTGTGTGTTGATGTGAGAGGATTCATCGCGTTACAGCTGCAGAGAGCTACCACAGTTTGAGAACCACTGGATTAAAATATTGAATCACAGTTAAAAACATGATTATCCATAGTTAATCGCGATTAATCGCAAATTAATCATGTTTTTTACCTGTTCAAAATGTACCTTAAAGGGAGATTTGTCAAGTATTTAATACTCTTATTAACATGGGAGTGGACAAACATGCTGGTTTATGCAAATATATGTATAAATGTATTATTGGAAATCAATTAACAACACAAAACAATGACAAATATTGTCTAGAAACCCTCACAGGTACTGCATTGAGCATAAACAATATGCTCAAATCATAACATGGCAAACTCAAGCCCAGCAGAAAACAACAGCTGTCAGTGTGTCAGTGTGCTGACTTGACTATGACTTGCCCCAAACTGCATGTGATTATCATAAAGTGGGCATGTCTGTAAAGGGGAGACTCGTGGGTACCATAGAACCTATTTTCATTCACATATCTTGAGGTCAGAGGTCAGGGGACCCCTTTGAAAATGGCCATGCAAGTTTTTTTTACCAGTTTTTACTTCCTTAAGTTTTCTAGTTTCATATGATGCCAGTATCTTCATTCTAGCTTTAAAACTGAGCCCGCTTCAAACTTAAAAAACACAAGTTGCGTTAAAGAAATTAGTGGCGTTAAAACGAATTTGCGTAAACGCCTTATTTTCACGTTGACTTTGACAGCCCTAATAAACAAGACAGGAAATAAACTGCTGTCACTCCCATGATGCATTAAACCTCAGCAGGTAGAGCTGCAACGATTAATCAATTAGTTGTCAACTATCAAATTAATCATCAACCGTATTTTGATAATTGATTAATTGGTTTGAGTAATATTTAAGAAAGAAAGTCTAAAATCTCTAAAATCCAGCTTCTTAAATGTGAATATTTTCTGGTTTTTATTTACTCCTCTATAACAGTAAACTGAATATCTTTGAGTTGTGGACAAAACAAGACATTTGAGGACATCATCTTAGGTTTTGGGAAACACTGATCAACACTTTTCACCTTTTTTTGACACTTTATAGAACAAACAAATAATCAATTAATGTAGAAAATAATCAACAGATTAATCAACAATGAAAATAATTGCTAGCTGCAGTCCTATCTACATGTAGCCACTTGTTTAAGTTCCTTTATGGAGAGCAGATATGTTTCTTAATTTGACCACTAGGTGGCAGTAAAACATCAGTAAAACAGAGATGATGGAACATGTTTACAGCAGCAGCAGAATGATTCACTTCACAGCAGTTATGACCTTGCCACAATAGATCCATTAACTTGATTCGGGGAGTGAAAAGCTGGGTGTCCTAACAATTAACACCCACTTATTATTGTTTATTGGCAATATGTGCAGCGCTTGTCTTTATGTAGCAAACCTCATTACTTCCTGACTCTATCTATAGCTTTAATGGCAAACATTGTACAGGTTTAATTCTCTTTTTGTCCTTCATGCTTCTGAATGGTCAAGGATATTTCATGCTTTTCTTTTTGCTCATCTTTGCTGTCTTTACTCAGCTTTCTCTCTCTTTAATCTGCAGGGAAGTAGTTTCATCTACCTGATCCACGTATTTCACACAAACCACACAGCATTTCTCACTGTCATGCTCTCCTTCAGTGCCGATATAGATGATATGAAGTATAAAATTATGCTCTTTGAACTGAAATAGGTTGCATGAAGCTGTGGGAAGATTTCATAATCAAATGATTGACTTGCAGAATGAGCATTGACGGTCAAAAACTGGCTCCCCTCCAAACTAATCTGTCTCCAGAGCTTATTTAATTTTTTTTGCCATGGATTTTTACATTAATTATGGTGGCAGAATAATGCATTTCATTTTCCCAGCTGCTTATTGTTTCTCTGTTGTACTTATGCTTTGAATGCAAACACAAATACTGATTAATGGAACAATGAAAGTGGTTGTATATTACATTTTCTCCTTCTATCCAACGATAATAGAAATATAGCTGCAAGCAACAACAGGAGTACAATAGCAATATTCAGAGGGTGTCTTTGTTTTTAACAACATTGTTTATTATTTCAAATGTAATCAAAACAACAGTAGTTACAGAAATTACAGACAGCTATGATACTGTGTGATTTTGAGTCTCATTGTGTGTCATGATAAGATAAAACAAGGTCATGGTTCTTGTTTCTTTATACTGAGCTCTGGCAATTTTAACATCTTTCACCCATGAGTCAGAGAAAAAAGCAGCAACCTATTTGGACAACACCACTATGCTGCTTTTCGTCATCTAAAATAACATTGTTAAGAAAGTGGGAGTGAAAGCGATTAGTTAAGTCCAGTGAAGCAAGTGAAGACTTTCTGTGATCAAAGTGTTTTCGGCTTTTGTGTAGACGTGTTTAACACAAACAAATCCGACCGTCGGCCACTTTCTCTGACTGCATTTTGACAGTGGTTATAAAAACACTTGCAGTTTCAGGTGGCAGTGTACAACAAGCAGATGTTCCAAGCACTTGCAAAGAGAATTTCTCCACAGGGGTCAATTTGAATAATATTGTAAAAAAATAACTGTATGCATGTTCTGTCCTATACGCTCTGTTAAACACTGCTGTGGAAAGGAGTTACTGGGAGTCATAAAAGAGAGTTTGAAAAGCAGGAGTTTGTTCTCTCTGGTGGACACCAATGAGACCAAATCTGATCTCAGTGCGGTTGTAAAGAAAGGTCTGTGTGAAGGTTTAAAACAGCCAGTGAGTCCTTAATTTGGTATTTGAGCATGACTCTTGTGTGCATCTTTGGGTATGCAGGTGATGTGTATTTAGACCGTGGATGTATTAAAGGTCCCATATCGTGCTCATTTTCAGGTTCATACTTGTATTTTGTGTTTCTGCTAGAACATGTTAACATGCTGTAATGTTCAAAAAACACATTATTTTCCTCATACAGTCTGCCTGAATATACCTGTATTCACGCTCTGTCTGAAACACAACGTTTTAGTGCATTTCAACGGAATTGCGTTGCTAGGCAACAGTTTGGGTCCATGTTTACTTCCTGTCAGCTGATGTTATTAACATACACTGCAACCAGGAAATAAACTGGGACACATTTAGAATGTTTACGTTTAAAGCCGTGTAATGGTCTAAATATTATATATTTGTGACATCACAAATGGACAGAAATTCTAACGGCTTGTTTCAAAACGCGCAATTTCTGAATACGGGCTGTGTGTATTTCTATGTATATTGAGCGTTTTGATAGTTTAACAGTATCTATAATTCACTTAAACCTGCTTTTTAATGTAAAAGACATGAAAATCACACTTTTTACAATATGGGACCTTTAAACTAGAGGATGGTAGATGAGAGATGTCCCCGCCCCCCTTAGTTACTGTTGCTAAGCCTGTTTAGCTTTCCAGTCTCAAACATTCAGTTTATCTTTGATTTGAATGGGAAACAGGTGCAAATTGAGGTGCAAATCTTTATCATCCAGTGGAAGGAATATTGTTTTCATCCATATGCTTAGAAGACTATTTGGAGATTCTGGAAATTTCTTCAAGTGTTTGTAAACTATCTCTTCAGATATAGCAATTTAATAATAGTTATCTTGTAGAGAAACTGGTGGTTGGCTATCTCCAGAAAGATTTTTTAAGGGCTTTAATTTTGAAATTCTACATCAGAATTTACTATTATTCTCTGAGTGATACTCTGAGGTTGTCTACTGTCAACCTGAAGTGAAATTAGTGTGTGATAGTGGACAATTTCCCTTTAATTCTAATCTGAATTTAGAGTGAAATTAGCTCTTACATGAGATTTTTAAAGGGCTATAAGTTTGAAATTCTACATCAGAATGTCCTGATACTGTCTGAGTGATACTTTAAGGTGGTGTACTTTTATTCTGAAGTGAAATTAGTCTTTGATCGTGGACTGTTTCCTTTTTTCAATTCTATCCATCCTAAGTGAAATGAGGCACTTAGTAGAAACATGGAGGTGCTGAGTGTGAGGTGGTATATACTGTAATTTAGAAGTTAGATCAGTCTTTGGAAATGTATTCTTTAATATTAAGTTTGACTAAGTATTTACACAATTGGAATAACATTTTTCTCTGAACTACATTTTTGGAGGCGGTTGTTTTTCTTTTAAATTATCATTAATTTCAATTAATTTCATATGTATTCATTTTATATGTTTAATTATTCATTTATTCATTATCGACAGACTGACTGACTGACCTCTTGAATGAATCTGAATGGCCCATCACGTTCATCAGAACCGTGCTTTTATTTTGAAGTCAGTTCCTTCATGCTCTTACCATAATGCCTATTCGTCTCTTTTCTTCTATACTCTTTGTTGGAAGTTACTAACGACTATCAGGGCAGATAAACACACAGTTTAATCAATTCTTCACACTTTTGTTCTTGTATTTATGGTTTCTGAAAAGGTTAAATAAAAAAATAACACCCTCCAAACTCTTTAAATGCCGAGTATCTCTCTTACTACAGCTATCGCTTCAACATATGGAGAAATCCAAACTAGCTGTGCCTAGTTACGGTTGCTAAGCTACGATTGGACAATCGTTGTTAGGGCGAGGGGTTTTAGAGAACTGCCTTATGTGCAGCAGTTTTATATGTAAATGGTTGCAAAACACCACTATAACCAATAAAATATACAACTAACTGGTATGTTCTGGATGTTTTGTGTGGCTGTTGAGGCTGTGGGGAGTTTGAGGTACATACTTTAAAATATGATGCTGATTAGTCTTTGGTCTCAATGTGATGACGACAAGGTGGGAATTAAAAAAAAAAAAATCCAGATTGTTATTTTTTTATGTATTTACAGTGTCAAACTGAATGGGTGTAATATTGCACATTTTATTTTTCAGTAGAATTCCAAGATACTGATCTAAAATGAGTCTACAATCATTAGTGTGAAAACATAATTTTGTCTTGAGATATTATTATTAACAGTAGAAGTGACTGTTCAGTCAGAAGCCGTGTGTATTGATTGGTGACAGTATAATGATTGGAACAGTATTCACATTTAAGTAAAAAAGTAGAGAAAAAAAGGCCACTCATAAAAAATAAAAAAGTTTTTTTTTCTGTACTATACTGCTATACTACAAATGTTTTGCCATGAGTTACCTGAATCTGCAAATGTTTTGGCCTTGGTATATACATTAATGTGTTGACACGGATGAGCCGATCATAACATAAACACAGACTATGGTTATGCTGAAAACATACTAGAAAAGGAAACCACACTGTAAAAAAAGAAAAAATCAATGAAAACTCCAACCATACCAGTGTGTCTTCTGGCTCACACAAACTGTATCCAGATACCTCAGATTCAAATCAATAAGAATCACCTGTGCAGAGCCAGCTCAAACATATGCACCCATAAAGCAGGTGGATATCCAATCACTAATGTAAACTGCTCTCTTTTGCATTCACACACATACACACACACACACACACACACACACACACACAGAATCACTTACACTTTAGAAAATATATTCAGCATACACACTCACAAGCGCCTGTCTTGTAATTTTGCATTAGTACCACATGTCAAATGAGAAAAAAAAAATGTGCAAACTCTAGTTGGGGACAAAATGGCACGGCAGTAATTAAAAAAACTGCAAAAATAAAAACAAAACAAATACATAAAATGGTATCCATGATGTAAGGAATCAATCAAAAGAAAGAAAGATCGTGCCCATCACCCATTAAAAAAAAACACTGAGATATTCTCAGTGAACAAAAAAAATCTTCATTTTCAGAAAATGAAACCAGCCAAACATCACAAATTAATTCGGCTGCTGAGTGTTCAGAGCTTTTTCTCCGAGCTGCGATCGATCGCAGTGACAGGACTTCAGCTCACGTCATATCGCACATGCTGCAGCCTCTCTGTGCAGAGCAGGCAGTGGAAAAGTCAATTAAGCCTGCGATGGTATTGAAAAGCAATACCGACGGTCTGTACAGATAAATGTGCCAACCCCCTGTGAAAACAACATACTGAAAGAAAAAGGAAAAGAAGTAAAAACCTGATGGATATACAAAGGCCTATACAGTATAACCCCACCGACAATAAAGTGGAAATCTCTGTTCACATACTCTGTATTGTTTCTGAAAATATATATTGTATAATTCACCCTGCTCCCTCCCTCAACCACACCGGTATCCAGTCTAGGCAGTCAGGCTGTACAATCCCTCCATGGCAACATGATAGCAGCCCAACAGAACTTAACCAATGCTGACTGATTCGATGACATCAATGCTGTTCCCTCCCTCTGTCCCTCAGTAGGTCAGCCAACAGGAGCTGAACAATGGGCTTGTCTGGGATCACTTTTCAGGGACTTCCTCGTATCGTTGGCTGCCGTATCCAGTCTCATCTGGCGCTCAATGGGCCGATCCCGCAGTCTTAACGAGTCATTGTGTACACTGATAAGCAGATCCTGGAGGTTCCTGGCGAGAAGTCCCTGTGGAGAAGGAGGGAGGAGGGCCGGCACGGAAGGGATGGGTGGGGTGGAGGGGCGCGGGGATGCAGACGCCCCCTCCTCCCTCAGCACTGCTCCGACACGATGAAGCCCTCCTTCTCCTGGCCCACTGGCTCCACCTCTGCGTAGGCCGGGTGGCCCGACCCCCGGCGGAACTTCATGGCTGGCCACCTGCTCGGGCGTCTCTGCAAAGGGAGAGGACATGTGTGAGGACAGCGTTTAGGATAAACAGTGTCATAAAGGTTAAAGGTCAAAGGTTAAAGGTTAGGGCTCAGGTTGAGGTTTGTCTGTGACCAGAGGAGAGCCAGACTTGGTCCAAAATCTTCCTTCCCACCCCCCCACCCCCTCCTATGGAGCTGTAGGATGAGGACAGGCAGTAAGCTTGTGCTTTAGTAAAAACAAAATGGATATCCTCTGTGTTTCGTATATTGAATGATGAATTATGCAATCATGTTTTCCTAAATTTGAGACATTTTGGAAGTTAAATCTTCAATAATATATTTGCTTTGGTGGGGAAAGGA
This sequence comes from Sebastes umbrosus, assembly GCF_015220745.1. Lineage (NCBI taxonomy): Eukaryota > Metazoa > Chordata > Actinopteri > Perciformes > Sebastidae > Sebastes > Sebastes umbrosus. Next base: position 8,539,351 of record NC_051289.1, read on the forward strand.
TATTTACTGTGTTTGTTTGATTTAATCAGTGCAGCATTTATGACTTATTATATCCAGGATTGTAGTTATCCCTTTGCCAGAATCGAGTTCTTAAGTTAGGAATGTGTACAAACTCCTTTTAGTTTTGATAAGACACATTTTTCAAAAAGCAGACATTCCAGTGTAATAGCGAGAAAGGATGTCTGGCCAAATGTGAAAAAAACACACCATTCAGTGCTCCGTGCATTTTATCCTTCAACTCCTGACTCTTAAATATTCATTGAGATTCTCAGAGGGTGGATGATGAAACGAGGTGCACACAGTCTTTCTTAATAAATGAATATGAATTCCCCCGAGCATGAGTAGGTGCTGTTGGGAAAGTCAAACACACTGAGAGGTGTTGAGACGTCTTTCAAAAACAAAAAGTCAGTACTCAGTGTCAATATTACAAGGTCATTATCAGTCACAGGGACTCCCCGATGTGGATTATGCTTGTTCAAGTGAAGCCTCATTTTGGCATACTAAGTATTATTTTATGATATTAAAGGATACGACAGGTTATATTCTATATTTTTATTCTTTATATGTCAACAAATCTCATGAAAAGACCAAAACCAGTGTTGATCTCTCAATACCGTTTAACTTCCCCACCCTGTCATTTGTTACTACAGTAAGTAAAAGTATGTAAAATCGGCTTACGAACATTTCGTTTCATTTTATTTCAAGGCTAAATAGTTTCCTAAAACTGTGTGACACTCTAGCTTTTATTAAATGTTACTCAAATACGAGATATGTTTTTAGCCATGGATGAATCAGGACCTGTACACAGGAGGGTCATGAGATGATTTCCTGGGTCAGAAACAAGAAACCAGTGGTGGAATGTAATGAAGTACATTTACTCAAATATTTTTCTTATTATATCATTTTTTTAAGAATATGAACTATAGAGTACTACAGAAATGAGTCCTAATACCCAGAAATGAGTTAGCATTTGAGCTCTTCCGGTTCCCTCGTCTGGAAGTCAATGGGTATTTTGAATTTAAGTTAGATGCCTGAAATAAGGTCTGTGGTTTACAGAAGCTGGAGAGATTTTAACGTTTTGTTCTACGACATAAAGTACATTAATATATACCCCACTTGTGAATTTTGAAGCCTGTACGTCTCTTAAAAAAAGGCAGTTGCTAACAAGTGGCTAAATGAGACTACTAAACGTCATCCTGTCCGCCTTTACAGCCTCATTGTGTATACTCGCGCTCATAACATTAGCTTTTTACTTCTGGAGATTACATTTATGTTTCAAGAATCATTAAAGTGGTATTCATTTGTGGAGATTATCTTGCTGAACATAACGTGTAAGTGTCATAACTGTTTGCCAGAGAGCTTATTTCCCACAATAATCCCAATACCAATAGAAAAATCCCTTTGGCTTTTTGTTGTGGGAACCAGTGCGAAGCTAACTAACTGGTTGGCCTACAAAAATACATCATCCCTACAGCACAAAATCTCACAACAAGGTGTCAGCGAATAGTAGATCTTCAGATTTAAATTGGTCAGAGCACTTCAAGGACTTCTTGTACACTTCATGCCAATCTGAAACAGAACGGATTCTAAGTGGACCTTGTGGGGATTTTGTTTACTTCTGCCTCCAAGGTCAAGAATAAACTTTCACTCTCGTTTTGGATCATCTGGCATCATGTCAGCTGCTGTCGTCTCCACTCACCTCGATGAGGAAGAGGCTGGCCGCGGAGGTCGGGTGATGGTAGATGTACACGGTGACCAGCACGCCGGCAACCATGACGAGCATCACCAGGAGGATGCCGAGAATCAGACCGGTGTGCAACGGGTGCGTGCCTGGCTTCCTGTCTACGGCGCTGTCTGCAGGCAGCACTGGAGAAACAAAACACAAAAATAGCCTGTTACAGCCTTTTATACAGAGATACATGTTTCTAAAATTATAGTGTCTAAAATGCAGAGATAATTGGGATAAAAGCATACACCAAAATTATATTTTTCTCCTTTTGCGGCAGTTCCGCTGTCGACCAGCAGGGGACACTCATCATTCATCAATACCCTCCTTTCTTACATGTTCCAGTATGACATGCTTGTATACGAAATTTAGCTAAATGTCCTTGATTTGATTTCAAAAGTTAAAACTGTGACACTGCAAATCTCCTTCAGCCAATATATGTTTGAAAATAGATGCAATTACAGTCATTTTCAGTGGATTTCATAGTTTTTGTTGTTGTTGTTTTTAGTGAATTAAAGGGACATTTCCTTCACTTTGAGATTATATTCAAGGTTCAGGTTTAAACTGGGTCTTTATCACTCTGTGGAATGATCGTCCTGTGATCTGTTTAGGTATTCATGAGCAGCTCTTCTCTCCCCCGCTAGTAAGAGTTAATCCCAAACCAAGGTGAGCAGCATATGTTCCTGATAGGAGGAGGAAACAGGCCTATAGATGCTGATAAGAGTCCATACTGTAGCCTCCGGCCGTGGCAATGCAAACTGAAGAGGCTGTATATAATGGCTGTATATAGTGACTACGTAATATGTTTGTCCTTCAGTGAGCCTTGGAAGACATCACTCCCCTTTAAAGTACGTTTGTCAGATTCATATTCTGAGTCGACCCAGCAGGTGTTTTCAGAGTTCCTTTGAAGATGATGAGAGCGTCCTGTAACCCATTGGGAATACTCATCTATGGAGGCACAATTTCCCCAAAACAAAAAAACAAGAATTTCACCTGCAGTTTGTCAGAATAAGAATAGAAGAAGGAAATACAAACAGTCCCAGCAGATCATAGCAGGGGAAACTAATGAAGTGATTATGAAACAAACCTCAAGGATGCCCTTATAGCTTATCTCACACAGATTTATAGCAAGTTCAGGCCAGATCTATTCACACGGCTGCAGATTTCTTCTTCTCTGCCCCCCCGACAACCTCTCCCTGAGGCTCCTCCCTGGCTTTAATTAGCAGCTATAGCCACCGCCGAGATTGTCAGCCAACCAGCTTCTCCCCTGGCTCCCTGCCTCATTGATTTCCAGCACACAGAATAACCGGGTGGTAATCAAACATGTCCAATGTGTGTGGGCAGTCACTGTGATAGCACCATTATGTGCGCTCCTAAATTGGAAATTTAAAAAGGACAAAGTAAGGAATGTGCTGAAACACCACTCGATATAGTTTCACATTAAGACCTCTATTGTTTAGTGTTGGATATAGTGTTTTTCATTAGTCAGCCTTAAACGTAGCAACTCAGGAGCCCCTAATTTTCAAAGATAAACATGGCAGAGAAAATGACAATCTCGCTATTGTGCTGAAATCTAATAAACACAGTGTGAGGTCAGTTTTATTTTTCTCAGAGGGGCATTTTCTCTGTGTTTATCTGTCAGAGCTATAGAGTCCAAGAGCTATCTCTTGGTCAGCTGGAAGCCCAAACAATGCGACAGGCTGTTAGTCTGAGGTGTTACAGGTTAGCAGGGGGCACGCCGCTGAGCGGAGATGTAGACACGATGAGAAATCAACAGCCTAGCGGCTAAATAACCAGCGGGACGCTAGCGGAGACGGGTCTGCCCAGACTCCTGGAGGAGCTCTGAGGCTGTTTCATCTGGACTCTTCTGAGCGGCTCATTTAAACCAATAAGATAGCAGAGTCCATACTGGGTCATAGTGGGTTGTCTTTGATAGACAGGACAGCGGAAAACATGTTTTTAAGTCTTCGTGTCTGCTTTGTTTTGCACTAAGAGTAGACGTGATGTGCGTTCCAATACTCATATTACCATACTATTTAGTATGAAAAGATTTAGTATGTCCCAATACAGTATGCCAAAAATACCAGGATGTCCAACTGCATCCAGTCGTATATTGCATTATACAAGCCAGCATGCTTTTCTTTACATAGCAAATAGTTGTTTGATGCTATATTAATGTTCTGAATATCAAATGTAACACTTTTAATTTATGATTATATAACAAAGAGAAAAGAAAAGTTGGACCCAGCATCAATTCGACTGTAACTGTTGCAGTTCTAGTTGTTGAGATATGACCAACATTGTCATCTGTGCCGTCAGCGAGGCTAAAAATATATTCTTGAGTTCATAATTGCGGAGATGTTTGGTAATATTTATCATTGTAGCACGACGCAGTCCGGACACAGAAATGGCACATCTTAAGCAAATTGCCCCAAATTCATTCTCCATTAGCTTTGTCCTTATGACTGCTGGGACCTGAGGAGACTGAGTAAACGTTAATGGACAGCAGAGCTCTTAGACGGCAATAAAATACATTAGAGCTTTTCAGAGAGGACAAATGAGACTAACGGAAACCGGCCAAGCTGCTCCTCTTCCAGCTCTACATTAGTGGAGCGCGGCCGTTCTCTCACCTGGCTAATGGAGGTTTTTAGGAAACTAACGGAACAAACAGAGCAGACCTATAATTGATTGTTGAGTAGAAAATCCAGAGAAAGGGCGGTTTGCTCCTGTTGTTCCTTATCTCAGCGCTTACTGTAGCTGTAATCACCTTAACGTTTCCTACCAGTCAAGGTCAGAGGACACATGGGTGTAACTGGCTGATATAAAACAGTTGAAGACATGCTGGATCATCTAGGTCGACTGGCATGAAGTAGACCCATTTTAAATACCCACTAGTTTTTATGTACTAAACTATCCTTGACTAGGACAGTAGAAATTCATGCTTTTTTTGTCTTCCCCGCAACTACTTTTCACCATGAATAACATTATTGGCAAGTAAGAGGTGAAAAACGTTGGATGCATGATAAAAGAAAATGCCACGCAGAGAGATGTCATCACAGTGGCAGGCGGAGTGATGAGGGACATGCAGCGTTTGTGTAATGGAAGTGTGATAGAAGCCGCCGATTTCCAATTCCTCTCAAGCTGGAAACATTTGAGAGGCTATCTCTGAAAACTGATGGAGTTAGAGGTCATTTCAGAGTTTGTATGATTTGCGCAGGAAATCTGTGCAAGCAACAATATATATCTGAGTGTCGAGCATTCAGTTTCAGCAGACGCAGAGCAAATACAAGCGCCAGCAGGGGCCATTTGAGTGCGAGGACAGGTTTTGAAGGGAAAGCTTTACAAAATCTGAACATGAAATCAATAAGTCATGCTCTCAAATTGAAAGACCACGCTCTTGAATAAAGATAAGAAAACAGCTCCATACAAATATTAGCAATTGAAGCATATGCTCAGTATGTAAGAGAAATGCTGAATTCTCAAGGTGCTGCATTTCAAACATCATCTGTCAAATTATTTGTGATAGTTTGATGTAATCGAATAAGATCACTTTCAAAAAGTGTGAAGCCTTTGTCTTAATGAACGTGTTTCATGCAAAAATACAAAACAAACTACTTTCCTTCCCTCCCACAATTTGAGAAATATAAGTGTTTCTTTTTTTTTATTTGAACATTCAAGGAGCCACTGTATCTTTATGTTTGTACAACTAGCATATTTCTACCTCTGCCTTACAGGAATATAGCTATGTCTTACTGAAAACATATATACATTGTTCTTCTTTATATTGCCTTTGTGACTTTATTTGAGATATTTAATGAAAAGTGGCACTTTAAAGGGATAGTTCGGGTGATTTGAAGTGTGGTTGTATGAGGTTCTTATCCATAGTCAGTGTATTACCTAAAGTAGATGACTGTCAGCACGCCCCCAGTTTGAAGAAGCAGACAGGAGTTACCGCATGGAAGCGAAGCAATGTACTGCTGCTGACGGGGCCGGCAGCAAAACGTATTTTAGACAGCTAAAAGAAAGGCTCACCTAAAAAAAAATCAATATCAGTTTATGTGTACACTATATTTAGAATATTTTCGCCGGTTTACCTTGCTGTGAGACAACCCTTTTCTGACAAGGAACTGAAGCTGTTAATCCATCTATGCTCTCGCCAAAGCCACCAGACTCCATTGAAAAAAACTGTAATTATCCCTTGCAGAACACGGCGGTTGCTGGTCTACCGCTGCCTCGATCAGTTAGTTTGTATGTGTTATGATGTGACTTTGGTGAATCCGAACTAACCAAAGTCACACAATAACCCAAACGAACTAACCATTCGAGGCAGCTTTCCACCAGCAACTCCCGTGTTCTGTGAGCTAAAATTACAGTTTTTTTCAAGAGAGTCTGGTTTTAATGGAAGCACAGCTAACGGCTTCAGTTCCCTGTCAGAAACATAGACTGTCTAGCTATCTCACACCAAGGTGAAGCGGTGAAAATATTCTAAATATAGCGTACAATTAAACTGATATTTATTTTTTTAGGTGAGCCTTTCTTTTAGGTGTCTAAAATATGTTTAGCTGCCGGCCCCGTCCACAGCAGTACATCGCTTTTCTCCTGTGTGATAACTCCTGTCTGTTTCTTCAAGCTGGGCTCGCGCCGACCGTCATCTATTGTAGGTAATACACTGACTATGACTAAGTACCTCATACAACCCCACTTCAAAACACATGAACTATCCCTTTAATACAGCTACTACTTTCGGGCACACAGCTAGTCTACTCTCCCTGACCTTCCCTCACACCAGCCCAGACTTTACAATTGATCGCTGCAACCCACAGAGGACAGTTTATAAGCATTATAGCTGGCTGCTGGGTCAAGTTCATCAGCTGATTGAGCCACACGTCCTCCAAAAAGATCAAAAAGCAATCACCAATACCTCAGTGGTGTAAACAGAAAGAGGAGGAGGACAAAGAAACAGCCATAAAAAACAACAGGGAGTAAAGGCTCATAGCCACAACAGCAGTGGAAGATGGAGACCTACCCTGGTTGTCTCTGAGATGTAGGGCGATCTTGGTATCATCTGTGAGGAGACAAAGAGAGAAAGACATAATAATCAATATTTCTCTTTGTAGTTTGTTTTTGAAGCTCTGACAATATAAACAAACTCCCCGAAGGTCCCAAATGAGATTAAGCGTCTTTCATTAGTGGAAATTTCAACATGAAATTTACTCTTAAAAGCTGATTAAAAATGAATGCTTTGAATATAATGGTCCAGCATGCATAATTCAGCACATAAAAGCCGTCTGGGGTTAACTATACATGTGAAATATGGAAATGCAGTGTGACCCACTTCTCCTCGAAGGGTAGCAGCCATTTACACACACCATAGGATTCACATTATGCAAATTCAGCACATACACCACCAGATATATTTCACTGGACGATTTAATTCAAAAAGATTTTCTATTTCAATTTTCAAAAGACCCAATGCAGCCTCATTTTGGTGTCTGAAATGAGTCATTAAATGAGATATCGTTCTGTTAGAGACCGCACAAAATTTAGTCCAAGTCAATCCCACACCAGAGTGAGGGTCATGAATATGGATCATCATCGCTTCTCCAGGGAAAGAAGTCTGTTGTAGCCAGCAGGGGAATAACACCAAGCTACTATATCTGTTTATTTCACTAAAAGTGTCTAGAATGCTTCATTTTCTGTGTTAAATTGTTTTCTACTGTCAATCATACTCCTCCTCACACACATATGAGTTAGGTTGCTCACAAATCTTTGCAAAATAACACATTATTTTACCCAAATTCCTCAATTATTAGAGGATCAGTGTGCAGGATTTAGTGGCATCGAGCAGTGAGGCTGCAGATTGCAAGCAACTGAATACCCCACCGCTCACTCCTCCCTTTCCAAGCGTTTCCAAGAACTACGGTGGCCTTCAGGTAACGTAAAAACATGTAGGGTTCTCTCTAGAGCCAGTGTTTGGTTTGTCCGTTCTTGGCTACTGTAGAAACATAGCGGACTCTGTGAAGACGACCTGCTCCCTATGTAGATATGAAGGGCTCATTCTAAGCTAACGAAAACACAATGATTCTTAGTTTAATGAAAATATAGTTATTAACATTATATTCCATTTCTGCTAATAGATCCTCTGAAATCCTACAAACTGGACCTTAAAAAAAGTGTAAGTATAAACTGAGTCTACAAAAAAGGCGACGTAACCGTTTCTGGTCTAGGTGGGAATGAATAGTGGAAATACAACAGGAGGCTTTTACAGGTATTTAATGGACCATATTGCAGGATTTTTCATCATAAAAAAACTAGCCCTAACTTGGCATGAACTGTTGAGACGGCCTCTAACTTCAGCTCATGACTTTGTATATAATGGGAGGAGACCCACATGAATGTAAAGTTGGTCTGAAAAATTTGAAAGTTATTGACAAGAATGGGCGTTAATAACTTACTGGGCTATATGCCGTAGCTATAATTAAAAAAAGGGGGTTGTATGCAGATGAAAGTCCAGATGGATCTATAGAAAAAACGAGAAAGCTCGTCATTAAAATCTGAAAAGCTTTCTTGACCGTTATGCATGCACTTTTGAGACGGTCCCTAACTTCATCAATATAACATATTTAGCCTTCCCTCATTGATATACACCACAAACTACAGCCTCCAACATGATCATACAGCTGAATCAACACCTCTCTAAAAAAGTTTCAACGCAGAGTGAACATTATAACCTTCATGAAGGTGAGATTTAAAGGACTGTTGTATTAGACTGCATTAGTTTTAGCTACCTGGCGCCTGAGTGCATTTCCTCTGAAGCGGTTTAGTTTAATGTCAACAGAGAGAGAAAGGAGATCTAAACTTTCCATGTTGGGGTTTCTCACACCCAAACACACCTCCACCCACTCAGACACATTTCTCTTCACGTCTCTTTTCCTTCCTCTCCATCTCTCGTCCGCCATGAGCCACCCAGCCTGCTCTCTATCCTGACCTTTGACCCCTGCAGCTGAAGAGACAGGCGTGAGCCGGGGAAACTGATCCGCCGTACGTGTCAGCAAGTGCGAGGAGCTTCTCTGCGTCGGCTACACAACAAATACCGCAGAGTGACCTCTTGACATCCTGGACACATACACACATACAGTCACACACACATTTTAGTCCTCTCAACAGGCCGGGGTTTGATCTGTAGGATTACTCGGCGTGTTTTGCCTCACAGCTGGATGGTTTTCACATTGAATCCATCCTCATCACAGCAGCCCGTCCAGCACCCCAACTGCGATGGAGTGTCCATTTAAACTCACCCCCACAAAATGATTAATGGGGGTGCGATGGAGTAAAGGTCGAAACTCTAACTCTAACAGTTAGCCAGGAAAGTAAATGCTTTTTTGTGAGAATGAAATACTGGCTTGAATGTAGAAAACCTTAAAAAAACACTATCAACAAAATAGGAACAGAGTGGAATAACACTACAGATGTGGCACTACACAAAAGTATATCTCAAGTTTTTTAGTCTATTAAAAAAATCACCTCTTCAGGACCATCTTAAAGGATTTCTTTGTTGTGGAAAAATACGATTTTAACTTAAAGGGACCGTTTGTAAGAATCAGAAATTGGTTGTAACAGCGACACCTCTAGATGACGCCAAATCCTACACACTGTACCTTTAAGGAACAACAACCCAAAAGCATGATCTTTAGTGTTCAGTTTTTCACAGACAAGGTCAAAGCCTTGACTTAGACAGCGAAAAGTCCCTGCAGGGGGACCCTTTAGATGGATTGTTTGCAGTGTGCCTTAAGCCAAAACATTGACTGATACGCTCCATCTGATGAGGTCAGAAAATCCTTCATTCCAACGGCTAAGTCTAGAGATATTTTATTTACTGTGAGCAAATCCCACAGGAAGACAGAGCCTGATGTAGCCAGAGAGCCTGATATATATCTTATTCCTCCACTGTTGTCCAAAAACTATTAAAAACACACCTCTGAGCCTCACTGTTGCTCATGTTCCTTCACTGAGATGAACATGGGCATCGTAGTTAATCCCACATACGCCTTCCTGCTGCTGGAAATACTCACCAGCAGACCAAATGTGTATTAATCCGCCACTGAAAATAGTCCCAAATACGTACATGCACTTACAGTATTTCCTCCCGTTTGAGTGAAATTTGCTAAAAACCACAGTGCCCAGCTGTTTTAGGAAAACGACTGAGCCTTGTTAGAAATTAAACTACATACTTATGACCTGCTTTTAAAGATTTATGTCTTCAGAAGAGATGAATGTGCTTGAAGGCTGGGAGCCACAGACAGGATAGGGAGGTCAGAAAGTATTATAAAGAGACTAATGCATTGTTGGTTGTGGGATTAGTTGACAATTGGAAAAATATACTAACACCAACGTTACCCTTTACATCAGGGGTCTCTAATCTTTTTTCTTCTGAGAGCGAATTTAACAAAATGAAAGTGGCCGAGAGCTACTCATAGCACCAAGTTGTACATCAACAATAGCAGATATAATTTCTATCTTACTTTTGTGGTCCTTTAATAACGTTTCAGCCACCACGGTCACCGCCTCTATTACAATCCCGCCATAGGCACAGGGCTTTTTTGGATTTGCGCCACTAAATGAAGTTGCTGCTGTTGCTGTGTTGGCTTTCTTCATCAGTTATGCTCGATGTTACATCTTTTACTGACCGATACGCTTTCACCGCAAATGAGACACACACATTTGTCATTCACAATAATGGAAAAAAAACTCTGTTACGCATTCCTCATGAAAATAGTATATATTTTTTTGCCTTTTATTGGCATGGTATTTTCTGCGGTCATTGTCAAATCTGGTGTGCACTTGCTAGTCTGCTAACGTCACCGTGACCAAACTTGAAAGCAGCGTAACTCGGTTAAATTGACAGCTGATTTGCAAAAAAACTTTTTTTTGTCAGAAGGAGGCGATATGTGAGAGAATTTGATTGGATATAATTTGAACAGGTTTACAAAGAGACCTTGTGTTATCAAATTTATGTGCATATTCTTTGAACCTTTAGCCAGCTTCTCAGAAAACTGGTAGCAAGCGACTACTACTTGTTGGAGACCCCTGCTTTACATTATGAAGAAGAATGGAAGACATTAAAACTTGCACATATTTTTGCATTTTGCTACTTCTTTTACAGCCATATTTACCTTATTTATCTTGTAAGCCATGTCAAAGACACATTTCTATCAATTTATGGTGGACAATAAAGCTTTTCTGAGTATGAATCTGACTGTATCTGACAGATAGTTGAAGCCACATGTCCTTCAGAGGCTCACTCTATAGATGAGGTCTCATGTTCTTAAAAGGATGCAGTAAATTCATCACAAGGAGTGGATGATCATCTCAATATGTGCCCATTGTGCATCCCAGACATCTCATACAGTAGAGTGTGTGTGCTTTTGCTTTTGATTATTTACAGTGTTTCATAGCGAGATAGTAGGTGAGCGTCTCCTTCCTATCATTTTGATTCAATGCCGCAACATCTGGAGCTAATTAACATAAATTGCCTGTTTGCTTAAATAAATTCCTCAAAAGTCATAAAAAGGGTAAATGAGCTGAAAAGTGGCACAATAAATCTAGCCAGCTCGTATAACTCCCGCATCTCAAGAAATAAGTAAGTAAACAAACTTTAAAAGGACACCTTGGCTGTTTTTCTCTCATCAGCAAAAGAACCCGGTCTGCTCCTTTCAAAGAGGATTTGCATTAGATGACGGAGATTATGCTGCAGTATGGTTCGGGTTAGCCTCCTGCTGCGGTGCAGCGAATCGTGTGCTCAATATTTTATACTGCAATATCAAAGGAGCACGACACCCTCAAACTTTGCTGGAAAAATACTCTGAGTGAGAGATGACAGATGACATATTTTATCTTTAATACTTATCTACTGTGTTTAAAACACATTTTGACTTTTAATAAGGAAATGACAATGAAAAGACCACTATATCCTATACATAAATACTATATGTGCAAACATGCAAAGCATTCCTTCTCACTCAATATCTGTGTAGTCAGATTGGACGCCGACATTAACGTTAATATTGCCGTTGCTTAGCAGCGGTGTTCTCACGTCTTAACCACTTGAACGCCAAGTATATCGTGTATACGACTTCGAATTTTGTAAACACGAGCTCACGAGTTTCATTTGAAGGCACCATAATTGTCTAACCGAACAAATATTATATATCTGTATGCCTTTGTGACTTTATATTCAAAACAACAAGAGAAAGTTCCCTTCTTCTGACTGCCCGTTTAACCAAAATATAACGTCATTTATCCTCTGTTCATCGTTTTAGATCTCTCTTTTTCACTAAAAAGCCTCAGTAATGGAACCCGACTAGAAAGAGCCCTCAAATGTAAAATGGGACCTCAATATCTGGATCTGATCGAGCCAATTTCTCTAAACTCTAAAATTATTGAAAAGTCACTTTCCACTTACTGTGATAAAAGCCAGCGCGTAATCTAATTTCCTTTTAGACGTTTAGCCTTCAAAAATGAAAACCGGCCTTTGCTCCCTTTCACAGTCGAATACTGAACGTTAATGGCTTATAATTAACCTGAAAAATGATTGAGAAGAACAATAACAGGATGAGAATAGTTCTCACACATCAACAGATCCATCATCAGAAAGGGAATAAAAGGTTTCTGAAAATAAAGATTGATGGCGAGCCAGCAGAGCTGAACGACGTGATCACAGGTTCGTGCGGGTGCATCTATTTTGGACTAGTGAGATTTGTCCTAATTCAATCTGCATTGTTTAAAAGTTGGTACAAACACAGCTGCTGCGCCTTGCTCCACTGCCTGCCATCTGGAATGGATTTTTTTTTTTAGCTCAAGTGGAGAGCTACAGTACATAGATATGCTTTCTCCAAAAGAGAAAAGTGTCTTGGTCGTGTTATAAAAGAGGGAACACATCAATACCAATAAAGAACAGTTCCAGCAAATGCACTTCATTTAACATCTTGCCAGAGCAGAGAGAGCATCCATCATTACTTGAATGAAAGGACTCTGGGCTCCTGCACAATGTGCACCGTGGCCTCGTTCCAGCTCTCTCCTACTTTACCTTCAGTGGGGACGCTGGTGGGAGGGTGGGAGGTGGAGGGAGCGTCTCTGCCTGCAGTGGCCTCTTTGCTCCTGGATGTTGTCTTGGGGACGATCGCGGTGGTGAAGGGGTAGAGATACGTGGTGTCGATGATGTCACACATCTTGTCCTTGGTCTGAAAGATGAGAAATGTTGTCATGAGTGTGTACAAAAAGAAATAAATTATGTGTGTGTGTGGGGACATAAGAGGGATCTCCCTGCAGTAAAGGGCATCCATCATCAAGGCAGAACACACACCATTAGCAAGCAAGACACTTAAAACATGTAATACTCATAACATTAAATCTCATATGAAAGGTTGACGTATAGTCTGTTTGTTTTACTGATGAGAGGAAAAAAACGAGAGCATGTTAACTCCGCCTAAATGCATTCATTTGATCTTATTTATAAAGTATTTAACATGTGTTCATGCTTTCAATAACACATGTGTAAAATAAAGTTGTGATTTATCAAACATATCTCTTCGAAATGGCTGGTTTACCTTTTCAAGATAATATAAAGTTATGTGAAAATGGCAGTAAAAATGATCAGAAACGTTAATTTACGCACAAATCTGCACTTTTCACGATTTATAGATAAGGCCTGTTGTGAATTGGGTTGCAATGGTTTGTAATTTTTAAAAAGTGGGTCCCCAGAAAAACAGTTTAGGAAACACTGAAACATAAAGCATTATCAGACAGATTCAAGTAAGGTCTGATAGTTATGTTTTTGGCTTGATTGCTCACCTCATCTGGGCAGCTGTTATCCACCCAGTCCTGCCGATGGCGGTCGAAGCCACTGGAGCATCTGACGAGAGAGGAAACAACTGTCAGTCAAATATTTAGTCAAATAAAAGAGGTTTAGTAATGCACTTTCATAAAGTTGAGGGACTTGTGTGAGACCGATTAAAAAAGGATAATCAAAAACAAAGTAGTAAAGGCCTGCGAACGTTACCTTATTACAAACCATGAACTGTACGCGACCCAAATAATTCATAGCGCAGTTAAAATGAATTACCCGAAATCTCAAGTACCGCACTAATTTTCCTCTTGACCTGCTGTTTTCTGTTCAGATCATGGTAACTACGGTTGGTAAAGTCATAAAGTTCCGGGTATCCAGCAAAAGTCACCACAATGACAAAAAACGCTAATGAAGTCGGGCGCTTTTCCACTCCGAGTTGAATTTTTTTCAACTCGAGGTGCTCAGCAACGCAAAAGCAGCGCACAACATGCTTCACTCTCATTGAAAAAAATGACCAAAAGCCGCCCCAGGCTGCTAAAACGCACTCTGTCTTCCCCTTCTCCCCTTCCGTAATGTGGTGATGTCACCAAGTAACACATTTGCATAACACCTGCCTAGTTTGGCATGCCCATAAAAGAAAAAGTGGAGCTGGAGCAGAGTCCGAAGAGTTTGGTTCGGTTGACCAATCACAACAGAGTGACCAATCAGAGCAGACTGGGCTTTCAACAGAGGGTGAAAAGAGGTGTTGCAGCACAGCCGGTATGAGAAAATTAAAGCGTTTTTTGAACATTAAAGTATGTAAACATGTTCTAATAGAAACCCCAAATGCACCTGAAAATAAGCATAATAGGTCCTCTTTAAACACTTGGCCACAAGGAATCACCTAAAGTCAGCTTTCTGTTAAAATATTTACGTCTCAAGCTCCTCCAGAGCCACAGAAGACATTACACAACCGTTTTCACAGTCCAAGTGTATATTTCATGTATTGTGTATGTTCCTGTGTGGAATATATACAGGCTGTAAAAATAAATCTCTATCTATCGTACTGCATGTGTAAAAAAAAAAACTGTCCTTTAACAAATTTGTAGTGTAATTTCACGCTCATGGGAGTCACAGACATTATTGATAAATTTATATAATAACACTTAAGGGGTTTCTATACTCTGAACCAAGCTGAGAAGAAAATCACATCCCACTCTTCGCCTCCCCCTGAGCTCTAGATTCAAAGAGGGAGCGGCTTTTTTTTCTACAGTATGAAGACGTGGGATCTACGAGGGGGAAGTTCAATGGGTCATGGGGCCTTGGGATAAGGGTGCTGCTGAGTAATAACCTCAGACGGCAGACAGGAATCGAGGCGGCGGCGGCGGCGGCGGCGGCTAATCCTCCATGCTGTAAACGGATCAAAATTATAAATCGCCCACTGGTGAACTCGCCATCATTCCGTCTAGGCCCACAAACCGTATCCTGTCTGGAAGGAGGAGTTAGTATGCAAAGCGGTAAACCCACTCACACTGCGCTCCGTCAAATAAACTGAAGTTGAAAAGCTTTCTGCAAATTATTTGTCACTGCAGGTGGGAGATGTACAGAAAAATGCACCCAAATGAAAACAACCTATGACCGACTCACAATGCAGAAACGCAGCAATGGTATCAGTGCTTTGTGCTGCGGGGACAATATGAGTCCAGTAGAGCCTTAGACATCCCCAGCAGGCCCCATTTCTGTAGTGAACATATTGTTATGGTAATAGCTTTATGTGAAGGAGTCCATTTTCATCTTTCTACCTCTCTAATCATCCCATTCCTTTTATTTCCTCCCCCAAAAATTCTGCCTCATCTGTTCAATCAGGCGAGACAGATTCCTTCGCTTAATCCCTCACTTTTCCCCGACTGCTTTCTCCCCCCCGAGAGGGAAGCAAAATGAGACACAATATTACCGAGCAGGTCTAACCTGTCCCTGTGGGGAGCTTGTGTTTTGTTTCTTCTCAATGGCATCCATCTCAGCCAGTTGCCATCTAGCGCAGTGAGCCACGGTGCTTTTAATTAGAAATGGGCTGAGGTGCTTCATTTGAATATAAATGAACTCATGAGGGAGAATATTTCTCTTCAGGTTTCCAACAATCGCAGCAGGATGGATAGATTGTCTTATTGGCTTTCATTCCCACTTCTTTAGAAGCCATCTCAAATTCATGGAAGACATTGAGCTATTACTTGCAATTCATTTCTCAATTTCTCAAAGATTTTCCTGAAATCAAACCCTGTTTTTGATGCTATTTATGGCTTACGTGTATTTCCATTCTGTAATTGCCTCTCTTTACAGTAGTTAGTGGTGGAGTCTGCCATCATATGCACAGGAAAACTATGCATATATCACATTTACATATGACTCACTGTTTATTGTTTACTCTCTTACAGCTGTACCAGAGCTGAATTATGTTATAGGTGATGCTGCTTCACATTAAAAGCATTCAATTGGCAAAACACAAGGTGACTTTTATTGTGAAGCAGTCAAAAAATAAGACAGCAATTATTTTCTTGCATTTTTCATCAGCTAATCATTTTTGCAAGGGAGTAATGGAAGAAGAAAGAGCAGCCACAGCGCAATGTTTGATTACAAACTTGACTGTGTCCTGCTGCTGTGTATAAAATTACTTGAAATCAGATCTCAGCTGCAATTATTATTGACTGACTCTCGTATTAAAACAATATGTTTGTTTGGCTGCACTGTAAACACACCCACCAGTTGCTGTTCTGCTGTATTTATGACAAAGTAGCTGCTCAACAGATGTTTGCTGTTGTATTAAACTGCATTTTCTGTTAACACCAAGAAACACGGATGTCACCAAATCAACCAAATCTCCCTCTTATCAAGACATTTTATCCTGGAATTGAGTCCTTAACATTTTATTTTCTCATTAAACAAGAAACAAATCCACCAATGTGGTGGGTATATTTCTTACTGCGCTGCAAAATAAGGTTTTTAGGACCTAATTATACGACAATTGAGGTTTTGCAGAATAATAAACTGAACAAACAGTATGTACTAATATGCTGCTCACACATGAATGCATCAGTGATGATAATCTTAGAATATATATGAGATTATTAAGTGGACCATTCTGCATATTGAGTACTTTCACTTTTGTTACTTGAACTACATTTTACTGACAATACTATTCTTTTACTAAAAGGTGCATTGTGTAGGAGCCAGTGTTTGGTTTGTCCGTTCTGGGCTACTGTAGAAACATGGCGGCCGGCCCATGAAGAGCACCCACTCCCTATGTAGATGTAATCAGCTCATTTTAAGGTTACGAAAACACAATGATTCTTATTTTTAGGTGATTATACACTAAAGAAAACATGCTTATTAATATTATATTCCATTTCTGCTAATAGATCCCAAAAAATGTGACACACTGTTAGCAAGTAAAAGACTTTGAATGCAGGACTTTTACAAGCAACAGGTTATTTTTCATTCTTGAATTACTCGATTTACTTAAGTAAACTAACGTCTTCCATCCCTGACTGTTTAGCAGTGCAACAGCAGCTCCTAAAAGAATGATGAGCTTGTGATGACGCCATTTCTCAACATAAAAGTACGCAATAACAATATCCCGGGAGACTAAGACATATTAAAACTCAATATTTGTCTCCTAAACAGCCATTAATTTTCTACGAGCTGCATTTGAGATGCTCGCCAGCTGTTTTCTTTAGGTAAACAAATCCCTTCAGTTCCTGTAAACACATCAATGTTCGGCTACACGGGCACTTACGGCCCGCTGTGGGTCCGCAGGGACGTCTGTCATGCTTTATAAACCTACTTCAGAACCGGCTGCAAACAACAAACTGATTTAGTTCAGAAGTTAGCATGAGAGAGGCGCTGTGCTCTCACCTTCCCGGCGCTTCACTGTGAGAGAAGTTCATTAAGATTGTTCTCTTAAAATGTCAGCGCCTTTCATTAACCCCGGAGGCAACGAGGCCGCCACTGTTTTTAATTAGCGCGTGTTTAAAGCATGTTTGCCTTTTTCAAAGGAAGTGGCTGAAGGACACAAAGGGCACTCAACAGTCAGATATTAACACAGTTAAAAAGGCTAATTAAAATGCAGCTTAATGAGATCACTGCTACAGGCGTACAGTATCTCTCCATATATTCATGTTGCTGCTCTGTAAATTAGTTTGTCTCTGTCAGAGGATTTAAGATGCTGAGCGGAGGGAAAGTCAAATTCAATGTAAAATCTCAAAGGACAGAAGTGCTGCATATTTCTCCAGTCAACCTCAGAATAAATGAATCCAAAATAAAAGAGTGGCAGATTAATATTTGATGCATGAGGCATTCAAAATGCAGCGGCGTACAAAAGAGAAGAGATGGCGGCCGCCCCGAGTCTGACAACAACCCCCTAAAAACATTCAAATTCAGGTGGCACATTTATCAGGACAGTAAACATCTATTGAAACTTTCTTAACTTTCTGTCTGTGGGTGAAAACACAACTCTACTATCTCTCCATAATTTATTTCTCCTCTCTGTCTCAAACTTTTTCCCATCCGACAAAACAAAACCCACCGCGGCTCACATTTCAGCTGTCAGGAAATTCTAGGGAAGGAACGCTAACACTCCTTTAGCAGCTCAAATATTTACTTTAGTTTGAAGTGCAGGCAGACAGGAAGGATGAGATATAAAGTGGAGCAGAGTTTGACAGAACAGGTGTGAGTTGAATGAATGTTAAAATGAACTGCTGTCTCGTTTCAATGGTAAAACCCACATCTCCATTCACTGCAATGCTAACAGAGATACTAACTGTAGACAGCTTTATGGAGATTCATAGTTTTTTATCTGTATTAACAAGAAATGTGTGGACTGTGTTTACTCCAGATGTTTGGTGTTTTACATTAAATTATATTTAACCATCAACAGAGCGTGAGTTTAACCTTGACCAAATTAAGGTAATCTAATATTAAAACATTTCTGTTTTAGTGCACGTCCTGGTGACGGCTCGTAGTGACTGGTAGCTGCTATAGCTGTGACTCTATTTCAGCTTGGTTCAGCTGATTTTAGACACCAGCTTCTATCATTTATATCACAGTGTGGCGGTACTGAGTTCCCCAGACTTTAGTTGTTCAGTCAGAAGACTGAAAAACAGTTCTCATCCACATAATAATATAAAATAAAATGCCTTCTTCAATAATGAACAAATGCCTCTATATTAACAAACAATTAAGGAAACTGAAATAGTGGTTTGTGTTTTTCCTTTTACCCTCCTTTAAAGTTTTCCCAAATAAAATACACTAAAAGAAATGGGTATAAAGGGTTTCATTGAAAATCAACAAATGAATAGAATACAAAAATACAGCCTGCAGGCATTAGGCTATTGTAAGGCAAGCCAGCTGTTGCACAAATAGCACCTAATCGTCCCAGTGCAGGTAACCTAATTGGTTGGCACTTAACTTGTTTCCCCAACTAGGAGTCAACACTCTCAACAAACAAAACACAAAGATCACAGAATCCCAAAACAGACCAGAGTTTCTGGTAAAGCTGATAACACATGTTGCATTGAGTGAAGGAGAGATCAGAATGACACTGGGGGTGCAGTTTCCCTCCTCTTTTAAGCCCTACAGAAAGGGCGTCGTTACACCCTGATTGGCCAAGAGGGGAATGCACCAAGCTGCTCTCAACTATCATTTAAGAGCCAGTCCCCACACCCTGCGCAACAGGTGAACTGAATAACCCTCTAATCACTCAGCAACTCAACCAAAAAAACACCAGGGAAAAGGGAAACAACAGCAAGCACCAGAGAATTGGCAGCTGCCACAACAGGATTATTACTAAAAAAAGAAAAACTCTTGCTACCAGCCGTGCTAGTTCAGTGTTAAACTGTTGTGAATTTTCTAGATCTTGTATCATGTTTTTGGGAAACATTACTGATCCAAATGTAAATGTAGAAATATTAATAAACAAATATGAACTGCTGGATTAACCAAAAATGCCACGAGTTATTTTCCAAGTTGTACTTCGCTACGAAGTAATGCAGACACAAAGAGATTTGAGAGAATTGTGATCACAAATGCATATAGCTGAATAGAAATGTTGGATGGATTTAATTTCTTTTAAAGTAAAGTATTTGTTTACATAAAGAAATCAGAATTTACCAAACATCATAAAGGACTAATAACAAATTAAAGCGGACCAAATAGAAAAATGTAATTTGCTGAGGGGCGTGTACGAAGGAACAAATCTATTTTTTTTGTCTTGAAAGCTGCCACTTCTATGCAGGGAATCGCGGACTTTGAAATATTATTGTTGACGTTTTTTTCACTTTGATTCGCCACTGATCTACTTCTGCAGAAGTCCAAATCAGTCCTCCTCTCCCACTCATTTTGTAGTTTGTCGTTTACCTGTGTCCATCTCAACAAATGGCTGCACAGGATTACTGACCAATGATTACTGCATTCACAACCGCCCAGACGAACCGCACCACAGGTTGAACAACGGAGTTTGATTAAAACAGAGTAAACGTTGGCTTGTGTAAGAGTTAATGGGTGTGAGATTTAGAGCTGAAACAATTAGTTGATTCATTGATCGACAGGAAAACTATTGGCGCTAGATTGAATCGTTAGTTGTAGCCCAAGTGAGAATGTGTTGGGAGGAAAGGAGTAAAATAATTTACAGGTGAGTCCTTTGAGAGTAAAAGTGTTAAATGAATCCAACCTGTTGAGCCGATGGCACCAGCTGCAGTTGAAGTTGATCTGTGAGGAGATGCACGTGCTACAGCTGGTGAACTGGAGACAGGCTGCAGAGGAGAAAGATCAAAACAGGTCAGATCTCAATTTACACAATCAATAGCTTAATTGACATACAGCCCTGGAAAAGGTCTCCACGCCACATAACGACGAGGAATCCATCGAATAACGCTCGTCCAGAAGCTGTTGCAATAACTCCTTCTTACTGGGTAAAGGCATCATTTCCACGGCTGTGGAATTGGTGATCTTCGTCTTCGTCAGCTCCACGCGGTGGTACTCGTAGATTGTCCTCCGCCTCACGTCTACATTATGGAGAAAGAGGAGACAGAGTGAGGGCGCGAACAAACCATCACAAATCTCCCACACAGAGATAAAAAACTGGGACAAGTGGCCCCTGAAGAAAGAGGAAAGACAGCGGGAGGCAGAATCAGGTCATATGGGATGCTACCACAGCACTTTATTTCTCCCCTCTCTTTGTGCCTAAACGTCAGCCCACAATCTGGCAATGGACGGTAGCAATTTCCCCGGGGAGCTGATATCAATCAGACCCTGTTGAAAGGCTGCCTTCCCAGTCATCTGTAACAGCAAGTCATCAGCCGGGGAAAGATGGAGCGATTGATTAGATACATCATTGACTCTCATTGCATTTAGGCCTGTAGAACTCATACGGGCCGGTGTGAAATAGGCTGCTTGCTTTTGCTGGCCGTGCATCTTTCCTCCCATCAGTGGAAATGGAAAAAGAGGAGGATGAAATACAGCCTTTGTTCAAGTCTAAAAGGCTCTTATCCTACGTAGTATCTAAACAGATCTGATAATAACTCCTTGGTGCTGTAGTTAATCTAAACCCTAATTGGATTGTTAAAGTGACTTTCTATGCCGGCGTTCCAGGAATGAAACTGTAAATCTGTAGAATAAATCACCGAGATGCACTGCAACGTGCAGCGCGGCATTACTCAACACATGACATTTTCTATAACACTTATTTTTGCTTGACCAATGAGCTACAAAATTGAAATTCAATACACCAGGCTGTTGCTGCGTAACATACACAGCAAGCAGTGACTTGCAAAGTCTCATTCATCACAGAGTGTAATGTGCTGAAACCGTTTCAAAGTTAAAGGAATAGTTTGACATCTTGGAAATAAGCTTATTCCCGTAGTAAGATGAGAAGATCAATACAACTGTCATTGTCTGTCCAGTAAATATGAAGCGGGAGGACCGTCCCGACTGTCAGGAGATGGTTAGCTTAGCATAAAGACTGGGAAATAGGAGGAAACAGCTAGCCTGGCTCTGTCCAAAGGTAATCTGTTTACCAGCACCTCTAAAGCTCACTAATTAACGTTACATTTTGTTTGTTTAATCAAACAAATAAAGTGTAAAAAGATCTGGGGTTTTACAGGAGATTTTGTGTGCTAGACTTCATGCTAAGGCTAAGCCAATCATCTCCTGGCTGTTGCTTCATTTTTAGCGTACAAACAGAGCGACATCAATCTCCTCCAGGCGGCAACCTCCGGGTCTGAGAAGTGAAGCCAATGCTGAAGTGCCTTAAACTTGCATTCTTTCTAGCAGCCAGCAGGGGGCGACTCCTCTGGTTGCAAAAAGAAGTGTGATTGTATAGAAGTCTATGAGAAAATGAGCCTACTTCTCACTTGATTTATTACCTCAGTAAACATTGTAAATATGAGTTTATGGTCTCAATCACTAGTTTCAAGTCTTCTTCAATACAGCATGATGTTCATTTAGTAAATGATGGTCCCATTTAGAGTCAAATAGACCATAAAGCAGGGTATGCTTTAGGGCATGGCTACCTTGTGATTGACAGGTCGTTACCACGTACGTGTGTTCATCTTACCACTTTATATCTTTCACAGTGTGTTTTCAGTTCATGCAAGTTAATTATAACCTTTTTGGTCGCCTAAAAATGTCTTATTCAGCGTTCGGTTGTACTTAGCTCCACCCTCTCGTGTCACTTCTGGTTGCAAAAAGCCAAGACGGTGACGACCAAAATCCTGAACCAGAGGCTTCAAAACGGCAGTCCACAAACCAATGGGTGACGTCATGGTGACTACGTCCACTTCTTATATACGGTCAATGATCTCCTCCAAATCTCAGCTAATTTTCTTGCTCAAATTAATTTTTACAATTTATCAAATAACAATCAGTTTATACAAATTTCCCACAATGTTAAACAATTCCTTTAACACTATTCAAGGTTACTTTCTTTGCTTGGTTGATTGAACAGTTGGCTGCGCTGGCTACAGTATTGTTCTTCTCATGTGATGGGATGTTGTTTCTCTGCAGACCTGCTCGGTTTGATTACACACAAGACAACTGATCAAAGCAGCAAATGTGAGCCAGCTCTGTCTAACCTGAGAATAAGAGCGCCCTTCCTTTCCCTTCCTCTCCTCCCCTGGTGCCTGACTTCCTCTTGCCTCTAGCAAAGGGATTATCAGGTGCCTAATGACACGGTGGGGGCCAGAGGAAGGTCAGTTCCCCAGCCTCAGGCTGCTGATGTGTGGGCAGACTGTACAGCCTCGCTGGCCTCTGTTTTGCCGGTGGAAGGAAGCCGCAAATCAGATCAATTATAGCCTGGTCTCGATCACAACATAAACAACGCCTAATGAGGATTTAGCTACCTTCTGCTGATGCTATCAAACAAAGGCAGATTTGCAAGTGTGCCATCAATTAGAAAGGGTCAGTTAACTCATATTCAAATTAAAATCACATCCGGAAAAGATAATGCACATATTATTGCACCCTTAAGCTATAAAATATAATGAAAAATTGCCTGTATTTACATACTTGCTGTGATTAAATCACAATAGCAGGCAGCCTCCTACTGCTTATTCATCCATATGGAGGAGCTGCATGGAAATCAATCCAAATGTGATGTGTGGACACTGAGTTAAAGATCGATGGTGAAATGGCACTGTCTGCTCATCAGACAGCATTCTGGCTGGTTGTACTGTTACACTAAATATTACAATGTGTTCAATTGACCTCTTTAACCACATGATTAAACTCTCGGCTCGTCGATCCAACATATTAAATCACAATGTTTCTTCTTAAGCAGAGATCAGCTGTGAAAAACCCTTAGAATGAAAAGAATGACAACCGTGTATAATTAATAGCTCCAGTCTTGGCATCTTCCTGCTGGAAATCAAGATTATTAATCCAGATACAGGTATTAAGATATGAAAAGGATGGAGGTAGTTTTGGCTTCATTTTAATAATAAATCGCTGTGACTGATAATAATGCATTTAGCATTGAGCCCTGGTCTTCACACGTTGTTCCTGACCTGTTAATCACCCACTCTGGCCACAGGACACCCACAACTCTTCTCTCTCATCTCTTTGTCCTGGCTCGCTCTGCCCAGAGGCCGTGTAAAATGTTTTATTTGAGCTTCTAATCTGGGGCGAAGCTACAGTCGGTTAAAAAAATGTCCCCCTAGTTGCCATGGTTGCCATGCGGTAATTGGCTGCAGTCAGAGACACTTAACTGAGTTGAAACACTTCTTCATGGTACAGCCTGCAGCGGTCATGGCTCTCCTCTCTGTTTTTATCTCTACTAAGATTAAGGCTTAATGTTCTCAGGACATGGAAAATTAACAGAAGCCATTTATTAATGTTATGGCTGTCTTGATATGAAAACACTGTCAAAAGATTTCTATTTCACCAAGATGACCCTTAAAAGAGATCTGAAGCAGATCAAGACAGATTCACAGCAGAACTGTAAATTAATTCAGATAAATAATATCTCAGCAGCGTCTTTTCTAACCTACATTTATACTGTATATACAGAAGAAAAAGTGGTAACTTGAGGTCACGCATTAACTGTAACCATCCTACAAAGAGGGACTGAATACCTTTGAACAAATGAGCTACAATGACGTCCTACATCTCCATGAAAACTGCTGATTCTTGCTTTTTCTAAAGGTTAGCCCTATCCATCTATCTCCTATTGAAGTGCCACTTTCTAGTACTTGCATCAATATAAGTAATAAATTCTTAAAAGCTAAAACTCATATGATTTTGTCGACTAACTGATTAGTTGATTTAATCAACAGATCTGTAAAACATCTTAAACAATCACACAAAAGCGCCACTTTAAATCTTGTGTTTACCAGAGATGTGCTCGTAAGTTTCTTGGAAATAGGTCATTCAGCATGAAAAAAATGACTAATTGACTAAAGAAATCTTAGTCGACTAAGACCAAAACGACCAATTAGTCGACTCATCAACAAGATATAAGGATTAAGAATGTTTAACCTTAAATGTTGCATCCTTTGCCGTCTCTACAGACTCTTTCCTTGCAGCTCATGGGGCACTTCAAGCCCTTTGGACTGACAGGTGCAAGATTCAACTGCCCTTTTGCTTCAGACACGAACATGAACCTGTGCTCTTTGCAAATATCACCTGCTCGTTGCACAGCAAGACAAACAAAGCCTTGTTTGTTTCATCTGTTGCAGGAGTTTGATTTTGTTTGCAGTGACTGAAGATAGTCTTTGCAAATTAAAAAAACACTCCCCTGAGATGATATCTTCACATGTTGAAGCAGTGTGCATGAGGCTGTCAGACAGATACCGTGAAGAAGAAAACTTGCACTCCTCAGAGACGTCACTCATGTTCAACACAACACCTCGGTCTCAATCTGCTTTCATTCAGGATTTCATCACTCCATAAGAAAACAGCTGCACACACTGGTTTCATCATGTTGTGTCAGAGGCATCAAAGACAGCCTGGTATATGAAGTCTAGGAGGACTGCGCTAACAGGTTCAATGGTTCAATAGACAAATCACTCAATGTCAACTACAACCAAAAGGAATTTTGTAGGAAAGGCCTTCAGATGAGACAGAAAACAAAGACCATGTCAGAAACTTCCACTCAGAGTTGTTTTGCTCTTAAGCCAGACATGATCAAACAGTCTCACGGCAGTTCGTGAAAATAGTCACAAAATTGAATGTATTCGATTTGTGTACGTAGTCTCGAATTCCCCTTTTGTTTCGTGATGCTCAGCATGACTTTCAACAACGTATTTTTCATGCTTTTTCAGTCCAGTAACACTGGAAAAACAAGTTCCGCTCCAGTCTTTTCAAAATAAATCAGCTTAGTTAGGTTTAGGAATAGATCGACTTGGTTAGGCTTAGGCAACAGAACTACTTGGTCGCGGTTTGGGTTTAAATAACACCGGAAGTTCCATAACTTAAAGCTGAAGTAGGCCAGATTGGAGCAAATATGATTAAAAAAAGTTATTTTTATAAAACGGTCGCTATATCGTGACAGTAGTACATGAAAACAGGTAACCTGAAAAAAATCTGGTTCCTCTGTGTCCTCCAGTGCTCCAAACGGCATCTGCAAGATTTCACAGACCGAAGGAAAACAAGCAGTAAGAGCTGACCTGAGGTCTGCTGTCCAGCTGCCGTCTATGAGAGCCGGCTGTCAATCACTCGCGAACTCCGACCAAATGGTCAAACTAGGCAGCGCTGATCAAATATTAATCAATATTATGTTACGTTAATGCCTATTTCTCACCTCAAATGTTTTCAGAATCATCTTGTAGCGCCAGTTTAGCTGTAAAATGAGAAAGTGTGTGATGCCGCCGCCATTGTGAAATCTGGTGAAGGAACGGCAAGTTCCAGTCACATGACCAGAGCACAGCCAATAGGAACACTCTCTCAATGAAATGACCTGTGATTGGTCAAAGTTTTTTTTTTAAATTGGCATCGTTTCTGAAGCTGCAGCACGTTTCTCCTAATTGAAATGCTTTGGACCGTTGCAGTACGTTTGCCTTGTCGGCCACGGTAGTTCTCGCCTCAACCTTCCTGATGAAAAAAAGACCGTCTCATGTACTGGGTTTAAAGTTATAAATCATTAACGTTGAAATAAATGCCATCCAAGTTTCACATACGCAATCAAAACAGAGTTTAAATTACTGAATAAATCACATCTGACAACTCATTATTGTGGCAGACTTTGAATCAGAGCCCATGGCAGAGAGCGAGAGAGTGAGAGAGAGTCTGACTGTGGATGAAAATGTTTGAAGTGTCTCCCCTTTGCTTCGAATTTGCTTTAACTTTAATGGGCCTAAATTGCAGTAACTCAAAATCCCAGGATGGGAGAGGCAGATCTGGAGCGGTGCCCACAGCTGTGCCCACTGAGAGAGGTGGAACAGTGTTGGAGGAGAGGTGGTGACAGTTGGAGCTAAAGCAAAACACACGAGGCCGAACTCAGAGCTATGAGGCACAAAATAAAAAAGCTGATGAAACAATGCTCTCAGTCAGCTAAATGACTCTTTGCTAAGCCCCGCCCCCCTTAGTTACTGTTGCTGCTTTCGCTTTCCATTCCATTCTAGAACGCAGTTTACCATGACGACAGTGGCAGAACAAAAACAACTTATTATTTCAAGCCGTTATAGTCGTCAGTAGCGCGTTTTATATGCTCACGTCAGCTAATGACGCTAACGAACGCTAATGAACGCTAACTCTGTGAGCTAGTAGAAAATGATGCTTCCAGCTAACTTGATTAAAAACAGAACCCTGTAACAGAGTCTTAAATATGCACTTGATGCCTACATACATGACACCGTGCTAAAAGACTGAAAGAGGCTAAAGCTGCATATTAACATCCTCATCAGATCCATGTACAGTATAGAAGACATGTACATTACGCTAGTAAGCCATGTAATTAAAATGTTATTTGTTCCAACGTAACCTTGTTTGGACATAGACTGTATATAAGAAGTGGAAGTAGTCACCGTAAGGTCAACCCATTGGTTTGTGGACTGCCGTTTTGAAGCCTCAAGTTCGGCATTTTGGCCGTCGCCATCTTGTTTTTTGGGCGTCAACATCTTGATTATTTGCAACCAGAAGTGACACGAGAGGGTGGAGCTAAGTTCAACCAAACGCTGAATAAGACATTTTTAGGTGACCAAAAAGTTCAATGACGAAAACACGGACAACTCCCAGAGCAGACAACGCCGTGGTAGCGACCTGTCAATCACAAGGTAGCCACGCCGGATAAATATATACGTGACGGAAGACTTCTCTCATTATTTTCAGGAACATAGCAGGCGAGGAGCTGTTTTTGTCCCGAACCGATGCTCTTGTAATATATTTAATGTTCAAGAAGTTTGCGCGACGAGTCAAATCACCCATGAAAGGACTCAAATACGTCAGCAGCGGAGTCTTGCGATTGATTCGCTAGCTCGCTGCAGTGTGACTGCTTTCATTCACAACACAGCCATACCAGCATTATTCCTGAAATGCTACTAGGTTGGGAAATTGTCGGTACAGATTTCCCTGAATATCGATCCCTGCTTCCAATCACACATGACCCCATGCAGGCAATGTTCCTGAACATTTCAGGGATGGACTTCATGTGTGAAAGAGCTCGGACAAACGCCATTGAGGGGAAGGGTTTATCGAACAGTCAGCTGCATGGTTCAATCATGAATTTTACATCCGGTTTCTAAAAAAGTTGGCATTCAGATTAATACAAAATATCTTTTTGTGAACAAGCGATCGAATGTGAGCTAGAAAGGTGCGTTTGAGACTCACTGGGTATCTGTTGGATCTTGTGGACCACCACAAAGGCATCAGACAGGCCCACCTTCACCGGGTGATTGACAGAGCTGATCTGTGAAACCTCAATGGGGATCTGAAATAGAAGAGGGGGAAAATCAATTACCAGAACCATGGCGATCTGTCTGGGACCGGCTGGAAAAATAGAAGCAGGCTACACCAGTTTGACAGCACTGACAATTCAACCAATTTATTACGATCTCCCACAGGAATCTGCCGAGGCATTATGCAGCTTCAATGAGCATATGGGTGTATCTTCGGTGCCACAGATGGGGCTAAAATGAGCAACAACTTTGTGAGGACTGATTTATATCTGAGAAAATAGACTAAAACTAACATTTATGGTCCATTCCAGTTCAATCTGGTATGTTGATTTTACAGAGTTAAACTAAACAAAAGCACAGTGTCTTCGGGGTGAATTCTCAAGGTAAATGAGATGGAGTAACCATCAAGAAACACCTAAAAACTCAAGATTACATGTAATGGTCGGGTTGCTCCTTTTAGACTAATAATAGCAGCGTAATGAAACACCTATTAGAAAAAAAACAAAAACTCCAGCAGCTCTTCTAATATGTGAAAATGACAAAAGAGGCCTCCAGTCATAAAAGAAGCAGCCCCGCTGTTATAACCATCGCAATTATGATAGATCATTACTTTGTTATTGCAATTTCACACTCCTACAGCAGCCTCCGTTGGATAATATTTTTCATTACCGCCTCGTTTTCTCTGTTCAATTAAGTTGTTTATCTGCGCTTTTTGGGGAAATTTGGAGATTTATAGACATATAAAATCCTGTAACATGATTACAAATAATGTTGCAGCCAAATCAAATATATGGAAACATTATGAGCACATTGAACGTATTATATTATTATAATTAAATGTATTATTGTTTGTCGTGTAGGCATCACTCTTTTGTATAATGAGTGAAAACATGTGGACACGGGGCTGCAGTTAGAGAGACATTTTAAAAAGGCAAAAATAAGAAACAAGGAAAACCAAGAAATTTGTGTGAGCTGTGTAATTTGGGAGAAATGGAAAGTGAGTCCCATTTTCTTTTGTTCTGTAATGATGATTTAAGAATGTTGATTTTCCATGAAATGTCTCCCCAAACCCCTGAAATAGTCTGGTGCGGTTATTCTTGTTTGATTGTAATGTAGTTGTTTAATTTTGGTGTGTTTAAGTTGGCTAAATGTGTCTCAAAAGCCTGGAAAAAAATGAGTTTAGTTAGTATTTACTCAGATTTATCCAGTCTTATAGTAACTATCAGTGATTTATGAATTTTGCTGTAGACAATGAAGGCCTAGAAATGTAATTATGAACATTGTTCAAGCCTGTTTTCTTTATTTCTTTTACTTTTTTTGTACAGAAAAGCCCTCCGGATCTGTCTTTTATTAATTTATGGTGTATTGTACGCCAGTGCAGGCTGTGCATAGGACAGTGTGTGCACAATAATAAAACCTTTATTCATTCATCCAGACTGATAGATAGATATGACAGTGTATTAGGGCCATTGTAGGTTTAAAAAAGTAATAATTATGGAGACAGGGAGAGGGGAGTAATATTCAGAGAAAAAACTCAGAGATTAAAGTGGCAAATTTACTAGAAAAAAAACGCACAAATTTGTGAGATTATAATGTAAATTTACGAGACACTGTCTTAGTAACTCACAGATACTGGTATACCGATAACATAGGAAAACATTTTTTTAAGAAAAGATAAAGAAAACTGATTTGATAGATGAGTCCTGACCTCTTTGTATGCAAAAACGATCCTGCCGGTGTTGTGCAGCGTCGCCTGGAAGGTGAAGCTTCCCAGGTTGTAGTTGTCCTGCAGGTGAACATGGTCCCACTGCACCACCAGAGCAGTACCTAAAGCAGAAACAACCACATACAGCTCATTACCACATGAAAGACCACACAGAATCACCCAGATTAAAAGAAAATACAAGTGTCATTCATAGCTACTGTCACACTTTTTTACTTTCTAACACTGACTTCTGTTTCACTGCTTTTGAAATAACATCTCTACTGTCTCAGATCTACCGTGACATGAACCGCTGACCGGACTGTGAATATGAAGACATCAATGCAACAATCATGTGTGTAAGGCGATATGTTTTTGAGGGATTATATCCTGGCGTAGGCTTCATTTCCCCCTGTGGGTGTGAGGTGATTGACACTGAAGTAGCGTGAGCACTGATATGAAAACACCCGACTGGAGAAGCATGAAAACGGCAATAAAACCGAAACTTTTTTGAGAAAAAACAAATCAAGGCGTGACGGTTACTGTGATGGATTATGAAGCGACGGCAATTTTCACAACGGTGAAAGTTTTTCATACCGTGCAAGAGCGAACAACAGTTCTGTAAATTACGTCTTTTTATAGTATAGAGAAATGTTTCCAGCTACGCTGGCTGAGAGCAGTCAGCAACTGAGACAAAGAAAAGCAGAACGGCAAAAATTATGACGCTAATTTAAAGAGTGAGTTCACCCAAATTACAAAAGGATCTTGAAGGTGAACGAACCATTTAAACGTGGATGCACACAGTGTCTCAGACAGGAGTGCAGGACTGATCCAGGTCTAGTGTTTCCTGTTATAACACTGCCAAGCATCTTAAAGACCTCTAGAGGCAGACTGAATAACTGAGCCTACGAATAAATGAATGAATGAATAAATAAGTATGAGAGTAACTTTAAAAGCCAAATGCCATAACTAAATCACACTTGACCACAAGTCATTAGGTGTTGCCTTAATGTGGGTAAGCACTAAATTAGCAGCAGACTCGGGGGACTTTCAGCTCTACCCTCCAGGCCTCACATTACTTTTAACACCGGTTTGATTTACCGTGGACTTTGGAGAACCTATTGATGTGAAAGCCATTCCCTCGTCCGAGCTAGTCATTTGGCCGGGCGCCAGGGCAATAAAGGTTTGTTAACACAACTAATCAATTTTTCCGTCACATAGCCAGAGCTCTTCTCCTCCAAAGTAAAGAGATTTAGCTTAGAGAGGCGCAGGCGTCTGCTCGTACAGGAAACCCCATTGTAAATTAAATGTGGTATGTTTAGAGTGCCTCTGGCATTAGACATGGATGTTGCATGTGTTCAAGGAGGTTACATTAGACTCTCTGGCACTGTTATGAGTGTTTGGATGGGGAGTATAAAGAGTTGCTGTGTAACGCATTAATGAGGACAGAGTTTAGGTGGATACCAGAGGGACGACCACAGCGCTAAATAGCCGCTACCTTAAGGCACAGCGTCCTTACTCAGTCAGCACAAGTTAAGCCTAATATAAGTCTGCTTAAAATGCATTGAGTTCAGAAGGGGAGGCTGCGTGCTATCTGGGGCTTCCTGGCTAAAAATACAGAGTGGGGTGAGGCGGCGCAGAGGGAGCGCACACTGGCCTTGTTTCTAATTCCACTTACAAGCTTAACATGCTGTATGAACTCAAAACAAACAAATCAAATCTAGCTCTATTACGCAAGCCCACCCTCTGCATGGTGAAGTAACTTAGAGTGGTTTAGGCAGAGGTTTTCTGGTTTGTGGACTACTGTTTTGAAGCCTTCGTCATTTTGGCCGTCACCTTCTTGATTATTTGCAACCAGAAGTGACACGAGAGGGTGGAGCTAAGTACAACTGACGCTGAATTAGACATTTTTAGGCAACCAAACAATTACGTTTCATGAACTGAAAACACACTGTGAAAGGGTTAAAGTTGTAAGACGAAAACACGGACAACTCTCAGACCAGACAACGCCGTGGTAGCGACCTGTCAATCACAAGGTGCACACACCCTAAAGCATACCCTGCTTTATGGTCTATTTGACTCTAAATGGGACCATCATTTACTAAATGAACATCATGCTGTATTGAAGAAGACTTGAAACTAGAGATTGAGACCATAAACTCATGTTTACAATGTTTACTGAGGTAATAAATCAAGTGAGAAGTAGGCTCATTTTCTCATTGTCTTCTATACAATCACACTTCTTTTTGCAACCAGAGGAGTCGCCCCCTGCTGGCTGTTAGAGAGAATGCAAGTTTAAGGCACTTCAGCATTGGCTTCACTTTTCAGACCCGGAGTTGCCCTCTGGATTTAATACACCTTTGTTTACATGTAGCCACATATACGGTATGCATCTCCTTTGTCCAGATCACAAATGTGATTACGTCCGCCTTCTTTTAGTTTAGTTTAGCAGTTTAGGTACAACAATTAGCGGTTAGTAAAACCAAGCTTGCAAGCTTACAACTATTCGTAAACTTACACAAATACATGGATTGGTGAAGTTTTATCGTCTTCATGGGCTCTCATCTTCATTGCTCACCCTTACATAAAAATATCTCATCACCCACACAGTTAATCCTGTGGTTGAACTGATCAGGGATCAGATAAATGCCTCAACAGCTCAGTGAGATCAGGTTTTAATCCATCTTGAATGCTTCTGGGATGCATTTACACTTTTTTTTTTTTTTTATAGATCAAACAGCTATCCGCTCCGACGATGCATGAAGTGACTGAGTGTAAATTGGGTATTTGATTGCTCTAGGGTTGATGAACAGCACTTTCAGGCTCAAAACATTGAACTTCTTAACATAATAAAGAAGACATTTTAACGGGATCAGATGACAGGGTTGCGGCTCCTTTAGGAGATAGAAGACTTGAAATTAATCCTTGAGTAATGGATAATGCTTGTCTGGTACGGTAAATTGTTACAGCAGACTTCTATAGTTGTGTTAAACTATCCATGTGTCAAATTTGTCATACGGGCTTTAATAAGAGGTATTTGCTGTCATTATGCGCCCGCTGGCAACAACACTTAAATTCAGAAGTCTGCCAGGTGCTGAAGCACTTCACTCATCTATAATTGTGCGCTATCAAACTTCAGGATAGTTTTACAGCACTTGAAAAACTCATGTCTTAACCACATGTATTCTTTATTTAGCAGATTATAATTAACACAAAACACTGTCGCTGTGAAGTCTCACACAATCCTGTTTGTGTGTCCAGAACAAACAAAACGTCTCTGCTGTGAACGCATCATCAAACTGCTCACAGTCTGGAGGAAAGAGGCTCTCACTCTCCCACAACAGAACGGACCGTACAGTTGTTATGCTGTATCGGCGGGACATTGACTGATGGACAGTGTGTCGAGGAGCAGGCGGGCTGAGAATTGATCAGCTGCCAGTTTGGTTAAAGTCTGATGAGCTCCACTGCAGAAGGTCACACGGTTGGTCAGTCACTCTGCTGCAGAGGGAGGGATTAATGACGGACATGATGGATAACAACCATCACAGATGGCAAAAGAAAGGTAGAGAGAGTGAGGAAGGGCATCAATTTAATTTAAAGTGAGTAAGTGGAATTTAAGGGGATGTTACAGAGGTCATGGAGGGTTTCATATAAATCATTTACTGATTAAGACTTCCTATTTTGTGAATAAATGTCTTCAATTTCAAGACAATTCTGTGTGAATTTAGGGGTGAACATATTGATACACACATACATACATGATACAACTTTCAGAGGTTGTAACGGGCACAACTTTTAAAGCTAGAGTGAAGATACTGACATCATATGAAAGTAGAAAGCCTAATAAATCCATTGGTACCAATCATGTCATACTAGCGTGTCGCGAAGGAGGCTAAATAACGCTCAAAACTTGTGCTACATTTTTGCGAGGAGAAACTGTCTAGCTCTTTCTTTACATAGCTGGTCCGGCTGCACGTGTTTGTTAGTGCATGTAAGTCCCTGTTTGTGTGTGCCACTGGCTAGCTAATTGCCGCCGCTCTGCACTGCGCTCATACGTCGGTTACAGCTTGTCACGGAAGCATAGCACCCACCCTGTGGTCTTTCTTTCAGTATTTTTTTGGAGCTTGTTACCACACAGTCGGCTGTCCTTACCAGAATTAACAGCTGGTTGGAGCCAAAAGGGAGTACACACTAAGGTAGAAATAAAATTAAATGGCAAACTGCTGTTACCGTTGTCGAAGTAGATGACAGTAGAGTTTCTGGAGACGCTGGGGTCAAAGTTTGCCATCAGAGGAGCGATGTACTGTGTAGCTGTTAGCATCCGGTGGACCACATCACCTGTGTAGATGAACCCTGAGGAAGAAACAGAGACAACATATAACTTTAGTACCTTGAATTCTAATTTAAATGGAAATAGCATTCTTATGTTGTTAAAATCCTCAATATATCACTTATACCTGCTATGTTAAAGTGTTTTTACCCTAAAAACCAACATCAATCTTCTCTCCCTCCGTCCCCACCGTCCCTTCCTCTGTTAAATTCAGGAAGAATATACGTCTGCCCTCCAGTCCAAAGTTAAAAGCTCCTCATCAACCCACAGCCATCACCTCCCTCTCTGTCTCTGGCCTCCTGCTGCAGGCTGCGAATAATTAGCACCATTATCTTTTATCAAAAACAGAAGGGCAAATCTGAGGGGCGTAAAGGGAAGACATGCTGAGTGAGCAGTAAATATATTATCGTGGGCCCATGAGCCGTCTTTTTACTCTCCTGGTGTACTCCTTAACATCCTTATGTGTGTGTGTTTTACTCTCCATCATCAATCACGGACGCTAACGAAGAAACCATGACAACAAAAAGGGATTATGTTAACTTTTCCAATTTATGCGTCCCTTCAACGAGACACAATTAGATCTCTCCACAGAGAGCGACGTGCTCAGTCAACACAGACTGGAGCTGCATCATTTAGCAGCCTGTAAACATGGTTATTAATGGAGTCCAGAAAAGGGGGGAAAACGCCCACTATTCATCACGAGGGAACCGTCTTCACACTCGTGACAACAGAATCAAACAGCCTCTTAATTTCCCTGCTGACAAGAAAGTTTAGCAAAGTCAGCTGCTATTTAAGGATTTATGTATTTTTAGTTTCTCACTCTGACTTTGCCGGAATTGCAAAAAACAAACCTGAACATGCACCCTTTAAATCACGTTTTACTCAGAACAAAGGGAACGCATGGCATTTGGGTGAGACGATCACATGCATCCAATATAATTTACCTTTGAAGAGCAGTTTGAGGAATTAATAAGACACTTACAGTGACTGTATCTTGAAAAAAGAAATGACAAAAGACATGCTTTTCCTTTTAAATAATTACTCTTGTTAGAAAATTATTCTTGCAACAGGAAAAGGGAGCATCTGTTTTTTCCCTGATATTTCCACCTTTGTTTCGTTGAAAGTTGTGAAACGGCAGGATTTTTTTATGAAGACAGACAGAGTTGTTCAAACATTTAAGACTGGTTGTAATCTTCTAGTGTACCTACATACACATGCCTTAGCAACTACTAAAGATATGGTCTTTTCTGGACAGGAAATAATTATATTCAAATACGTTTGAAATGAAATTTGTCCACGGAAATCCACGTAAGTAGGTCGGGGTTTTGGATGGGTCAAACGAACACAGGACATTCACCCAAGAGGCCGCTGTTCGTGTCACATGTGAAACTAAACTTCACACGGGAAACTAACTTTTTTTTTTACCAAACCTAACCAAGTAGTTTTGTTGTGTTTTTGTTGTATTTTGTTTCAACTTACAACGTTAACCACATGTTTAAATCTGTTTAAAAGTGTGACCATAATCGAAACGTAATTGAGAATGCAGTTTAGTTGTATGGGAACGTAATTATGTAGAAGAGAGGATGTTCTTTCCATACAGACAAGAGAGTGGCATCATGTTTTTCCCAAAATATCGAACTATTCCTTTAAAGGGCCAGTGTGTAACATTTGGGGCGATCTATCAGCAGGAATATAATATAATATTCATAACTATGTTTTCATTAGTGTATAATCACCTGAAACTAAGAGTTGTTGTTGTTAGCTTCAAATGAGCCCTTCATATCTACATCGGGAGCGGGTCCTCTTCACAGAGACCGCCATATGTTCCGCCATGTTTCTACAGTAACCCAGAACGGACAAACCAAACATTGGCTCTAGCGAGAGCCTTTTGCCTTTTGACGTTACCTGAAGGCCACCGTAGTTCTCCAACACGCTTGTCAAACTGCAGTAACGTGAGCCGCAGAGTGCAAAAATCGCTAGCCGCCATTTGACTTCCGTTGCTCCTACAGTAGTGTTATTATGGTAAGGATGGCCTCTGAGCGAGGTGAACGGCGTTACTACGGTTTTGCACTCGGTGGCTCACGTTACCACAGTCTTGGAAACGGAGGAGTGAGCGGAGGGGTACTCAGTTGATGCCGCAAAATCCTACACACTGTACCTTTAAGTGTTAAACATGGAAACTATCTAACTCTGAAAAAGCCCTCCACCTCACTTTATGATGGACATTTTTTCAATTATGTTCAGAATATCACAATAAAAATCATCAAACAGCCCAAAGTAAGAAATCATTCTCTTTTGAAGGGATCTCTTTGCTTTGTTGCTGAAGTTCAACATAAATGCAGTATATAAAGAAGCTGCCTGAGGCATATAGGGGGGGGAAACCAGCTCAGGAAGAAAAGAGGATTTTTGGGAAAAGTCTCATTGAGGCCGGGCCCATAAACCCCCATTTCATGTCACCATATGTCTTCCCATGCAGTAGGCTGGCTATAAAAACACATCCATCACTTTGGAAACTAGGAGCAGAGCATATCATGAGGGGAATCTATCTTCCCCTAAAGACCTCCCTGCTCAGGATTACCTCTATATAGAGCACTGTCAGCACTCACAGTGAGAGGAAGAGCAGGGGAGTGAAGATGTGACTCTATTGTGAAGTCCCGACTGTAGAGAACTCCACCTGGACTGAATGAGCTAAAAGATTCGGTCCTTTAAGGCTTACGAGGAGGAGTTGCCACGGGTTAGGATTTATTCCTACCAAAAATGTGCCAGAACTATTTTTATATGCTTTATATGCTTTTACTTATGGCTTCCTACAGTGGGCTTACACGTTGAGAGCAAAAGCAGCTGTCAGTACACAGACAGTGAGGGGAAAACAAAACTAATAAATAATATCTGTTATTTAACTTGCCCAGTTAATTACATACGTTAAGACAATTATTTTTGTATTACAAATTTTCCGAAATGCTGTGATTCATTAAGCAAATGAGGCATTATCTTATTAAATATGTGTTAATTTGCATTCATTTCTAGAAATCTGAACATTGGATAAAAATTATTGTTTCATTTTGTTGAAGTCAAAGGTTTTTAAAATGAGAAAACGGCCTTTAAAGATATGGATTGTAAACATCCATACACTTTACAAGACTACAGGTGAATAGAGTAAAACCTTTTAACTAATAGATATCACCATGAAACTTCCCCAATTGATTATTTACGTTAAGACAGTTATTTTGTGTATTTCACAACATTTTATGTTTAAATATGCAAATGAGGCATTATCTAATTCTAACTTTTGGTGAATTTAGGAGAATCTACAGACACAAATAGACAAAGTTTAGTTAAATAAACACCTAAATGTGTATGTTGGATGTTTTCTTTCCACTAGTCTGATAGAAGAAGACATGTTATGGAAGATAAAATAGCCCAAATTTTCAAAATTGACCAGTGCATACATTTTTTTTCAATAATGTCAATTAGTGTTTGATGTGGTTTTACTGAGCAAGGCTAACTGTTTCCCCCTGTTTCCAGTCTTTATGCTAAGCTAAGCTAACTGGCTGCTGGTGGTAGCTTCATATGGAAGCAAATAAGCCTGTTTCCCAAAAAATGTCAAACTGTTGTTTTAAACATGTAAGTAGTCTAGTAATCTTTTATTTTTGAGAGCAAACGTATTAATCATCTTTTAGAAACAAATGTTTAAAAGCTGCAGAGGGGTGTACTGGTGCTTTTTGTGCTTGCAGGACATGCAGATAAAAGCACTTTATGTCATGGTAAATAAATGTAAAGAGGATAGAAAACAAAGAGGCAGGGTTGTTTGGTCTAGCGGCCTAAATTCAGGTAAACATGAACATAATGCTCCGGTGAAACTGGCTGCGTCTGCACTTTCTTTTATCTGATTGTGGAGCGACGCAAATCAGCCGTCTTACATTCCATCTCATCTCATATTTACCCAACATTCAACTCAGGCACGTTTTTATCTCTTTCTTTGGCTTTGCTTTGTGCTATTTCTCTTTTCACTTTCAACCTCTAAAGCTTAGAAATCCCCTTGACCAAACACACACACACACACACACACACACACATGGAGGGTTTTATGTCTGCTCTCTATACCAGCAATCTCCTGAAAACACAATACAACTTATTCGACAGTCTGAAGAAAATCAGACAGCCTCTCAATACACTAAAGAGGTGAGAGCCGCGGGGCGCTCAATAGAGAGGCAATTCATCCATTATGGCCGTCACTTACAGCAGAGGGAGACTGGACTGAGGAGGAGGAGGGGAACCTGGGGAACAGCACATATAAAGAAATAATGAAGAGGAGTTTGAGGTTGAGAAAGAGGTTTTAGGAAGAGCAGGGTAATTCTTTCCAAGTTCTGTTTATGTGTGCTGCTATCCAAAAGCGCCGGGCTGTGTATGTCCAAGAAAAACAAGAGCGGGAATTAGCAGACCCACCGGACTAAAGCTTCCTTTTATTGGACATTGTGTTTAGACAAGGCCTTTGTTCCAACGTACTGAGCTGTGTTTAATTTACAGGATATTTTCTGTTTATCGCAGCTGTTCAGAGCCGGATCACACACACATTTGATTTAGTCTTTTGTCTTTTAAATACCAAACTACAAGGTTTTTAATCTAAATTAAACGTCTGCTTTTTTTGTTGCTGAGTGATACAAAACCACACTGAGTCAACCTAATACCAATCTATCATGTCATACTGAGGGGAAATCATCTGGCACACATTAGTTTAATGTTTCACAACTGTGATTTCTTTGGAATACGAATTAAGTGCTATACAGCATGACTGGACAAACAAAAAAGTAATTCGCCCCCCAAAAAAAAGTTATCATTCTTGTCACAACTCTGTCTCAAAGAAATAGTGTTTATGCCGGGAAACATAATTACTTGGATTATATTCAGGGGTGATGTTCTTTCAAGTAAATGCTTAATTTCTAAGAGACGGTGTTGCTTGCCATAGGCAGTGGTGGAAGTAAGATATTTAACTTCAGTAAACGTAGTAATACCACAGTAGGGCTGTGTATTGGAAAGAATCATGATGATACAGGGGTTACGATTCAATATACTGCGGAATAGTGTGATACTGTAAGCAAGGCGATATAATCCAAGTTTACTTTTTTTATGCAATCAGAACAGTGAGATCTGCATTTCCATTTATCACTGTCCTTGTTCTTTGTTAGCACTACTTTGAGAAGGCACATACGCTGCATCTCTTTGCAAAAGACATAAAGTATTTCCTGAGTTAATCTTTGCATGTGAACTATTAAAGTTCCAGTGTGTAGGATCTGGCGGCATCTAGCGGTGAGGTTGAGATTGCAATCAGCTGAAGCCTCTCCCATGTGCCAAGTGTGGAAGAACTAAAGAGGCCGATAAAAAAATGTGAATGGCCCTCGCTAGAGCCGGTTCTTGTAAAGGGTAGTGTAGGTCATTTGGAGAAGAGCTGGTGCATAGAGTGTGTGTGTGCCAAGCCCCCAGGAAGTGCGCCGGTCGTCGATCCCGACTTTTGTAGTGGCCAAACGGCGGTACTGCAACTTCCGTGTCAGTCACTTGATGCATTGGGCCCAAAAATACTTTTTCCCATAGATTACATTGGGAAAGAGACATCTATGACTCAGTGGATAATTTTTTTGAGGTGAATCAACTTCCCAGTATGAACACTCTAATAGCCCTTATTTAAATCCTTACGTTTTTAAAGTTGTAAAACGCACTAATAGCTGAATCCAGAGTTATTTCCCTTCCTCCGTTCATGTGAGTGAGAACCAGACCGAGGCTGGAGCGCAAGCCGTGACCCCTTGACCAAGTCATGTGACCGAGCGGACGCTACTCTACTACTACTACTATGGTGGACTCCGTGGAGAGAGGACCCGCTCCCTATGTAGATATGAAAGGCTCATTCTAAGGTTTGTTTTTCAGGTGATTATGTTCTCCTTTACTCGTCTCACACATGTTATGTATTTGGTGTGTTACATATACAGTAAATGCTTGTGATCACCAATTATCTGGATAACGACATATGATTTGATATGATGTTATCATGTGTGGTTTGTATTCTGGTTGCACAGGGTGACAGATGGCCCAGTAAACAGCACGCCACAGCTGGATATCCGTCGACACAGCTGGCGGTGGTCAGATCATGTATCATCATCATTACTGGTATTCACAGTCACTACATGCCGTCCACACGTCAGTCAGTTCATTACAACACCTGCAGTACGCTGACAGTCACTGTAACGCTCCTGACTGTATGAATATTTCTCCTCTTTGTTCATAGCATCCATTTATTTTTAAAACATTTCTAGTTATATTTTTAATGTGTTCTGCCTTTTTTATTATCATTCATGCATCAAAGGTGTTGTAGTCTTTTGAAGTGACTCTGTAATGTTTGAGAGAATATCAGTTTTAAAGTGTTAAAGTAGCAGCGTGCATTGATGTCTGCCATTGATGTCATTTTTAATACTACCACTGGAGTAGGGATGCCACTAATGCTTATTTTCATCATCAATCAACCTGTCGATTATTGTTACGATTAAGTGATTCATCGTTTAGTCTATAAAATGTCAGAAAATGGTGAGAAGAGTTTAATTTTTAAGAATATAAAACAGATAAAAGCAGCAAATTCTCACATTTTGCAGAAGCAGGAAACAGTAATTTTTTTACATTTTGCCTTGAATTGATTATCAAAACTGTTGACGGTTAATTTTCTGTTGATCAGCTCATTAAATAATCGTTTCATCCCCAAATGGAGGGTGCCAAAGTAGCTTGAACTTGGCTTTAAATCGGCACAAAAACAAAACAATCTATGTTATCAAGCAAATTGTGTCAGAACTGAGCCTTTAAACCTTTAATATCTTAACAGACGAGAAATAGATTGTTTCTAATATAAATAAACTTGTGCTATGAATTCTCAGAAATCATTCATCTAGAATAATGTGTCTTATTTTATCTTGTTTTGAGTAGATCTTCAATGATTAATCGATTAATTGATTAGTTGTTGTCCACTATTAAATGAATCACCAACTATTCTGATAATCAATTAATCAGTTTGAGTCATTTCGTAAGAAAAAAAAGTTAAATTTCTCTGATTTCAGCTTCTTAAATGTGAATATTTTCTGGTTTCTTTAGTCCTCTATGACAGTAAACTGAATATCTTTGAGTTGTGGACGAAACAAGACATTTGAGGACGTCATCTTGGGCTTTCCCCATTTTTCTAGACCAAACAACTAATCGATTAATCAAGAAAATAATCAACAGATTAATCGACAATGAAAATGATCGTTTGTTGCAGACTTGGTTTATAAGGTATTTACAATTATTTCTCAAAATTCGTAAGTTAGGTTGCATTTGAAACAGGTTAAAATAACCTTATCACACTGACCAAGATGGAGACTTTTTGCAGTGTAACTCTCAATTTACTGCATGCAATACCCATAAAAATGTACATAGATTTCATATGTTTGACAAGGCTGCATGCCAACCCCTTCATCGTTAATGTGTTTGAGACCTGGCCGCTGTTCTGTTTAGAAAGTAACCGTAACGCTAAAAATACAAGACTAAGTGCAATTGTAACCCTGCTGCTGTTTCGTCAGTTAATAAATTATCTTTTCCAGCATACTCCATATAGAAAAAAGAAATATTTGCTGAAGTAAAAACAGTGAGTTGCTGACAGCAAAGAAAGTGAGGAGAAAAGATGGTCCAGTGGGCAGAGAGAGGACGAGCTGATTGATAGGCCCTGAAATGGAGGGATGAGAGGAGGGGTGTCTCGGAGACAAAAGCCCCAGAGGCCTGCGAGAGGCAGATAGCTGCCTCTTCCTCCTCCGCCTCGGTCTCCTCCCTCCATCTCTGTCTGGAGGAATGCAAATTGTTGTTATCACCCCTCTGGTAGCGTCTGAGAACCGTCCACTACATCACACCATCATCTAGTTTTCTAAAGCCAACTCAGCTTCGCCACTGACGGAGGATTGAAGTGGGGAAAATGAGACGGTGTTGATCATGACGATAAGAGACACGGCAGATTATTTCTTTATTATTCCAAGTGGCAGCTAAACGCAGCGCAACATCTCTGAAATAGTTGGGTAAGAGCAGGGCTTTAGTCTTTGATGTGATAATAGCCGGTTGGGGCTGTTGTGGTTTCGCCGTCAAGACTCAAGTGGAAAATTGCTTTGCACACTCTGGCGAACACGTCTGCTGAGTCACGTGTCAAACACACACACATCTCCTGATACCCCCACCTCCTTATCCATGTCTATCAGGGTGTGCTAGGCCACTTGGCACAGCGACTCCTGTTTCCAGTCCAAACCCATCGGTCTGGGTTCTCTTCCAGTTCAGTCTGGTGTGGAGCTGCTGGTGCTGAGTGTTGGGAGTGGTTTGTTTTTGTATCCCCCAGTGTCTAGCAGACTGTCCCGGAGGTGAGAGCTGTAACTGGTCTTGTATCAGACTGATTTGCTTGGCTGGCAGAGTGTCGGTGGTGGTTTTG
Source organism: Sebastes umbrosus (assembly GCF_015220745.1). Lineage (NCBI taxonomy): Eukaryota > Metazoa > Chordata > Actinopteri > Perciformes > Sebastidae > Sebastes > Sebastes umbrosus. The sequence continues at coordinate 8,581,790 of NC_051289.1, forward strand.
TGCTGTGGTTTGTGCCAGACGAATCTTTTCAACAACCCAGTATCTGAAGAAATAACTAATTGTTTGATTCTTTTCTGTATTCAGGAGTGAGATGTCTTTGTTCAGTAGGCCACGCCATACTCACTCACAGGTACACCGAGTACCAGAAACACATGCAGACACACTCTTCTTCTCCATTTCATAAATGCCACCGTACGCCAGACTCATTTACCACATTCCCTCCTAAACCCAGCAGCAATAAAAACTGTCTGTGTACAGTCTTAATATGCCAAGCACATGCAGTAGATCCAACAACAACACTAATAACTACCATTTAGAGAACAGTGTTCACTTACCACCAGTCGCCACGGTGATTTCACGCAGGAAATGTCCATAAAAAGGGAAATCGAAGGACAGATTAACTCTCTGTGAGGGGAAAAACAGACAGATGACCTCGGTCAGAAAGACAGAAGCAAGAGGAGGATCAGAGACTGCTCTCATCTTAAAAACAACCAGAGGATTTAGATCAGAGGAAACATGTGGAAAGAAAATCTCTTACTGTGGAGCAATCATTGAGTAGAAATACAAAATTGAGATTTAAAGATGAATGTACATGTGGTAAAAATATATATATACATATGACCTTTATTACATAATAGTACAAGAAGAAAGAAAAATGTCTTTGTGGAAATGTTAATGTTGATTTATGAGGAGTCAAGTAATAATAGTATTCCTAATGGCATTTATGGGTAAATGTATATTTGCATATATATATAAATCTCTATTATATGGAAGCCCATTCGTGCTAGGAAAGGAAAAAATAAGGAAAAGTTACAAATTACAAAAATAAAAATACGCACAGAAAAGTTATGTTTTGGCTTTTAAAGTAATTACTAATCAATTAGTTTTAGCCAGGCTAGCGGTCTGGAATTAGGGATGCCAATGTTGTAATGACTTCTGTCTCAAGCTCTCTTTTTTCATTCTTAATACAACCATGTCTGTTGTATTCATTTCTAACACTACAAATTAGGGGTGGGGGAAAAATCAATACAGCATAGCATCGCGATATTTTGCGTGGCAATATTGTATCGATACACAGACGTCAAGTATCGGTCTCTTATTATATAAACTATTAACCGCTTAACAATCTGACAGCTGCTATTCTGTCTTTCAGAGGTTGTATTGGGCTCATTGTACGATTGGTACCAACCATGTCACGTTAGCTTGTTGGGAAGAATGCTAAATAACACTCCAAAGTTATACTAATATTTAGCAAGGAGAAACTGATGAAATGGACATTTTCATTTCCTTTGACCTCTGACCTCAAGATATGTGAATGAAAACTCTGAGATGAACAGAGTGAAAACTGTATCTTATCAGATAAAACAGATGTTGACAAACACATACATCACAATATATCTTTTCGCAATACTCAGCATATCGCAAAATGTTTAAAATTACAATAAGATCGTATCGTGACTTAAGTATCGTGATATCGTATCGTGCAAATACCGTATTGTTCCAACCCCTACTACGAATGCCTTCCAGTAGAGACTGTCTAAAGACTGTAAAATGCGTGCAGTTATTATTCCCATATTTAAACAATATTGTGTCTCCCCTCTCAATGACGGACGGCTTTTCATCAGTGAGGTGGTTCGGAAAAACACATTTGATTTCCGACATGGTAGGACAAACTGATTCTGTTTGAGTATAATCTGACCCTTAGTCTAAAAATTGTGACACAGTATTAAATTATTAGATATGTTAAAATTGTGACTCTTTCTTTCATATATCATACATTCATTCTTATAATCTTAGACCTAGTCTCTCCTTATTTTTACTTACTTAACTTTTTGACTTTTTTTCTTTTCCTGCCAGAAATGGGCTTCCATATTATTCACAAATCTCTTGATGGGAATTAACACATAATAAAAAGGGATTCAAGAAAACTACAATATCATAAAATTATTCTTGGACCAAATGAACAACAAACTTCTCAAGCATATTACCACAAATGATGGTTTATGCATTCATTATTTACTCCGTGATCTGAATATGTTACAGTCACATCAGACCACTGCCAGAAAACGTTACGGAGATAGACCGTCCACATTCAACATGCAGCTATGACCCTAGATTATACCGGGGGAGTAATCCTGTGGCAAACCAAACTGAATCTCACCAGACTATATGGCCAATCCAGAGCTTAACTTTCCTACAATCCTGTGATGAAGTTGACCTCTGCGGCTGTGTTTTCTTTTTACGACCTTATTGGCCAATTCCTTTTCGGTGTCGGGGGGCCAAAGCGTTGGCGGTCAGCAGCGCCAGGAGGGAACATGGAAGCTCTCTCCAATCCCGTTCCAGCTCAGAGTTTTATGCAGTTTCTCAGGACTTTAACTGCCATCATTATAAACTCTATTTGTTTAAAATGTTAGTCTGCTGACACGGTGGCTGCATTTCAGCACAGATGGTTTTCACTTCTTCTTGCACTGCAATCTCACGATGAAATCATGCAGGCAAGTTCTTGACTCTGCATTGCTTGGCTGGACATTGCATTCACTTATTAATTCATTTTTTTTAAGCCAAAGTCAGAGAAACCTCCCACATCCCTCCTATACTGCCTGGAAGAAAGGCCTCGCCTCTTAGTCTGGGCTACAAAGAATAGCTTGCATCAGATTGTTTGGTTCAATCCATCATTACATGACTGAAGGTACAGCAGCAGAATGCACAATGTGAGACTCTACTCTATCTCCTCGCCAGCTATTGTTCACCCCGGGTGCTTTCCTCGGTGACTGCCCGGCTGCCACGCTGCTCTGTCTCTCCAGTCAGTAACGGCTGCCTTGTGTGACCTCATCAGTATGCACCTCACATGGGTCACCTGCTTGTGCAGAGCTGGAGGGAGGGAAGCTTTTAAACTTCACTGCAGAGGACATTTTTAACGGCAAAAATGCTTAAAGGAATAACTTTTTATATCATATCTTCATGTTTTTAATGGTAGAGGAAACGAACAAACCGTATTACAGTAAACATCTGTAAAGTCATGTCTTTGTGGTGACATATGCTGTAATTACTGTAATATTTTAGTCATAGAAATAGAATAGGAGAACAACGGACATTACCATTGAAATCAACGTAGCAGAATTGTCAGAGTGGCGGCCTTTTTTATGTGTACCGTTGCTATTGCAACCGACTTGCAGTTGACTCACTCATGCCGGCGTGTCATGTAAAACAACAGCGTCGGCGTCTAGTGTGTGTACGTGTAGTCACGCCATGCCGGCTGTCCCTTTTAGAAGTAAGTACAGTGAGAACATTTTTTATAAATTGGCCTTAATAGACTTCAATTTGGCTCTGTGACTACCTCCGCTGCCGAAAGAGCAGCAAAGCAACACACTTTACAGCCCTACTGATGTGTGTTGTCACCATAACAACTAAAACAATTGTCATTTTTCTTTTGTACTAGTCAAATTACCACTTCAAACAGTTCAATGTCTGGTTCGCTCCTATTCTATTTCTATGATTTTAGCATTTAGCAAGTTTGTCCCATAGTCTACGGACAAATATACACATCTACCTCATACAGTAGCCTACGTAGACATATGGAGTATCTCTTCTTTGTGTTGTTGGCATTGATTTTATCTTTCTGTTGATCTCTGAGCCCACATCAGTGGCTAAACTAACTGGTTAGTAGGCACCAGTAGCTGATATGATTGGCGTCATGGTGTTTGTGTGTGTTTGCAAGAGAATTACATCTCCAAATGCAGATTGGTGTTGAAAGAAACAGTTGAAACAATCAAAGCGTGACTCTGAGGACACACATGGGGGCTGTTGCTGCGTCACTTAGCATCTTAGCTGCAGATAAGAGCAAGTTCAACTGGAACTTGCAGTGGTTTAAAACAGTTAAAAGTTGAACCTGATTTCTGTGTTGAAGAGTTCAGCTGAACGGCAACATAACAGCAACTAAACTACGTGTGTGATGAAGTTACCTTATGAGCAGAAATGCTTTTTAACAGCGCTGTATATTCACTCGGGAATGTCTTCATAAATTTCATTCTTGCGAAGGATCATAACTTTTAAAATTCATAAAACGATCAGAGCTGCAGAAATCTGCTAATATACTGAATTCCTTGACCTTAAACCTCTGCTAATAAACAATAAATGTCTGCAGCAGGTTTCAGGGCTCAACAACAAGTATTGCCTGCTTGCCTGGGACAAGTAAAACGCCACGTCGGGGTAGTAAATCTAGCAACTCACTTGCTCAAACGATCCAGTGGTAAAGTTTTCTGGAGCTGATGATGGAAGTAGCTAAGGAGTGAGCCATTTCACTTCCTTCTCATCTTTGTTGAAAGTTGCACATGCGCAGAATCGATCGTGCACAATCAGAAAATAGCGGCGGGCAAAGACAAAGTTTATGAGCTGAAGCGCAAGCGAGCATTTCCATTACCGTGGAAACAGTTTAGTAAGGTGGTGTTGGAGCATGTGGCCAAAACTCCAGATTAATTTACATTAAGATTAAAGATGAAAGTTTACTTTAGTCTTTGCTGTTATTTGATCACCACTGAAATAATTTGTATTGGGGCAAGTAAAGACTGACTTTGGGCAAGTAGATTTCTGACCAGGCAATTGGAAAAAAACATTAACGTTGAACACTGGGTTTAAACCTCACACATTAACCTCTAGTAGCATTTAGGTGATTTCTGTAGGACACAGATATCTATCTATCAGTGGATTGCCAAAAAATTCATCAAACGCTATTTTGATAATTGATTATTCATTAAAGTCATTTTTTAAGCAAAAAACATCCAAAATGTTCTGGTTCCTGCTTCTCCATTTTATGAGGAACATTATAAACTGAATCTCTTTGGGTTCTGGACTGATGGTCAGACAAAAGGAGACATCTGAAGACGTCATCTTGGACTTTTATTTTTATAGACCAAACCAATAATTGGGAAAATAACTAATTGATAATGAAAATAATCGTTAGTTGCAGCCTGAGTCGACAACATCTCCACATCTTAAACTGCAGCTGAGCTAATGACAATAAGCAACAGCGCCCTAGGTTCGGGTATATTTAAATAAATGTTACTTAAAGATAAACGTACACGATTGGCACAAAAAAAGCAGCACCTCACACTTCTCAAAACACCAAATCCAAACCAAGTTACCATAAATCTCCTCTCAGCCGTCGGTCGACTTACCGCTGCTTGTCTGTGCGTGTTGGACAGAATCCCGTGGATCTTCACTTTGTCCTTGTCCATCTGGTCGATATCTACCCACAAGTCCTTGCTCATCGCGTCTGGCCGGTTGTACGTTTTTGATGTGTAGTAGTTGTGATCTGTATCCTCCTGTAAGAAAACAAAATGCACCCTGTGAGTTTACAATATTAAACCTTGGAGATGCATAATACAACAGAAGTTATTTAGAGGAATGTAATACAGCTTGAAGGAGAGAAGGGGGTTATTGCTGTGTTGCTCTGTGAATTAAGCCGATGGAGACTTATTATATACAGCGAACAGAATATATAAACACATATTTATATCCTGTGAGCCCAAATCAAATCAAAGCAATCTAATAGCTGCAATGCAATATGGAAAAATCAATGAGTATTTTACCTGCTAAATTACATTATGTGACAATCATTTCCACTATGTGTGCATTCAGTTTGTCCTTTCATTCAACTCTGTGGTTTTCATTAGGCCTCAATGAGCACACAAAAGAGGTTTTAATGTCCACTAATCAAATTAAAGAAAACAGGAAGCCGATCAAGTCCTTCCTCTCTTAAAACCAGACTGCACAGTCAGGTTTGCCTTTTATAACAGAAACATTCGTGGACTTTTATAAGCCATGTGGGAGCAGCCCGTCTGTTTTTATTGTTTCCTGTACAGAATTAGGAAGAAGGCTTGTGTCGTGGGTTTCCTATTGCTTGTCTCTTTCCCTGTGGGTCTAATGAGATACCTTACAGCTGTGCCTTTTATCTAAAACACTGTTAAAGTTAATGTTTTGCTGGATGGGGAGTCAGGGAAGTGTACACTTCGTCTGGCTGTGATCTCACTAATAGGAACTCACACGCAGCTCCGTGCATACTTTGATGTATGGGTGGTATTATTCTGAGCTACCGCGCTTCGCTTGTCAAAAAGGCCACGAGACAAACATTAATTAAAGTACAAATCTTCCCTGTTCAGTTCGTTTTGCTTCAAGGATTCACAATTTCCCTCGGAGGGTTATAAACTAATACCGCTACACAATACTCAGCCTGGGATATAAGACAGAGAGATAATGTTTCAGGCTTAGCGGAGCCTCTGCGGGATTGATAAATATCAAAATTCCAAGTGGAGTTCAGCCATGAATGTAGGTGGTATTACTTTTGATCAATTTGTAGATTCAAACAAACACTGCCAGAAGCCTTTCATAGCAGCTTAAAGTGCAGACAAATCGTGTCAGGGAAAAAGGCCCCTCCAGGCAGCCTTAGTCAGCACATTACTTTCAGAATAGAAAACAAGGGCACTTGTAAAAAGAGTAGACACAAATGCACAGCTGTAAAGTTTCCTCCTAATCAGCACAAGATGTTTTTTAGGTCTCGTGGAGAAAGATCGAGTGAGATGGAGGCTCCTCAGAGGTGAGAGGGGCCGGCGAAGGGGAAGGTGGGCAGGGTGGCCATCGTCCAGCTGCGTGTAGGTGGACACGAAGCTGTGAGCAAACACAGGATGCTCCGACCAGATGAACAGTCTCACGCACACGAAAATACACAATTATGTAGAGAGGTTTAGTGGGAGGTTGTGGGAGGAAGGTACGGTCTGTTTCTTTAAATCATGCACTGCAAACTTGTGCCAGCAAGTGAAGTGTGGTACTTGATATTGATGTGTGAAAAATACAAACATGGTGAGATATGTGCTACTTCACTATATTAGCACTGTCGACAAGGACAGGTGGTGGAGAACAGAAACCATCTCCACCCAAGTAGATTTACAATCAGCATTCAAATTCAAACTCAACTCCGATTTGTTCAGCTATTCATAAACAGTAGGTTTTGGTTGTTTTTTGCCAGCTGACCACAGAGGGCAACTCCAGGGTCTGAGTGAAGCCAATGCTGAATTGAACTGGTTGCTAAAAGAAGTCTGATTGTATAGAAGTCTATGAGAAAATGACCCTATTTCTTACTTGATTTATTACCTCAGTTAACATTGTAAACATGAGTTTGTGGTCTCAGTCGCTAGTTTCAAGTCTTCTTCAATACAGCATGACGTTCATTTAGTAAATGAGTTGCTACCACGGCGTTGTCCGGTCTGGGAGTTGTCTGTGTTTTCGTCTTACTTTAACCCTTTCACAGTGTGTTTTCAGTTCATGAAAGTTAATTGTAACATTTTGGTCGCTTGAAAATGTCTTATTCAGCGTTCGGTTGTACTGAGCTCCGACCTCTCGTGTCACTTCTGGTTGCAAAAAACCAAGATGGTGACGACCAAAATGCCCAAATCAAGGCTTCAAAACATCAGTCCACAAACCAATGGGGTGACGTCATGTTGAATACGTCCACTTCTTATATACAGTCATAAACAACCCCCTCCCGACAAGAAATCAGCTCATATAAACACAATCTCAGGTTGGACGAATGAAGAGTAACCAAATGGCGATTCAGTCCGATTATCAGAACCACACTCACACAAAAAAGTTGGTATTTGTATTATACAGTATCATTCATCTATAATTTGAATAATCAAAACTTTATCTTGAAGCTATCCGTTTTAGGTTGAGTCACAGGTGACCTCAAATACATTTCAGTAAGAATAAACCTTGATAATCTTGATGGCACTGGTGAGTGCCTTTAATATGCTGACTCACATTGTCAAACATCACAAAATAACAGCTGGTGTTGCATTTAAAAAGAAAAAAATCCATAGTTGTTGTTGGACGCTCTAAACTTTTCACTCACAGGAAAAAAGTCGTAGTCGAAAAGAGTCATTAAATTACTGCTGACATTTTAAAAACATAAAATGTTCTGTGCACAAATCATCCACAGGATGACAGAGCAGAATATTTTTAACACATTTATTAGAAGCTATGAAATGTCAGTGATATATATTCCTGTTTTTGCACAGTACTGAGCTGAACATCTGCATTTTTACAGCTTCTTTTGGTTGGGATGAATGTGCATGTTGCCGGGACAGGTGGTGGCTTTAGGTAAAATATTTGTCAATGGGGCATCCTAATGAACTAGTGATCTTGTGGTCATCACTCTTCTCTCTCATTTCATGTCACTTCTGTAGTGTTAGCCAACTACACTGTCCTGTTAATGTATTCCACTAAAGCAAGAGTGTATTATGTAGAGAGACCTATAATGTATTTTAATACATATATTCGAAAACTATATTTTATGCAATTTTAAAGGGGACATATCATGCTCATTTCTAGGTTCATACTTGTATTTTGGGTTTCTACTAAAACATGTTTACATGCTTTAATGTTAAAAAACACGTTATTTTTCTCATATTTTCTGTCTGAATATACCTGTATTCACCTTCTGTCTGAATCGCTCCATTTTAGCGCCTGTCTCTTTAAGACCCCCTCCCTAAAAAGCCCAGTCTGCTCTGATTGGCTTGTGAGGAAATACATGGCGCACCTTTGCAAAGGTAGTTCTCAAGCTGTGAGCGATATACTCTAATGAGCCTGCATGTGACATAGGAAGGGGAGCCAAATATGAATGGCTTGTTGAATCACATGTTTTCTGATCCAGGCATCCCACAAAAAACTGACTGGGTCGTCTTATTTCAGTTTGTGGGTTGGTAGGTACTCCAGATACCCAAATGTATGAGCACAAGCACCGGAAAAGAGAGTTTTTCATGATCTGTCCCCTTTAAATATATTTGAAACAGAAAAACAATACAATTGCTAGTTTGAGTACATTTTTGGGGATGATTTGAAATCCATTTACAACACATTTGCATAAAAAAAGGAACATCAGCCCTCCTTAAAATAACTGTATTGTACACAAATTTCAAATGCATTGCTGATGCAAACCCATTTGTATACATATTTAATAATAAAAACATGAGCAAGCCCATTTGTATACATCTTGCATGTATTTTTGGATACATACTGTATTGTAAGGGTATACTGGGGATACACACATACACAACTCTAGTGGGCTAAGTTCCAATTGACCCTCGGAGACACGACAACACGACAGTGTGGAGATGAGACTGAGCTGCACTGAAAAGCTCGAAGGAGGCTAATGGAAGATAGATGACCTCCTGGTGGAGGAGTGAGAGTGAGAGGAGGACTGCGACCTCGGCTTCAGGGTAAACTGAAACTAGATGGAGATGGAGAAAACAAAAATTGCTGCCTATAATGGACCATTTTCTGTCTCTGGAGCACAAAAACAAACTGTTAAAGAAGATTCATTCACAAAGAGTCACTCCCATCTCTGTCTGAGGCATTTACTCAAGCTGCCCACCACATCAATATTGCATTAAACTGAGACCTGAATATCTTGTTTTCACTTGTGAATGGCTCCATAAGACACGGGAGACCCTGATGCCTCTATGAGATTATTCTGGGTGTTTTACTTAAAGAATAGAAGATGTTTGAGATGTTTCTTAAAACTCAAATGTCACGCACAAGCACACTTGAGCTTTGAATAAATGTTCCAATATGTTGGGATTGAGCTGTTTGTCAACCAGCCTTCTTTTTATAAGATAGTACCATCCTGCACACACACACACACACACACATAGCAGAGTACACAGTTACATCAGACTGCAGCGGCCTGCTTGAAAAAACATTAAAAGGATGCCATCGCTCATGTGTGCAGCTCTTCATCAGCTGATAATGCCTATGATCCATTATTCATCGTTCCGCTCCGTCTCCTGCCAGTTGTAGCAGCTCGATGGTATTTGCGGTGTGTGTGTGTGACAGCCCAGGGTTGGTGTGTGTTTGTGTTGAAACTCAACTATTTGAAACTATATACTGGTCTGTGCAGCCAACTTCTGATTCTTTTTAAGGAATTTTTGCTCGCTAGTTTTTGCAACTTTGGGGTTACCTTCTAGACACAACCTTTTAATAGTAGCATGTAGAAGTCTTTACAAGTCTAAAACCAGTGGGCTACCTCCAGGTCACCTAAAAATGTCTTATTCAGGATTCGGTTGTGCGTAGCTCCGCCCTTTTGTCTCACTTCTGATTGCAAAGAACTAAGATGGCGACATACCAGTGGAAAATCCAACGTGCATAAATAAATCTTCACTCTGGTATTTGACATATTGACACACAGACCATGGCAATAAAGCGAGACTCTACCCCAGCCTGAGTGGGTCAGGTTCCTCAGAACACAGAGGACCTGTAAAGACCTTAGCTAGGGATGTTAATCATTAACTAGGGATGCACCGATACAACTTTTTTCAGGCCGAGTACAAGTACAAGTACTGACATTTGGGTACTCGCCAATACCGAGTACCGATATGAGTACTTCTCTGTGCCAAAAGACCCTCGTTAACAGCCAGCTGGAGGGTGTGAGCAACACACGGCAGGCTGGGGAGTCCCGCTTATGGTGCGCTGCGACCGGCTGTAGGTCGGCTTGGAAAGGCTCGGGGGGGAAGGTGCTTCCCGGGGCCGTGGACAAAGTGTCACCAGGGTGAACTGTCCTTAGTGCGCCCCAACCGCATCGTTTCCCGGCCCCGCTGGGTCAGGTGCACTACCGGCACGTCTTGCTCGCACCGCCGGGGAGGTGGAGCGTGAGCGCGTGCGATAGGACCCGAAAGATGGTGACGAGAGGTTAACGTCACACTACCGTATGGTATCGGTGCTGTTGTATCGGAGCCGTTTTGCGAGTACATGAGCACAGCATCCCTATAATTAACCGTTTAAAGTACAACATTTGAAGTACAACCACATTTTACCATTACCGATGGCATTTAAAATGCTCCCGAAATTATGTGTCAGTGTGGGATTGTTTAAAAAACAATGAAGAAATGGAGAAAATAAAGTAGACAAGGAGTCTGAGGTGAACCCAAGCACCTAATATATAATTTAAGTGTTCTTCTTCATTGGTTGTTAATCTCATGAATTGGCTTTGCGAGCTGTCTGATGGGTTCAAACATAATGTGGTTGCATTTTAAAGTGATGTTCAAAGACGTAGAGGTACACAACGTATCCACAAACTCTCTACCTGAAGAAACGGCTGCAAACCAACACGCTGGCAAACCCACTTAAAAGTTACAACCCCAACACCAGAAGATGATGCTCAGTCTGACTGAAGCAGACTGGACACATACTGAAATTTAAACAACTGCAGGTTCATCTGTGGAGCAGCTCCAAGCTGCAGCAGCTGTCTGAGATGATATAGCATTACAGAGTTTAAACTCTGCACAACATAAAGACAAGTAAACAATCTCTTTCCAAACACATTATCCTCTGGGAACCTTTAAACAAACTTGACAAACTGAGACACAAAACAAACAAAGACAAAATAAACATCATTTGCATTCACTGCAGGTTCGGAGTGTGGAGCGTGGTAAGGGTAAAAGCAGCACTGGGAATCAAGTGAAGTAATGAAAATTAGCAAGCCGAGCTGCCTGCTGCGTGAAGTCTCTCCCTTAAGATATACACAAATAAACAGTGAATGTAGTGAAGCATGTAACCCCCGAAGAGCCTCCTGAGCTGTGGAGTCCCAGACATCCAATAACAACCATAAACCACACCCTTATTACTACACTTCAAAGCAAGCTATACAAACATCACCCCCCGAACACCAATACTTTTATTGGCAAGCGTCTGACATTGGTTAAACTCTCAGGACAGGATGTACAATACTGTAGATATGAACAGCCTGGCAAGAAAATGAGACCACCAAACGTGCACCATATTTCAGAGGGAACACGAGGAGTTATGTGTCTCTCTTGTGGTGTTGCAATCTGATACAGGATATGATAGTCTGTACAATTTATCACCCAAGTGGCGGCCGTATGTGTATTTGTGTGGTTTGTTTATGCTCCTCATAAAGATAAGGCTTAAAATGGTGCCACCTGACAGCTGTTACCTCTAAAGTAGTTCCTCAAAGAGGTCAGGACCCATGGAGGCTCGCTTGGTATGCAGACAGGGTTTCTTTTTACAGGTGACTTCTTAGACTGAGCGGGCTGCACCTCCGCTGTGTTATTCTCATTGAAATGAATGAGGAGATTGTGTTTTTTGAAGCAGTAATTAGAACTTAGCAGCGATGATTCATTTATTAATTAATTTAAACCGACTTCATTTTCTTCCGAGACAGCTAAAGTGGTCTTATTTCCATCAACTTCAGAAAATACATAGTTTTACAATACATGTATTCAATATTGGTACCAATTATCTATGCTATCAATCTCAACCTCCACGGTTTCAAACTGAGGTCTACGAAGTCTCCTACGAGCCTACTTTAGGTATTGCTTTTGTAAAGTGTGAAGAAACGTGGGCAAAATTGGAACAGACCAAACACTTACACCCGTTCTCACTCCCAGCTCATCAAATATACCAACGTTTGGTCAGTGGCCCTCGGCGTCAGATACTGACGTACCGCGGCACCCTTTAGCGTATTAAACGGGCAGAGCAACTGACATAGTATAAAGAGTGATAAAGTCTGTGTAAGGAGGGTGGGAGGGGAGGGGAGGTTGGATGGGTCAAATAAACACAGGACTTTCACCCAGGAAGCCACTGTTCATGTCCTGTATAAAACCAAGTCACCGTTGACGTAATTCATCTTAGTTTTGTTACTTAAAATACGTATTTAATGCCAGTTTTATAACAAATACTTATTTTAACCCAAACCACAAACTTTTTTTCCTAAGACCTAAGAACTTTTGCTGCGTACATAGACTGTATATAAAGATGGACGACATGACAGCAAGACGGCTGCTCCTGTATCTGGGATATTTTGGCTTCACTTCATAGTGGGAGGAAGTGGAGATGTGTCGACAATCTTTATATATTGTCTATGGTTGCGTAAGTAAAACCTAAAAATGAAGTAAGATTATTTTGAAAAGACACTATGCATGTAACGAGCGGAGACTGACACGCCGTCCCTATCACGTCCAAAACTGACACTAGAGCGTCATAGTTTGAAGCGTAGGGCCACTGACCAAGCTGCGGTATATAACGAGTTGGGACGGAGAATGTGTTGAACAACTAGCTCATCCAGAGTAATGTGTGTTTGATATTAAATCATTTGAAATACACCACCAAGTGCATTTAAGCTCCCTTAATGTGTATGTGAACAAAACAATTTACATGACAGCCTAACAGCTGGGGTTATGAAATATTGGGGACATAAAAACAGGTTAAAAAAACTGCTCTGAACCGGCACTTTGGAAGATACAACAACAACAACAACAACAACAACAACAACACAACCGTTAACAGCCACTAACTATTACTGACAACATGTCTGAACTAGCACCTTTCCTGAATAATAGGTTTGGCTTGAAGTCAGTGATAACGACTTGTTCCCACGGTTTGTTCCAACTTGGCCTTATTCTACCTTACAGTGACCTGAAGCTGAGAGGCTGTTGAATCTGATAGCTAACACAGTGCGTCACAGTCATTCAGGGCGTCAGACAGTCTGCTGTTATAAACCTGCATGTCGAGGTGAGATGAATCTATTGTTGGATACTCCTGTTATGGCACCAGTTAACCCAAACACAGACTGACCTCAAAGACACTGAAGGAGATGGAGAGATCTCTCCAGCTCTATAAAGGTGGGAATCTGATTTATGGAAATTAAAACAACTTAGTGTTGTCCTTATTCTAACAGATAACTGGCTTTAAAAGGAATATTCACTTTCTTGCAGAGTGTCAGATGTGAAGATCGATACCAAACTCAATGTCTGTAGGCTACGGTAAATATGAAGCAGGGGGGAAACAGGGGGAAACAGCTAGCCTGTCTCTGTCCAAAGGTAAAAAATCCAACTACCAGCTCCTCTAAAGCTCAATAATTAACACGTTATATCTCGTTTGTTTAAAAAACAACACGTTTTAGTTGAAAGCTGGACTATTTCTTGGACAGTTCCTGGAGTTTTTGTAGAGTCTTTATGCTTAGTTAAGCTACCGTCTGTGTCAGCTTCATATAGAGGAATCCGATGACCGTTTTGTGTGTTCCGCCATCTAGTGGCGCCGCCATTACTGCGGTGTCGTAGTCGTAGTAACTCGGGAACTACTGACCATGTTAACTGGTGACTTTCAGCCAAATGCGTCCGTGGTTGCTTGTAGTAACTTACCTTAATGGTCGGCGTAGATAATAAACACAGATGACAATGTATTTAAAATTGATTCAAGCAAAATTGAAGGCTTTTACGAGGACACAGTTGCCGAGCAACCACGACACATTCGGCTGAGAGTCACCAGTTAACACAGTTAGTGGACACTTTGTTCGTGTTCTGTTTGTGATGCTGACCGAATGATGTTTACTTTGTGGTCATTAGATTGCCCTAGTTAGAGCAACTAACGTCATATTTCACAATAACAATAGGTTAATTTATTCTGTGGGACCGCCACAGCCCCTCGAGCGTGTCTTCAGCCCACTGACGCTAGATAAGCAGTGTTAACTTCGCTGACGTTACTTGTTTCACCATGTCAGGCTAACGTTAGGTAACTGAGAACTGCTCAGGTTCTTCCCCAACTCCTAGACAATTTTGTCAAAAGTAACGTTGCATAGACACTTCTTAAGACAGATTGCATTCAAACCTGCACGTATTGAAAGGAGACGCCACCGCGGTAATGGCGACTTGTCTACTTGCGGCCGGATTTGTGTATAGACAGATATGAGAGGAACACCAATCTTCTCATCTAACTCTTGGCAAGAAAGCAAATATGTGTATTTCCCAAAATGTCTAACAAGACATTTTTGGTGCGGCTGTAATTAAACAAAAGGATCTTAAACATACAGTAAATAATTGAAATAAAAAACATGAGTTTTTGTTGGATACATGAAAATACGATGATTTACTGTTTTTTTGAAAATATCTAAGAGTAGATTTTTCCTTTAGGTGGACACACAGTCCCTCCTCTGGCTCCCTCAGTTAAAGCTCCTTCAGATCAGAGGAGACCGTCTTTAAATCCATTCAGCTCACTGCTGGGTGGAGGATTTCAGCTCAGCGTCTACTGTTTCTGCCCTCTGATTTATGAAGACGTCTCTCATGTCAACAAAGTGCCGGAGACATGTGAGGGAATGTGTGTGAGTAGCGACAGGAGGAATGACGTGGTGTTTGTGCCGTGGACTGCGTTTCCATTCGGCAACAACAAATGAGCCTCAGAGAGCAAAAACAATGAGTAGTGTCGCTACATAAATGTTGTGCGCGTACATGAGTGTGTGAATGTTTACAGCTGATGATCAAAGCTCCCTCCCTCCTCGCTGAGAGACGCGACGCTGTGAACCTGAGATGATTAGAAGCCACCGGGAAAACTTAACGAGCTGTCTAAACCCAGGCGGCCGCCATCATTATGACTGAACGCCTAGATGCTGCGCGCAGGCCGAGGCACCATAACAAGGGGACACGGGCGATGCCTTTCATTTACATAGACGCAAACACAGGCCAAACCCGACTATTAATCTCCAGCAGCTCCAGTAACCAAGTGGAACTGTGGGAGGCCGGGTTAATTTCCTGTTCTGGTCTCTCCGAGGGTCAAGTTTAAGAGGATCCAGCCCCACGAAGAAGGTAGATGAGCACCTGAGGGCTGAGCTTAATTTGATATAAAACGTTAATCCTCAAAGACCCCTCCTAGTCTTCTTTTTCATTACTAAACATCCACTGTTCCAGGGAGATTTATAATTGCTCCGGGGAGGCAACCGGAGAGTATTTTTAGGTCCAGCTCAACGGAGGACTTTATCGATTCATTCTCTTTATATTAGTTGGCTTCTTTACTGGACAGGACGGTTTACTGTGTGCAGCTGCACGGATCTGAACGGAGTCACAATAAACTCTGGATTCATTCAGTGCGAAGACGATGACGGCAAACCTTGATTCCATTAACTCATGTGATTATGATTATCGACCCCAATCATTTTATTATTCCACTTCCACACATAAAATTATATTATTGATATGTCATATAACATAAAGCTATTGTATCACGTCCCTCTATTACTATAATTCCTGTTGCATGACTGTGTTTATCATATAACACTCACTATGTTTCCATGCACAACATATACCCTTTATTGCCCTTATTCCGAAAAAGACAATATTCCTACTAAGCGGTTTACATGGCTTATAAAAATGAATATTCAACTAATATTCCTGTTTACATGCAGCCGTTTATACTCCAATTAAAGCCCCCATGACTTACAGTATGTCCTATGGCTACGCCCTTTAAATAACTTGAATCAAGACATATCTATACCTCACTGCATGGGATTCACTGGCATTATTTTTATGTAACTTAATTTAAGGACAGAGACTTTTGGTCTGTAATGTGATGTTTGAATGTATATAATGTATATAATTGTTTGTGATTTCTGTATCGGACACTAATGTCTTGTCATGGCGTCAGCTAATGGGGATACTAATAAACTAAACTAAACTAAATTAAATGTCCCTCCTTTTGCAACTGCAGTCATGTTGCTCCCTCGATGTACCCTTGTTGTCACCGTTCTACAAGTTCTTTTTTTTTTGCAAAACTGTGTTCTTTTAACGGCTATGCACGAGAACAAACTCCGCTGTAAACAGGCAAGAGGCCCAGTGTCACAAACCGCAGTAAAAACCCTGATTGAGACGCATATCAGGAATGCGCTATATACATATCCAAAGAATGCTCCTAAAATCTGAATAATATCAACATATCCCACGTCTTAATTGGAAAATGCTCCATTCGGAATAAGGCATAATTCAGAATATCCAAACCGAATATGCTGTTTGCATGACCCGTATCAAATGCACAATATTGCCATATTATGAATAATAGTGGAATATTAGTGTGCATTGCTTTGGCGATGTTTGTGAGGTATTTATGTTTGCTTGACTTTCAGGCTCTACTGTTTTATGAAGAGCCAAGTCGTACATACATCAGAGCAGAGTTTACCATCATAATTACACTATTTAAGAATCTGAAACTTGTAATGACACGAACATGGCATAGCGTCTCCCGCCCTAACAGGTGCAACAACACTAACAGAAAGACCAGAGAGAAGTCAATCAGGCTGCATGTTCCCACACCACTCTCAAATGAGGCGTAATAAGTGATAACACCTGTGTGGGAGGACCATGGGTGTGTAGGGCATTTAATGCTGCCAAATTATACTATTAAACAGGTGCTCCGGTGATTTATTGGAGCATTACACCTCCATTCATTTGAGGGACTTGCAAGAGACTGAATAAAATAGTCAAAATCAATGCAGCAGAAGCAGAGAAAACGTGTGAATCAACACCTACTTCTATCTGGGAGCTGTTGTCTGTTTCCTCTGCAGACAGCACGCCTGGGAAGGCCTCGGGCTCCTCCTGCTCAGGGTCCTGGTCCTGCTCCTGACTGGCCCTGTTACTGTCCATGTTGCGAGGTTTTGGGGGAAGCCATCTCCTCCACCGGTGACTGTACAGCTTCACGTCCACTGCAGCTTCCTCATCTCCTGCCTGCCCCTGCACGTATGAGTAAGAGACCCCTGGGGGGGACAGGAAAACAAAGTGTGAGTGACAAGATAACATCAGTGTAGAAAGCCAAATCACCTTGAAGTTGTAATTGCATGTCGACACAGTAGGTCACCACAAATATACTTTGATAAAGAATGATTTTCCAACCTAGTTAACTTTATTGAACCCTGTGTCAGTCTGCAAGGAAAATGTGTTGTCATGTTTTGCAAATTGGTGGGCTGTACGAGCAAAATAATTACATGCAACGCTAATATTTGTACTTTCACTAAGGCAATAGTCAAATCACAGAGGCGGGGACTATTCAAGCCATTAATCTTGTAACGCTACCTCATAACTCACTGTCTCTGCAGACCTTTTCCTCATTGCTCTGGGGAGAAACCTCACTGCCGGAAACAGATGCACATTAGCAATGACTCAGCAGCCATCACACAGACCAGTGGGCCACAGTCATACACAATCATCCCCATCCCCGAGTCTGGAATCAGACGCTGGTGACAGGTGAAAAATGGTCCTGTGTTAATGTAAACGCTGACTCGATTAACCGAGCCTGAGACAGACGGTGACATCTGCTGCGTTGTTTTTAGAAACACGTTTTTTTTTTTTTTAAATGAGGAAGAAAAGGGCATCAAAGAATATCAAGTTATATCCTCCTTCTCTTTAGAGGTGGAAATAAAAATAACCTGCCTTCAGTTCAGTCTGCTTTAACCTGTTTGGTTTAAACAAACTCATGCGTGTTTGCTCGTTTGATTGAGTCTGCTGTTTAGATTGGTGTTAAAGCTGTTAATCAAACACGGGTGCAGATCAAACAACCGGACCGAGACCCTCTGAAAAGGTGGGTCTCGCTCTTTGTAGAGTGAAAGCACAAATTCATAAGCTAAAATACTAAATTCATTTGCTGATCCTGAATTGTAACAGAAGCCATCTTGCACGCAAAAAAAATGACGGATAATTCAATAACAATGGTCGGTCTATCAGAAAGTAATAGGAGTTAAAACAGAGGTGTGTTATGCTTGCGTCCTAGGCTGTGTATTTTAGTGAAATGTGCATTAGAAACCACACAGTAACCAATCCTTCCAAAGTATTACACTACAAGACGCCTCATATTACTCCTGCTTCTACCTCATTATTCTTGACACTTGAGGTCTAGTTGCAATCCCGACTAATAACGCTCATAATCAGTTATGTCTTTGTGACATCAGAGAAGAAAAATAAGCACATGAGCAGTTAAGTCTGTCACCAGAATTTGATTTGATCCACCTATGATGACAACGCAGCATGACATTCATGAAAACTGTCCAATCAATTGATCATGTTTCACTCCCTGTCTTTTACACCACTTGGTTCGTTTGTAACAAGCCAGTATGAACATGAAACAGATCAAACCTAAAACAAAAATGCTTTTTTTAAGTGAACAAATGAACCGAACTACAGGTGTGACAGTAAATTCAGTCTAAACCTACTTAAGAGCTGCTTATAATGTCTCAGCAACCACCTGTCTGCAGCAGATTTAGAGCATCACTTTTATATATGTGGGTTCTGCAATCTTTCATTTCTGCATTTCAGTGGTGGAAAGTAACTAAGTACATTTACTCAAATACTGTATATGGGTACAATTTTGAAGTACTTTTGAGTATTTCAATTCTATGCCACACTACTTTATAGGGAAATATTGTACTTTTTTGGTTCTTTTTACTCCGCTACATTTATCTGAGTTACAAAAAAAACATATGATACATTTATAAAAGATGATACTGTGTTATAGATTAAACTATAGAGCTGCAACAATTAATAGATTAGTTGTCAACTATTAAATTAATCACCAACTAATCTGATAATCAATTAATTGGTTTCAGTAATTTTTTAAGGACAAAAAGGTCTAAATTCTCTGCTTCCAGCTTCTTAAATGTGAATATTTTCTGGTGTCTTTACTCCTCTATGACAGTAAACTGAATATCTTTGAGTTGTGGACAAAACAAGACATTTGAGGACGTCATCTTGGGCTTTGGGAAACACTGATTGACATTTTTCACCATTTTCTGACATTTTATAGACCAAACAACAAATCGATTAATCGAGAAAATAATCAACAGATTAATCGAGAATGTAAAAAATCGTTAGCCAACAATATATAAAGTAGTTAAAATGTGCTCCACCTCCACCATTATCAGTAATAATATTCCAATAATATGACTCTCTAATTCACCCCAACAAGTACTTTTACTTTAATACTTTAAGTACAGTTTGCTGCTAATATGTTTGTACTTTTACGTAAGTGAAATCTTGAATGTAGGACTTTTACTTTTAAGTGAGTATTCTTACAGAGCGGTTTTGTTACTTTTACTTAAGTAAAAGATATGAGTACTTAAGTAACATCACAGCTCCAATGCCAAAGGCTACTGATTCCTGCCTACCAGTGCAATAAATATATGATTAACTTTAAACCTGACCAAGAATGTGTGCTCTCCGCTTGCTTACACGAGTTTCCCCCACTCACGTGGATTAGGGATGCTAAATGGCGTGTAGGTATGAATGAGAGCAGCAGAGATGGTCTGTTTATCTGTCAGTCCTGTGATGGACCGCAGACTTGTTTCCTGCCTTCGGGCTTATGCTCAGCATGCTCGGATAAGCCGCTGCTCCCTATGACTCTAATAGGATTAAGCGGTTAAAGACAATTAGTAATAAACTTAATTTTTATAGCACTCAACCGAACACAAAGTTTACAAAAGTGCTTGCATGCTTTTGCAGCGATGCAAATTGTTCTGGCTTTAGAAGGGAAAATACTGCTGATTCCTCGACTATAACTGCTTGATGCTTCTGTTTTATGAGAAAGAGGTCACCGGGTTTAACTAGCAGAGCGTTTTCCACTCCTTTCCCGTCTTTCTCTTTTCTCTCTCTCTCTAACGCTCACATTTCTTCCTCGTCTCTCCTCCTCTTTCTGGGCCCCCGACCAGTGGCTCTCATGAGACGAGGAGAGAGCAAGTGGAGGGACTTCAGATGCTAATTCAACCAAAAGTGGAAGCTGACAGATTCACTTTATAATGAGCGTCGGCAAAGCAAGAAGCAAAGAGACCAATCTGCTCGTGGAGCTGGGTGCTGATGTACATTTGAAGAATTTAACTGAGCAGAAGGGATGAAAGAGGGCTGAGTGCAATTTGCAGCAAATTGTTTTTTAGAGCCAAATGAAGAACAATTAAAAGTTAGTGCTCACCTTAAATCAGTAAAGTTAAAAAAACACAAACCAAGCCAGAAATCTTGGTGTAATTATGGACTCAGACTTACATTTTAACATCCATTTCAAGGCATTCTCAGTCTCAAAAGTCACAGCAAGACTTAATTCATACTTTTCTCTTTAGTAGGCTTGACTACTGTAATGGTGCCTTAACAGGTCTCTCTAAAAACACGTCAAAACTAGACATAGAGAAGCAGCGTTAATTTTTTTATGCACCACATTTTTTAAAACAAATTCCCAGAAAACTTGAGGTCAGCTCATATCTTCAGATCTTTTAAATCAAGACTTAAAGGATAGGTGTGTAGGATTTGGCGACATCTAGTGGTGTGGTTGCAGATTGCAACCAACTGAGTACCCCTCCGTTCACTCCTCCCTCTCCAAGACTGTGATAATGTGAGCCAACAAGTGCAAAACCATGGTAATGCCATCTTTCAGGCCCTTCGCCTCGCCTACTTTAGGAGCAATGGAAGTCACAACCACAGTTTGAAAAGCGTGTCGGAGAACTACTCTCTCTAGAGCCAGAGTTTTGGTTTGTTTGTTCTGGGCTACTGTAGAAACATGGCAGAGCAACATGGCGTACTCCATGAAGAGGACTCTGCTCCCTATGTAGATATAAACGGCTCATTTTAAGCTAACGAAAACAAAACGATTCTTAGTTTCAGGTGTTTATACACTAAAGAAAACTTATACTGTATCTCAATTTGCTTACTTCCATACTTCCACCTGCTGTTTTGAGTGCATAAGTGTTTTCACACTGAGAAGTATGGCAAAATCCAGTGCACTCTAAGTACCCAGATCGTCATCTTTGCTACGTAGCAGAAGGGAAGGGGCCACCAAACTGTTTCAAACTCGTGAAAATGCGAGGAAGTTACAGCGGTTGCGATTGAAACGGCCAACACCGAAATATACAAATTTAAGTTACACATGTTTTTTCTCACTAAGTACCACTATACTGTAGTCATTATTGGGTTAATTTATCTGTCTGAATTGAATTACTGCTGATACGGCGTGATGTCCGTGGCTGACTATCACCAGTGGATCTACCGAGCTTCCGGTGAGTGCACAATAGCGGGGTCGATTTGAGACAACACTGGCCTGTTGAAAATCACGCACTACACAAGTAAGTACATGGTGTACTACATGTGCCAATCTTCCGAGTGCCACTGCCTTTAATTAAATTAAATTTGGTGTATTCATCAATGTCTTGCACTAACTGTTTTTCAGTCGTCCGTCTTTCACACATCTGACAGAACAGATATGCTTCAATGTTAAACAATCCAGCCGACTATGTGGGCTGCATTATGGCTCGTGTTTTACTCGCTCTATACGCACGTAAATACCACCGTTAGTGGTCAAAAATTCTTTAGGTTACCCAAACACAAGGCCATCTTTACAGAATCAAGTTCTCTTTCTAAGTGCATCATCTCAGTCTTGTTGTTTGGTGTTTGCAGCAGCTCCTCTCGCCAACTATTCACTCACTGTCTCATTCTCACCATACCACTAACACTTCCTGACACCCACTCTATCCCTAATGGTCATTAGTCACACCCATGCGGACAAAGTAGCCCAGGAAAACTTCCTGTCAACAGCAGTTATATACTCCAATCCAAGAGGCACCTACACATCTATTTTCGTCCTTTAAAAGGGTCCCTGTCAGTTCCTCAATATACGATGGAAAGCTGGCAAACGGCGGATGCTTTAAAATGCACCATGACCACAACATAGGGACCTTGAATAAATGGCTGCTCTTTTCCCAGCATGTATGTGAACGCCCATGATGAGTCACCCTCTCATGCACCTGCATTTCTCTTGTGAACACCCCCTCTCAGGATGGTGATTCAGAGGCAGTAGATTCTCGTATTATCCAGGGGGAATTCTGGGTCTTTTGTCAAGCATTTGGGAGGGCGCTGAGGTCAGACCCCTGAGGGACACCTAAAATAACCCCCCAGCAGGATAAGACTGCCCCTCAGCGCGAGGCTGTTCCTCGGCTTTTGTGTGAAAGGAAATCTTTCCCCTCTGCTTTTCTTTCAGAGCGACTGAAAGCCCCTGCATACCTTCACCCTGACTCTGTCGAAGCAGCCTTGTTGGCCGGACTCACGCCTGTCAACACCTCTGATTCACAAACACCAGATGGACTGTAATTTGGTTCCACCTTAAAAAACCCTTGAAGGACGTTGGTTTAGGAGGTCATAAAACCGCAGAATAAAGGTGCTGTCTGCACCCCTTCTTTCATTCAGGTTCTGCTTGTTTTTCACCCCTCAGTTCCCACCTGACTCAGTGCTGCTGACAGGAGACCGCCACACATGACTGGAAAGGAGAGGAGCTGGAACCTTTCATTGCATTTGTGCATGCTAGTGTGTGTGGTGCATAATTTGAGCGGGGATAAAAAAAAAAAAAAGTCACATCCCTCTACGGTTTCTTCGCCTTTCTATCTCTGGGTGTCAGAGTGCTTAATTTAGTGCCCACTGAAAGCTGCTTTATCAGTGTAGCAGCAGACCCTGCCAAGCTCGCTGGAGGACCTTCTCTCTCTCTGCAGATCAACTCACCAGGGTCAACACGGATTAAGTTGATGTAACTATTTCTGACGCCCCCCGTTTTTTTTTTCTGGAATTGTGCTCATTTTAGCTTCAAAGCAACAGAAGAAACTAAATCACACCTTATGTAATCTGTCTGATGAAAGGCCGTCTTGTTAGAGCAGAACTCAACAAATTCTCACACAAAGAACAGACAATGTGATTAACAGTATGGCTCCAGATCACAAGGGAGTGCATTGCAATTTTTTCTTCCTTTCAGCATGTCTTGCTCTGTCCATTAGCAAAGATTCATTGGGGACATTCGTCAGGTGAAGCACTCCCATCATGCTCTCTCTCTCAAACACACACATACACTTAGAAATAACTTGGTAATGCCAGCAAACAATGATGCTCTCTGCGAAACTTTAGCAAAACAACACAAAATCTATAAGCACTTTTCCTTTAAAGGGTCATTATTTCACCCAAATTACTAAAAAAAACATTCAATCCCACTCACCCCTCATGGTACAATATCTAGTCAAGGTTTTACAGCCACTTTTCAGAAACATCATTCTTTGAACCGACCATGAGACTGTCTTTGGGTGTACTCAGGGAATATTTGTTGCAGTTAAACTTACAATCAAAATCACAACAACAACATTATTGGATGTGTTTTGATGAAAGTCAGAGACTAAATTTGGGCTGTTTCTGATACCGTTTACTGTTTTTTCTTTGCATTAATCCATTGCAAGTTTAGTCAATAAAAAATCAGAATCCAAATTGCTTGGTTTGTCTGACAAACAAAACATTCAGAATGATATAAAACAGAGAAAATCAGCTAATGCTCATTTTGAGAAGCTGAAAATAGATGATGTTTGGCATTTTTTTCCATTCATTTCCTGCTATCAACTAGTTAATTAATTACATTTAATGTTTATTTGTATAGGGACAAGTATATAGCATGAACCAATGCCACATACCACAGCATTTGTAGCCTAAGTTAATCTGCAATGTCCATTCCAATCGAATAACTGTTTCAGCATTAGAATGAATCAAACAACCAAAATATATAAAAAATTAAAAACATCTAAAGTCATCATACGAGCAGGCAGCCCAGTCGCCAGGAAAACATGTCGGCATGGTAAGTTTTTTTGCAAACCACGGATACGTTGAATGTGGACGTCTTTGTATTCGGTCAGAGCAAGTGATGTATAGTATAATGAACGACGCGCGGAGCAAGTGACTTAGTATATCGATGGACCATTATTGAAAGTTATGTTTTATATTAACGGGTATATTATATAAAAGCGAGAAAGTCCATAAGAGGTGCGAGACGTGGCGTGGGTGGGTCAAACAAACAGCATTTTCAACCAGAGGACTTTTATTTAAGTTACGTTGTTACGTTATTATTTTAACACAAACTATGATGTTTTTTCTAACCATTAGTTTTGTTGCCCAAACCAAACCAATCATTTCACAATGTTAACCACGTGGCATTGTGCGTTTCTGCAAGCGTGATAAGAGGCTGATATGAAACAGATTTATGAAAAATATTTTTGGTTCAGAAATGTCGACATGTAACGTATCCCGTGTTTGCAGAAACTTACAAAGCCACCATTTTTTTCTGGCAACTGGGTTGGAGCAGGTTGGTGCCTGAAGCAGTGTTTGACACTGACCCACAACAAGTTTTCAATTTATGGCCCTTCACAAGCCAAATTATGTTCAGGGTTATCTCAGTGCACCAAACACTGAGGCTTGTGTTAAAAACTCTGACAGAGTGTTATCAGCCTTGGCTGATGCTAAAATGACGAGGCGGATAGATATTCAATATGTCTGATAAATTAATAAACTGGGTTTAATACGAGATGGCTGCTGACAGACAAGATGAGAGTTTTTTAAACAAGCTTCTCTATCGCTTACTGTGTGTTAATGGATTATAGATTACATACAGCAAATTAACTACAAACCGACATGCTTCATTTTCACATTAATTGAATTATTTAAACGCACAGCGTGTGTGATGCCAAGTAATCCAACTGCAGACCTTTTAAATCTTGTGTCGCCTCGAGTGGAGAGACGCATTAAACATTACTACAGACAGATTCCAGACATGCAACTGTCTGAAATTATTACAGTGTGCAGAACGAAGTGTGCTTCTCTGACCTGCCGGAGCTTGCTTTTTACACATCCTCTTTTTAAAAGCGCAGCCTGTCATTATAGGCAAACACATAAAATCAAGGAACTGACTGCAGGAGAAAGTTAATCACAGGTAGACAGGGAGGCAGCACGGAGGTTCAAACAGTCCTCGTAAAGTTTAGATGAACAGCGTGATGAAAGAGAAAATTGAAATAGATTAGATGTGAGATGCATTTAAATCTCAGATAATCGGTGCGTGAGACAAGCAAAGACAGAAAATTAAATACAGCAGGAGTGTGCACATGAACAAAACCATTCTTCTTCGAGAAAATACAATGAATTTCCCTCCAGACAAAGGCGTCAAGAGAGCGTCCTGCCTGTCGTGAACGCTCCATTACACCAGAGATTTTGTTTTGCCAACAATTAGTCACATCTTTCCAAGTCAAAGCACTGCAACACAAACATCCCCCGAGGTTCAGATCAGAATTGCAGATAGAGATCCTTGTTCTTGTTGAGGGTATTATATTGCAATACAATGGTGATTTCTCACTTCAGTAACCCACAGGTGGATCTAGGCCTCCTTTTGAGGAGAGACAAAGCACCAAGACACATTGGAATTTGAGCAGGAGGGCTATCTGAATGTGTCACAATATCATGTAAACAGTGACTTAACACTGAACTTTGACCCTTCTATAACAGAAAGGATCTATAAGTTATAGGGGTAGGAGAAAAAAGTCGACATAGTAGCATAGTATCCTGATATTTTGCGTGGCAATATTGTATCAATACACGGATGTCAAGTATCAATCTTTTATTATATGAACTATTAAAGGGACAGTTTAGGTGTATGAAGTGGGGCTGTATGAGCTATTAACCCATAGTCAGTGTGTTACTTACAGTAGATGACTGTCGGGACACCCCAAGCTTGGAGAAGCAGACATGAGTACCGACACCGGAGCAAAGCAATACAGTGCTGTGGACGGGGATGGCAGAAAATATATTTTTATTTCCCGACGGCGAAACGTATCTGTACTGTTTTTGTTATCTGAGCCTGCTGGCTTTGGAGAGAACATAAGTAATACAACATAAACATAAGTTTCACTTTCAGTTCAGTTCCTCTTCGGAAAGGAGAAAGAAAGGGCTGTCTAACAGCAAGATAAAGCTGTGAAAATATTTTAAATATAGCGTACACTTGAACGGATATAAACATTTTTTAGGTGAGCCTTTCTTTTAGGTTTTTAAAATATGTTTTTCTGCCGTCCCTGTCTACAGCACTGTATTGCTTTGCTCCGGTGTCGGTACTCCTGTCCTGTACCTGTTTGTCCAAGCCGGGGGCAGACCAACCTTCATCTACTGTAAGTAATGAACCTATTATGGATAAGTACCTCATACAACTCCACTTCAAAACATCCGAACAATCCCTTTAGCCTCTTAACAAGTTGATTGCCCGCCGGCAGGCCTGCCGCTATTCTGTCTTTCAGAGGTTGTAGCGGGCTCAGTCTTAAAGCTAGAGTGAAGATACTGGTATCATATGAAATTAGAAAAACCTGAGGAATCCACTGGTACCAACCATGTCATGTTAGCTTGTCGAGAAGAATGTTAAATAACGCTCCAAAGTTACGCTAAATTTTGGCGAGGAAAAACCGGCATGGCCATTTCCAAAGGGGTCCCTTGACCTCTGACCTCAAGATATGTGAATGAAAACTCTGAGATGAACAGAGTGAAAACTGGATCTTATTAGATAAAACAGATGTTGACAGACTGCATAAATTGCAGTTGAAAAAAGGTAATAAATCACAAAAAGATCGTATCGTGGGGCCTCTGGTGACCCCCTCCTCTAATACATAAACAAACAAGGAACAAAATAATCTCTAACTAACACTGTGTGGTTGCGTTGTGTTGTGTTGAATGTCGCCCCAAATGAGAAAAGAAGAAGGTGTCAAAGGGGGGCTATAAATAAAAGCCAATTTTTGAAGTCTCAAAGTGTTAATTACAATCTGCAGAGCATGGAAGGTGGAAGGAATTCGTTAGAAGGAGACTAATGTTGCGTTCGCTGTGCCTGGGGTAACACGGCGCCTATGAAGAGGACAGGTGTCAGGACTGCATGTTAGAGGAAGGGAGGAGGCCTGAAGCAAAGACACTGAAGGGGAATTAGGAGGTGGAGAGTGTCCTGCTTCAGGTCCAATGGTTTTTAATCAAGGCTTTAACCTTGACGAACATAATTGTTTTTAAGAGGGCTTACAGAAAATTGCTAATTTCCCCTCCGAGCGTCTGCTGAAAACAACTAAATGCACTGGACACAAAATCCAAGCAGGCTAAGCCACAAGGCATCCCCGAGCACACAGTATCAAACCCCAAAACACAGGGTTTAAAGTGCTGGAGTAAACCATCATGGAGTCCGCTGTCACCGCCGCGGCTTTCTTTATGTAATTGGTGGTTGCGTTGGCCCCGGCGTTGGTCAGCGCAGGAAGTGTATACAGAAAAATGCTTTGGCAGAGTGACAAACAGACGGCACGGAGGGCTGCAAAGCGGGATCACAAAGAGAAATGTGCTTCCTGACTGAGCGACACAGGCGTTCAGGAATTCAGGATTCCAGTCAGGCACGGTGTCTGTCTCATATTTCAGGAGATTGAGTGATTGACTGCAGGACTCTGAAGCGCTGCTGTTGGCTCTCATTCCACTTTCAACTTTGCGAATGAGCAGCACGGCTCAGGAGCCCCGAGGCCTTGAATCACTCCACCGTGAGAGAGCTCGGGCCTGGCAGGCAATGTATCACTGGATACTGGACCTCCTGTAACGGGTTATTTCTCCTCCCTCCAGTGCGGACCATTACCTGCGGGAATATTACTGTATTCTCACAGGTCACCGGCTAACCAAAACCTTCTTTGCACAGACAAAAGCTCAGCATCTCTCACCCTCTGCCTAAATCTCTCCATGAAAACACAAAATCTGCCCTTTCACTGTTCCCACAGTCCTTTTAGTGCATGCTTAACAGACCTTAAAATTGGAAATGGTCACATCTGTACCGAAGAAAGGAGAGGGATCGGCAGGACAAAAGCCTGCACTTTTATTCTGATACGCCACATCACAAACAATAGCCTCGCCTTTATCCTCGGGGCTCACACACTCCTCAGCTGAGCTCCTGTGGATAAGAAACACACCTACACACATCTGAGACGTACTCGACACACAACAGTCGCTCTTTTTGTCCTCTGCGCCTCTCCGAGAGTTGATCTCTCCATCATTTGAGGTCTCTGACTCACTTGAGTTTTGTATATATAACATATTGTTGGCCAGTTGCCATCAAGACTAGGATGAGTAATGTTTGAAGATAAATCACAGATTGAACTCCATCACTACAGTTTGTCAGTCAGAAAACGATAAAAACGGACCACCTGATCAATAAAAGAACAATCTTCACCTTTTCTTCAGTATCAAAGCAACCCAGTGATAGCTTTAATAGACATTATAGCTGCAGTCGGTAACTTTGAGCAAATATAATAAAAGTTATTTTTAGTTATTTTATTTCATAAACTGTTAGAATGCTGCAGGAATGAATCCTAAAACCTGGAAATGAGTTAGCATCTTAGCACTTCTGGTTCCCTCATCTGGAACTCAATGGGTTTTTGAATGGGTTTTTAGTTATATGCCTGAAATAAAGTCTGTGGTTAAAGAGATTTTAACGTTTTGTTCTACAACATAAAATACATCAATAAATATCCCACTCATGAATTTTGAAGGCTTTACGTGTGTCTAAATGAGACTACTAAACGTCATCATTGCCGACTCGTCCGCCTTTACAGCCTTTTTGTGTATACTAATGTTAGCTTTTTACTTCTGGCGATTGCATTCACACTTCAAAAATCATAAAAGTGGTGTTCATTTGTGGAGATTATCTATCATAAATGTGTGTTTCCCACAGAGCTTATTTTCTGCAATAATCCAAAACCCAATGGAAAAATCCGTTTGGCTTTCTGTCAAGGGAACCAGGGCGTTGCTAATTTCCTGGTTGGCCTACAAAAATATGTCATCCCTGCACAACTCTGTGGCATTTGCAAGATTTCACTGCGTCTGAAGGAAAACAACCAATCAGAGCTGAGGAGTCTCTGGGCAGCTGTCAAACACTGCTTGCAAAATTCGTACCTCTGCTCAAACAGTCAAACTAGGCAGCACTGATCAAATATGAATCAATATTCTGTCACTGTAATGCCTATTTCTCGCCTTAAATGTTTTCAGAAACATCTTGTAGTGCATGGTCCAGCTGTAAAATGAGAAAGTTTGCTCTGGCCAGTGGGCGGTGCTTGGTTTTGGCTCGACTGTTTTCGACATGGCGGCCAGATCACAAACACAGTCGCGAGTTTCGCAAGCAGTGATTGACAGCTGCTGTAGAGACTCCTTGGCTCTGATTGGTTGTTTTCCTTCGTGCACATTGAAATCTTGCAAATGCTGTTAGGAGCACAGGAGGACACAGAGAGTTTTTTCACAGAATATCTGGCTCATGCAATACTGTCAGGATATGGTGATAGTTTTAGTTACCGACTGCAGCTTTAATGGGTACAGTTCAAACAAGAACAGCTAATAGCTAATTCAGCATAGTTTCAATGGTGCCAATTTGCCCAAATGAATAAAAATGTAGGCTGAAAAACCAGTGCACACAGCTACAGCACCGCATTTGTCTCAACTGTCATACTTTGAAACCTATTTGACTTTGACAGCTTATTAGTAACTCCAAATTCACAAAAAACAAAATGAGAAGAAAAGAAAACTCTTTACATCCAGACACCATTATCACAACAACTCCCAGGGCTAAATTACAGTCATTTTAAACACATTGATCAGCATGAATGCTTTAGGCTAATTGCCCGCGTCTACATTCCTGTCACCCTAAAAGCGATCGATCTGTGACTCAGAGACAAACAGAGTCCATGTGTGAGAAATAGCACGGCTGTAACTGAACATTGATTCCCTGTAGTGTAGACTGTGTATGTGTGTGGATGTATGTGTCTGCAGCGTTTAAGTGCGACTTGTCCTGCAGGTGGAGATTGATTGACTGAGTGCTGGTGTGAGTGTATTAACTGTGTTTTGTCCACTTTCTTTGTGGGCAAAGGGCTACAGACGAGGCCAGACGGGGCCCTCGGGCCTGTCTTCATCCTTCCTGCTAATCCATCAGCATCACCGAGGCCTCGCGCCCCTCCTCCCCTCCAAACCTCGCCACA
The DNA here is from genome assembly GCF_015220745.1 of Sebastes umbrosus. Lineage (NCBI taxonomy): Eukaryota > Metazoa > Chordata > Actinopteri > Perciformes > Sebastidae > Sebastes > Sebastes umbrosus. The sequence continues at coordinate 8,612,454 of NC_051289.1, forward strand.
CTCCAGTGTCCTCAGAGTTGAGCGTTGTGTAAACACACACACGGACAGGTCCAGCTCTTAGCCCAAATGGACCTGTCATTTACCACAGTTAAAAAAGCAGGAGTCCAGCTGTCGGAGGGACGATCATTTGGATTGCAGACACCACAGCTAATGTGAAAATTACCGAACATTCAATGTACGGCCAGTGGAAACAGTGGGAATATGCAAAAACGTGTACACAAACAAACCATCTACATGCCTCCCTTCATCTCGTCAGTTCTATATCTTTTTATTAAAGAAGAAGTGTTTTGATTGAAGTTCAGTCTTGTATTGCTATCAGCGTCCAGAATCTAGCATCCATCGGGCTCTACTTTCTATTTCTCATAACTGATATGAATCTTCTCTTGTTTAGTGAGCGAAGCCTCCTCCTTCTTTCTCAGCACAGCGTCTACTAATCCATCACGACAAATGCGACCGACAACACGTAGTGTGGTTTTTCCAGCACCAAGAGCAGCCCTCACATCCACTTATGAAATTCCTTATAATCAAGTTAATTTGCTTCAAATACTTGTGAGTAATACAGAACCTCTTAAATAAAAAACATGCATTACACATGTTTTTCCCTCCAACATCTGGGTCATTTCCCAGTGAGCAGATGTAAACATGTAACCCAGGTTTTTTTAATCTTCTGCAGGAAAAGATCTTGTTAAAAAAAATGTGGAAAAACATGTAATAAACTCCTTAAAAACTTGCCAAATCCCATATCCTCCCACCTTCAGCCTCCAGGCACCCACACCCACAAACCAGCTACAGCGAAAAGACTGAATATACCGAAAAATTTACAAGCACAACCGGGAAATATATATTTTCAGACTGACTTCTTCTGCCGTACATACTGAGCAGAAAGACGAAGAGAAAGAGAGTCCCCGAGCTTATAGCTGCCAAACCCAGCACAGCACATTTCTTCTATCTGTTGACAAACTGCGAGTCTGTAATTGCTTCAATCTCTTCCCATTCAGCGGTGGAGTCTTCAGCCACTCACAGGAAATCAATAGTAAATATTGTTTACAACACAACCCCGCTCGCATCGCCGGGAGTTTTGCTGTGCAGAATGAGACCTACAGAGCGGCATGTCACCGAGCAGATGGTGATGGATGACTTCCTCTTTCCAAAAAGATCCCATTATAAAGGGGATTGTGTACTGTATGTATGTAGAAAAGTGTGTTTTGTTAAGACCCTCCAACTTCCATTCAGTCAGAAGTGAACACTGACAAATATTTGCATTGCCAATTGAATAACAAGATTATCTCCTGTGAAAATGTCTAATTACGGAGAGAAAATATTCCATCTGAGCTCTGCTCCGTCTCTTTTCTGACAGGACGGGTGAAAAGCACAAAGGTTTCTCTACTCGAGCAAACTTAATTAAATTCATTACATACACAATTCATCAGATTTCTCATTTATTTTACCCCTTGTACTTTTCTCGGTAATTGTGATGCCGACCTAAAATGAAAACGGCGACTGCGAGAAAATGTTCAGTAGACTTGAACAATCTAATAATAAGTTCAGCTAATAAATTCCTTCAGGCAGAGATGATTTCCTCGTGTGTGATTTGACGTCTTGGAGATAAGATGTCTAACTGTCTCACTAAATTCAGCAGCTTTTTCAGGAATTATCTTATTGGGAAAGACAGATTTAGAGTCGGAAACTAGGAGAGGCAGAGGGATCGTGTTGTAATGTGCGAGAGGGGTTTACTGGTGAGGTCACCGGGGTTGAAATAAAATGGTGAAAGAGAGAGCAGGTTGTTTTGGTTTATCGCTTCCAGTCGACAGCTGTGTGGTGCAGCTGCAGGGCTCCGGGGTTATAGTGCAGCTTGTTAACAGGTATGGGTGTTAAGGGTCAGTGCATCCGGAAAACAGGATGATAATAACTAGTAGGCTGCAGCCAGTACAACTTCCTGTTGGCCTCTGAGCGAGGTGAACGGCGTTACTACAGTTTTGCACTCGGCGGCTCACGTTACCGCAGTCTTGGAAAGGGAGGAGTGAGCGTACTCAGTTGGTTGCAATCTGCAACCACACCACTAGATGTCGCCAAATCCTACACACTGCACCTTTAAAGGTTCCAGGTGAGGTGAGGTTGCATGCAGGTGCTTGCCTCATCCCCCCTCAGGTTTGAATACTCACCGGACAGCAGACGATCATCTCAGCTGCATGTTGACATGGTCGACTCCTACATGTGCTGACATGCGTGTTTGTGGTAAAAGTCCCTCAGCGCTAATGAAGGGTGAAATTAGCGAACATGTTTCTGCTTCTGTCTGTGGTCTGCACCATCGATCCCTCAAATACGTCTATTATTGATCGAACCCAAACATATTTCTGACCCCTGTAGAGGACACGGGAGTAATTGCACCCTTCAGGACTGACGGCACCATTTGTCTATAGAGATGAGCATGGCTGCACTGAGTCTTTAACACAAACAGACAGGCCAACGCCCTCTGACAAACAGCCTGCGAGACACTGGGTTTGAATGCAAATGGGACACACTTGTTTTTAAAATATCCTCCAACTTTCCCTCTTCTTCTGTTTGTCTCTAAGACAGTCAGTCCGGATGAGGGGTTAGTCTGTTACTCCGGAGGTGATGATGAAGAAGGGGAGGAGGAGGTGTGTCTGTGTTGTTGTTTGGGTAGAGAGATGGATGTACCTTGGCAGTCTCAAACCCTCGTGACTTTCCCAGGAGGAGAAACAAACAGCTAACACTGCCTTGTTTTGGCTCGGAGTCAGCGTGAGAGTCACCTAATCAGTCAGAGAGAGATTCATATTCACACCTGTTTGAGCCCCTGGCTTCGCTGATTTGTTTATAAGGGCGGGGTGAGATCATCGGGGCCAGCGAGGGAACAACTATTTTTTATTAATGGGTGCCTCTACATTGCACATGCATACCTCCATCCTTACTGGCAGTAGCCAAAGACATGTTCACAATAACAATCGCTTGTACTACTCACTTTATTTAATCACAACATTTCAGTCAATAGACTTTTTTTGGTAAACCTTCAGGTCCCGCTGCAGTCAAAGCAATAGTTTGACCTTTTGGAAAATACATTTATTTACTTTCCTGCAGAGAAACATGGAAAGATCAAAACCACGTTCATGTCTGTACACTAAATACGAAGCTACAGCCAGCAGCCGATAGCTTAGCTTAGCAGAAAGACTGTAAACAGGTGGAAACAGCTAGCCTGGCTCCGTCCAAAAGGTACCAGCACCTCTAAAACTCACTGATTCACATGTTATATCTTGTTTGTTTAATCTGTCTGTACATAAACTGAAGTGTAGAAATGACAAAAGAAAAGACGCAGCAAGAAAGTGAATAATATTTCCTAAAATGTCAAACATTTTTTGGACTGTCTAAAAACCTTGTTGAAATCTAAGGCTGTTCTCAACCAAAGACATTCTTGGCTGACAAACACTCATACTAGATCTGTTTCTCCACAAAGAATCACACAAAAGCACCACTTTAAATCTTGTGTTTACCAGAGATGTGCTCATAACTTTCTTGGAAATTAGTCATTCAGCATGAAAAAGCATAAAAAAATGATTAATCGACTAAGGTCAAAACGACCAATCAGTCGACTAATCGTCTAAGAGGAGGCAGCCCTATTGAAATCTATACTCTTGAGAACCTTTCCACAGTAAAATGAAATAACATTTAGTTTTTGTGGTGGACTGCTCTGTAGAAATGTTGCAGCATAGTTGCAGAATCTTGACATTTCATGGGAAAGCTAAGCCCCAAACCCACTCTGCCTTTGAAAATCTCCTTGTTTTGGGACTTTCAAGTGTGACTCAGCCCCCCCTCTCACTTCATCCCATGCTTCTGGGCACCCTGCCATCAGCACTGGGCCCCATGTTCTGCCTCTCCGGGCTTCATTGATCAAACTTAGGGCCCCACAGCACCGACAGAGCCTTGGCTAGCTTCTCCGAGCAGCCATAAGAAGGAAAGGAAAGGTATAGCAGCACTGGTGGCTTTACACTCGAAGAGGTATTCAGATCCTTTACTAAAGTAATAGTACCGATTTATATTGTAAAAATACTGCATTTGAAATGACTTAACTAAAAAACAATAGCATTATGAGCAAAATATGCTTAAAGTCTTCCAAGTAAAAGAACCAATTCTGTAGAAAAATGGCCTCTGTGACTGATATGTGAAAAAAAAACAATTTATTTGTAAAATATTGGATAATTTTAGTCGTCTGGGCTTCAAACTTTTATTTAAATGAAACCATGTGAGACGTTTAGAGGGGGAAATCTCTTTCTTCTGTAAGGAGCCACAAGCCAAAAAGGTTGGGAACCACTGGATTAATCTGTAATTATGTATTGTATTTTATAAGCTTGTCATAATACTTAACTTAAACTGAAAAGTAGTAACTAAAGCTGTCAAATAAATGAGTAAAAAGTACAATATTTCCCTCTGAAAAAGAGATGAAATACTGATATGCTTGATAATCGCGATATGATGTTTTGTGATAGTGTATTGATTCTCGATTTTTAATTAATAGTTTACTTGCAAATGTTCGTGGTGGATAGTGACTCAGATTGCACAAAAGTAGTGCTATGATTTTGGATATTAAAGTGATAAATGCAAATACAGATTACAGTATCACAATATATTGAATCATAACCTCTGTATCATGATACGTATCATATCGCCAGATTCTTGCCAATACCCAGCCCTACTCTAAAATGTAGTGGACTAGAAGTATAGAGAAACATAAACTTGAAATACTCTCAAAATGGTACTTTAAGTTAAGTATTTGAATAGATGTACTTGGTTACTTTCCACCTATCTGCTCTTATCACAATTTACGGTTGCTGCACAGAGGACACAGAGGCAAATGCTTACAAACAAACACCAGTGGTGACGCATGAATAAAACATGAAAATCTCCCTGCGGTGATATCCTTAAAAACACTTTTTCTAACGCGTCAGATGAAATGCATACGGCTCGAATCGGCGAACAGGTGAGAAAAACATACATTTCATTTCAACATACATTTCGTTTGAAGTTTTTTGCCGATGGTGTGTCAAGATATGAGTGAAAAGCAGGTACCGCAAACAACAAAAGGTGTTTAAAGAAGGGGGCCTTGCCTGCCACAGTTCACTGTGTACAGTGGTGGATTATAACGAAGGAAGGGGAGCTGTGCAGGGGAGGGAAAAAGGCCCTGAGGGGGGTTGAACGCTGGGCTGAGTCACTCGGCTGTACCGGGAGCTGCAGCAGACACTATCCTCTGACTTCACACCACCTGTCTCCGAGGATTCAACCACAGGAGACAGACTGCCGGGGGCTTTACAGGCAGAAAACACAGGCTCTATTACTCTCCGACACACAGGGAGGCTATGCAGTACTGTACCTCATGATGGAGACTTCTGATGCTACAATTCATCTTCTCTTAAATAATTGCCAAATCTTAGAAGTGAGCAGCCCAAATTTGTCAAGAGCGAATGATTAGCGTGAGTGTAATGATGGCCATTTGAGCAGCGATTTTTAGCAATCATTCATCTTGTTTCTAAAATGTCTCAAGTGTAATTCTGTCCTTGGAAAACAGAAGACAAAGTTTGTTGTCTGACAAGGAAAATAATTGCAGCATTAGCATATCATTACTGGCTGGCAGGGAGACAATAGATCAACAAGACTTCTCTTTGGTGCGTCTCCAAAATGCAGCCCCAATATCTGGCAGATAGTGAGATTACGTCCCTTTCTCTTATTGATTTCCTTTCATGCTCTGACTGGGCTTCAAAACTTTCTATGAAAAATGTTTTTGCTTTTTTTTAAAAAAACATCGATCAAAGTATTTCAGTTTCAAGGGAGCAAAAACTCAAACATAAGGATTCAGTAAATGCAGCTTTATCTGCTACACCAGGTTTTATCAAATGCAGAGGCACAGTGGGAATGTAGCCAGGCAGAAGCTAGATTTTGGTGATTTCCTATTCCCCGTAGGCCACTAGAAGTGCAGACAATGGCCCCAGGTAGGTTTTGTATAGACCTGCCCCACAGCAGCACATAAAACTGCATAATGACGCCGTGGCTCTTTAACAGAGCCTATAAAGACAGTGCAGTCGTGTGTTGCTGTGTTTATGACCCTGTCAGCTGGGGAACTGGGTCACCGTCCAGACACAAACATGCAGAAACATGTCGGAGACGGAGGCTCTGCTGCCTTGATGTTGTCGGTGAAGTGCAGAAAATGACCTTGACTAACAAGCTTGTCTTGAAATATATCCAGAATATCTGCTCTTTGTCTTCTGTGTGACAGCTGACATTGAGGAAAATTAAGTTATTTCACGCTAATTATCTTTAATCCAGACTGACGTAAACCTGCACAAGCACTCGAGGATTTCTGCAAACAACTGCACATATTGCAATAACTCACTAGCAATCTCACTCATTCATACATGTAATAAAATGCACACAGTGCACCAAGCTGTCATGTATTATTATCACCTGTCCTTTCAAGGTAATTGGCAGACAGACCGAAGACCTTGATATCTAAATAATTTACTATCTGAACCGTCAACACATTCAAGCACCAGCGAGCATCGAAGAGGATACAATTTCCATTAAAGAGACGATGGAAATCAAAAGATGACATACTCTCTGAAGTGAGTGCTTTCTCACAAATCTTAAATGATTTCCACTCACCGTAAAAATGGCAATAACTTTGAACACAAACTGCAACGCTACGCTGACCCACAGCCAAGCCCCTTAAAAACATCATACAAACTAATGCAAAGATGCAATTTCCACAATTCTTCTGCCAATTTTGACCTCAAAAAAGTTATTATGAGAACTTATCACACATTTAGCATAAAAAAATATGCTCAAATCATAACATGGCAAACTGCAGTCCAACAGGCAACAACAGCTGTCAGTGTGTCAGTGAGCTGACTTGACCATGACTTGCCCCAAACTGCATGTGATTATCATAAAGTGGGCATGTCTGTAAAGGGGAGACTCGTGGGTACCCAGAGAACCCATTTTCATTCACATATCTTGAGGTCAGAGGTCAAGGGACCCCTTTGAAAATGGCCATGCCAGTTTTTCCTCACCAAAGTTTGAAGCGGTATTTAACCTCCTTTGTGACAAGCTAGTATGACATTTTGCACTCGGTTTTTGAGCACATTCAGTCATTTTGTGCCACAATAAAAAAACTCTGAGATCCTGAAAGGACTGGCATGAAATGAAAATATTTCCTTTTCCCACCTCCACTGGAAGGTCAGAGGTCAGACCAGCATTTCTAGAGCTGGAAGGGAACTCTTCCTGTCTTGCTCAGTGACCCTCGCACAGGACAGTGTTATAGCTAGTTGTCCCCAGGGCTTGAACTAGATATTTTCAGATATGCAGGCATGTAGTCACCCTTTCAAAAACCTTTATTTATAATGAAACACATACACTCTCTGTGCTATACCATAAAAAAGAAATGAATGCATTCCTGGCCAACAGAGCTGAAGCTATCCAGAGCTGAGGACGTTCAGTGACTACAAAAGCCTTCACATCTGCAGGAGAGGAAGAGGGGCGTAGTGGAACAATAACAAGACATCTGCACGAAACTCCGATTTTTTTTTCTTTTCATGACAACAGTAGAGGCAGTGCGGAGCGTGGGCTCTGTTTACGTACGTGGAAATGTGTGTGTCTCAAGCGTTTTTGTTTATTAAAGACAGAGCGAAGGTTGAGAGAAAATCTTGTTTATGTCAAGGGTGGTGAGGGAATATTGCTGACACATGAGGAACAGTTTGCTCTGCTAACAAGCTCACGATAGGGAGCTCGGAGCCTGAACTTTGGCCTCTTCCAACACACTCCCTACAATGCAACATTTACTGTAGAGTCTATGTTCTCTTCAGGTGACCTTTTAAAACTTGCAGCTATTAAATATTTATATCACAGAAGTTGCCGTGCTGCATCTGGGCTTTCATGGCTCATAAAAAAAATCAACTCCAGGTTGTGATTGTGCATGGTGTCTGAAGGGAAGCTGGTGTCACTCCAGCTGTTTGACCCCCAGAGTCCATGAGATCAGACCCTAGTGTACTGTAGTTCCTCGGCTGCATGACCTCTGCAACCTTTCTCCATCTCCTTCTCTGTTCATTGTCCTATTTACAAGGCCAGACGTGTTTTTTCCCCCCTTTAAGACAGATGTGCAGTCCCACATGGTATTCCCATCGCTCCTTCCATCTGAATTCCAGGACATTCACTGAACACAAAACTGAAACAGCTGACAGGAGGAAACTTATCAAAAAGGAAGTGCATAATATGCTGTTAAATTGACTTTTAACAATATCTGACAATCTCATCTCAAAGATACTGAATCTTCAAGGAAATTACGATATACCAAAAGATTAAAAACTGTAGTGTAGACAACCTTCTGACAGATTAATCTACAATTTGAGCTGATAACCTGCGACCACCGAGACAATCAGGTCCTCATGGTGATGCTGCTCCATAAAGAGAGGCGCCCTAACAGACAGGGTCAAATTATCACCGTCAATCACTCCGCAATCCACCTCAGCGCCGGCACTGGGTGGGACAGCCGAGGTGTCAGGGGAAAACGGGGCCTTTCATTACCTCCCTGTCAACCTGATTGTAGCCTCGTATCAAGCCGGATGTGTCGCCTGTCATGTCTCGGCGCCGGGCTGTCACCGCAAATCTGACACAGGACGAAAAAACACCCGGGGTGATGCACCGAAATCCGCACGTCAGCCGGGGCCGGAGGAAGTGATTTACCTGCCAGCATGCATGTTAGACTGAGATACGACCCCGAGGTGCCGCAGCATGCACAAGCAACAAGAAAGCATTCAAAGTCAAAGTGGCCTCCAACGCCATGACCTGTATTTTGAAACTGATATCAAGTAAACAAAAAGGGATGAAATGATTCTCTGTGCAATGACTGTCTGAATGTTTTGTACATTGATTTATTCTTATTTGAAAAAAGAGACGACTGGATAAGAGATTTATCTCTGAGCTCCACAGATCGGAGTATTTTATTAACTTGGAACTGAGTCCGATACGGAGCCGACCGTCGGACCACTGCCAACATGAACTCATGTTCACCATGTGGATTTTGTCAGCATTAATGTAAAAATATTGGCTTGGCACATTTTGAGCTTGAGGGAGTCAGTGGGATATTGGAGACTATTAGCTTATCCCTGCACAAAATTAAAACACTTCTTAAAGCCGCTACTGGATATTCAATAGTTTCAGATTAAAGACGGATCTCATGACTAAGTGTAATTTGAAAGGGGTCATTCGTAGTGATGAACTCGCAGATAATTACCACCTGAATCTGCAGTTACCCTCAGCACTGCAAGGCTTTAGAGGGAATTACAGCTCAGTTTTGGTTTCTGGCCCATAACTTCACTGTTTTGCTTCACTCTCACTGCTCACATAGCGCCGTTTTCAGACACAGTAGCAACTGTTTTCAGCAACAAGGTCTAAAAACCCACTCTACACTGCCTGCTTGGCACCAAACAGCAGACAGACAAAGTTATAGCAAACAGCTGGTGAACATAGTGGAGCATTTAGCAGCTAAAGAGGCGGATATATTTCTCTCAGGAGTTTGTGGAGACCAAAACAAAGCTAAAAGGAGAGAGCATATTTGGACTTGAATCTTGCTCAATATTTGCAAATGTGTAAATAAGTCAACGTATCTTCATACAACTGTATGATATCTTACAAAAATGTATTCCTCATTTTTTGTACTACAAATGTCCAGCAACACGTGACGCACGTGTCAATTTCTGCTCCAGTCCTTTCAAAATAAACTTCCGTCTTCACAGGAAAACTACATAGTTAGGTTCAGGAAAAGTTTGTGGTTTGGGTTAAAATAACACCAGAAGCAGCGTAACTTAAGTATGGAAGTTAAGTGACAAAAACTACTTAGTTAGGTTTAGAAAAAGATTGTGATTTGGGTTCAAATAAATCTGGAAGTGGCGTATCTTCAGTACGGAAGTTACGTGGCAAATAAATCAACTTTGACTTCTGGTTTCACACGGGGTACGAACACCGGACTCCAGGGCGAAAGCCCGATGTTTTTTGACCCAAACATCCATCCCGATAACCTTCCTGCGCAGCTTTTGTCGCTCTTTAACCTCCTGGTTCACAATTACGTGGATTAAATACGAACTGATTTCATGGTATATATACGAATTACAGTGCATTACTTTTCGTAGGTATGGCTATGAACGGTGTATGAGAACAGCCTGTTTTGTTAGCAGAGTCATTGAAGAAAAAGGACTTGTATTTAACATCTAAACTTATCTTTCTATAGCAAGTACGTTTATAGGCTGTTCAGTGTGCTACAGCTGACTAGCTACTTAGATCTAGATCTGTATGCAGAAAGAAACATGCAGCAGAAACAATATGCAACTTCATTTCAGTTGGACTTGCACCTACAGTACTGTATAGGATCTTCCTTGCAGGGTGTCCCACTTTTCTTTAAAAACATCTACACTTGACCTGTTATTTTGAATGACGCACTGAGAGGGCAGAGGGGAAAGTATTTATTTATCATACTGTTAAATTTATCTCCTCTGATAAAGTAGTCATAAACTTTTACGTGTTATGTGTCCTAACAGAGCTCATTGTGCGACTGATTTACACTTAGATGCTTCTGGGGTCGAAGAGTCCAAACATAAGCAGAGAGAGAGTGAGTGTCTTTTCTCTGAAAAATGACAAACTTTATGAGGCTCCGCTGACCTTAACAACCCTAAAAGCCCCCCAAAGCATTTCCCTGTCAGTGGCATTTTGTTGTAAACAAAGAGTTATCGCTGAATCTTCTGAATGTGCTCCCTGCAAATGCCAAGATGAAAAAATAGACAACATCTTGCTGAAACTGCGAAACAATAAGTTGATAAAATGCAGCCAGTGACAATTGAAAAGGTTTACAGCATTTCTTTCTAAACTGACACTTGGGCAGCATACATTTTAATCATTTGCTTGTTTTTTTTATAAGACACTCAAAATAATTTGAAGCTTTTAAGCTGTCCAATCAACTTTTGAGTCAATGTTATCATGCAGACATATTTATAGTATATATATATGTAGTAAAATGGCTCATTCTGAAAAGCATTTCCTAAAGTTTTCCTTTTAAATCAATTAGTCTCATGTGGGACTGAAAGTCTTTACTGAAGCTTTACTGCTGTGTAAATGTCAACTCGTCTGAACTGTGAGGTTGAAGGTTAATGTGCCCATTCAATCACGTATTTGCTCTTTGATTAGAAACCTTTCCCAGTATCCCAGTGTATTTGCCTACTCGTAGAGGGGGTATTTGTCTGAGGTCTGCTGGCGAGTACTTTATTTGGCCACAGGCCGACACCACGGTGTTAATGTGTTTGCCTCCCTCCCGGCCAGACGGATGAATTTAGCCGTTGAGTCAGAGAGTCGCACCGAGGTCTCTTCTTGTCATAAGAGAAAGGTCAAATGTCGAGATGATGGCCATGCTACTGACTGCCTGCTCTGTCTCCCTCTATTCATCCACTCTCTATCTCATTTATAATTAAGGAGAGATTTCACTCTTAGCCCTCACAACATGCATGATAGCACAGTGGATCTTGTAAAGCCCCGAGCTCCACTAAATGGCCAAATGTATGTGGACAACCCTGTCCTCCCTGGAGTTGCTTTTCTTTTATAAAATCTTAATGTCGAAGCTAAAATCATAATCATGATTATTTTGGTCAATATTGAGATCACGATTATATAAACATGATTACTCGTGGACTTTGCAAACATCATGCATTTAGAAAGAAAATGTAGTAAATGCATCAATCTGGTGCACTTTGAGAGCAAAATTAAGAGGCTGGATTTATGAAAAACGTTGTGCTCTTGCAAACAATTTAATCATAAACACATTGGTTGTGTAGATATGAATGGTGATGTCGCACTCAGAAAGCATGGTAAGCTAGACGTGTCCATGTTTCAAGACAGGTCGGATGGGTTTGCCGACATCACTTCACTGAGGACAGTCGACCACGGTTGACAGTCACGCCAGGAGCAGGAAGCTCCGTCCCTCCCTGCAGGGAGCACAAAGCGGCGAGATCCAGGCGAGGGATGCTGTAAAGCGCCCCCTTCACCCAGGTATTTCCAAGCTGAACTAAAGCCGGTGGCGTTGTGGAAAGCATTCCCAGAAGAGAGTGGAGGCTGTTACAGCTGCATATTGATGCCTATGGCTTTAGAATGAGATGTTCACCAATCGCATGTAGATGTGGGTGTAAGTTTCAGGTGTCCACATACTTTTGGCCATGTAGTACGCACACTGATGTCATGGTGTGACTTTAGCTTCAGGTGCAAACTCAATATTTATCAGCGAGGTATTGATTTCTAGGCTCTTCATCAGCCAGGGCAGGCAGCAGGTGAAGGACAGGCTAAACTCAGATGATGGATGACACAGCTAAAGACTCCCAACACTGTTCATCTTTTACAGAGCTCACGTGTATTAAAAGAAAACTGGGGCAGGAAGAGAAATGAGAATAAGAAAGGGGGTGGGAGGGGAAATGAAGAAGCACAGATAGAAGTAAAGGGATGATAAGGCGTACAGTGAATGCTCATAATGCATTTCTCCACCATCAGGTACTCCAGGAAGTACGGAGTGGCGTCTGATCTTAGCAGCAGATTACCGTGACCTCCAGCTTATTAAAAACACATCCTCAGTCAGTCGCTCAGGGTCACTCTGTAGCAGCGCAGGCAGCAGGCAACCAATCATTCAAGCCCGATGACTAATCACATGTGACGCGTGAACATTAAGAGGAAGCTGGGAAATGAGCAGAGGGAGATCCTGATGATATCCAGGTAGAAAGAGACTCCTATACTGTAGCTCTGCAGCAGGATTAGTTAAATTTGGTCTGTCTGGAGATTTCACTGATGTAAACTGTCAGAAAACTCTTGCTAAAAGTTAAATATCAGCTTCTCTTCTCTTAAAGTTGAACTTAAATTCTCCCTTTTTGTGTATGGAAAGACAAACTGTAATAACACTGCAGCTTTTGTGCCTTTTCTTAGTAACACATTGTCCTAATACCTGCCTAGTGGCTAGTTTGGCACACCCTCAAACAAAGCTAGTTAGAGCAGAGCTGGAGCGGAGTCCGACCAATCGCAACAGAGTGGACCAGCTGACCAATCAGAGCAGACTAGACCTTTTGGGAGGGGGCAACCCCTTCTCACTCCCAACTCGTAAAATACCACCATTTGGTAAGTGCCCCTCTGCACCGGAAACCGACGCATCTAGCAACAGTATGTGACGACCCGGGCTTTCAACTAACTCCAATGTAAACTCCGACAGTCGGAGCAAGTGACGTAGTATTAAAAGCGTGAGAGTCTGTTCAGGGCGGGAAGGAGGTGTGGTGGATGGGTCAAACAAACACAAGTCTTCGGTATCGTCAGTCTAGTTAGTCACTAGTCACGTGAGTTGCTAGTCAGTGAAGTTAACGTCAACAACGACCGTTTCCTAACTCTAACTAAGTGGTTGTGTTGCCTAAACCTAACTTCCTGTAAAAACAGAAGTTTATTTTGAAAGGACACTATGCATGTAACGAGCATATACTGACACGCCGTCCCCAGTCCGTCCAAAAATAACGCATTAGGGGTACCCTGTGCGTCGGTCTCGATGCCGAGGGACACTGACCAAGCGGCAATATTTGACAAGTTGGGAGTGAGAATGTGTTGGGGGGGGCGGAGCTCAAACAGAGCGTTTCATACAGAGGGGGAAAAGAGGTGCTGCAGCACAGCCGGTATAAGACAAATAAAGTGTTTTTTGAACATTAAAGCATGAAAACATGTTCTAGTAGAGACCAAAAATTCAAGTATGCACCTGAAAGCATTAAAGGTCCTCTTTAAAGTCAGTTTGACTTTAAAGTGTCACCTGACCTTCATGTTTATTCTTGCATCAATGCAAAAAATGATCCCAAAACAACCATCCCTTCCATCTGTTTACACATAAGCTAATACACAATAACTAGCTGACCGCTGCTGATGGGCTGCTATGAAGTGGCTGCTCAGTAACCTCAGAGGCAGGACCTCACAAATACAAACAAATACACAAATGAGCGTTCAAAAGCTTGCACGTGCACATAGAGGCATGAAATCTTGAGCCTGACCTTTCAAAACACCCTTCAGCTCTAATTGTTTGCAGAAATGATGTGCAAACAATAAAACGCCTCAGCATAAGATCGGATGAGCCGATCTCCCCCCTCGGATCTGAGCTGATCCTCTCAACAATTGAGGAAAAACACACAAATTCTCTGCATGTGGCTCTACATCCGCCAAGACCAAAAAAAAGCCCTGAGGCAGGGAAGCTTTTTTACAGTAAACAAATAAACTTTAGTTCAGGGAAATGCTGTTTTTTACCACTTTTGGCTCATTAGCTTTCACCATAACTTTGTTTTTGATTCTTTGTAGATGATTTTCCATTGTTTTTATTCAGGAAACGTCACTTTAAATGCCACTTTTTCAAAAGTAATTCCAGATTTTGGTTGGCACTTTGACAGGCTGAATGTTTAATCCCTAATAAGCATAAAAAAATCATGAATCATCTCTAAATCTAGTGGACATACAGCTCTGCTCTGACCAGAACTGTCAGAAGGATTTAATGAAATTGAATGGCTCCAATTAGCAGAAAAAGTCAATGTGACTTTGAATGACATATTAAGAATCATGTTGTGTCACACAAACAGCCCAAATGGCTTTGCAGCAGCGGGGAAATGATAGATTACTGACGGACTGAGCAACTGATATGTGCCTTCAAAAGAAAACCAGCCATTTGGGGCAGACTCGTGGCAAGAAAAGGACAACAAATAAGTCATTTGTATTCATATCGCCAACTCTCATTTTCAATTTTGGGTTGTTTGTCGATAGATGGGATTTTCAGAACATACATCATTGGTTTGGCAGCTGTCTGGAGACATTTCGTTTTTGACCCCCATTCAATATGTGCTGGGAAGCAGGTCTTTCATTTTATCAAGCCAAAACCTAAACAGGGAAAATTTACTGCATCACAGATGTCAAATTACATCCCCACTACTCTTTATATGCGACTTAAATAAATGTGTTTAGTTGAAGTTAAGGTTGGCAGCCAGCAGATTCCAGCTGCGATGATGCACAGTGCGTTGGCAGCACCTTGACCACTTCCAGCGTCTGTGATACCAGGGGCCTTTGGGTGAACGGGGAGCCGGCCAGACATTTAATCAATATCTGGACCTCCTCTGCTGAGACACGGATCAGCTTTTGGTTGCTGTGGGACACCAGTGTAATGATAAACCCCTCAACACTGCCTCTGGGTTGAACAATAACAACAAAATGAGGCTGGATGTTCTGAGAAAAGGATATTTTTGGGGTTTATTTTTCCTTTTATACGGTGGCTCTGAGGTGCAAAACACAACAACATTGGACTAAAGTAGGTATGTCACGATACTAGAAATTTCGTAGTCGATTCTAACACCAGTTAAATTCCACGATTGTCGATTACCCAATTCGATATTGCGGTAAAAAAGAAAAGTAAAACAATTAATCCTATATACTTAAACATACACTCCTTTATTAATGTTTGCATACTGTTTTTTTGGAAATTTATTATTAATCCCTGATGATCCGCCTCAAGTTTCTTGCCAAAAGCTACATTTTATAAGATTACATTTGAACACATCATGATAACGTTATGATTTACCTTTGCCTTTGCTCATTTTACTGAATAGCTCTTGCACACATCATGATGTAACTCAATGCAACTTCCGTACATTAGCTGTTAGCTCCGTTATTTAGCCAAGCAGGACTGTGCTGCTAACAGCAAACGTTAACTAGCTCTCCTCCTGCCGATTTCAAGTCTGATTTTCTGTTCACAATGTAGCTTTATCAGGCAAATTTTCTACTGGATCTCCGGTACCTGAGGTACTGTAAAATTTTCTGAATTTTGGCATCAACTGGGTACCAAAGTATCGGTTATTGTGACATCCCTTGACTAAACACAATAAAATAAACATTACAGAAAACACATTTTAAACACAACATTTCAATAAACAATTTTGTTGTTGTTGTTTCTCTTTTGTTGTGTTTTCACTTCTATTTTGTTATTCTGTTTTGTCCAATGCTGTTGTGTTTTGCACCTCAGGGCCACCATACTTCTATGACATCTATCAGTTAAAAATCCCCTGACTGTCTGTCGCTCATAATGATTTCACGGTTTTACATCGCTCGCTCATCATTCACTCCCACCCCAACTGTTCGAGAGAAGGGCACATTTATTACCTTTGTGCAATGGTATGAATAACATATTCATAATTATACTGCTCACACTAATTTACTTTCCATCTAATTAAAGCATTCTGGTACACGGGAGAGAATGGCCTTTAAATGGGAGTCAATTACCACTTTATGACGTTAGGGCTCCTCTCGCCACCTGACAAAAGAGCTCTCACATAAACACCTTTTAATGGTCACAAATAATTAGAATTCCCTGCATAACAAACGGCATTCATCACAGTCTCTGGACAGGACATCATAAGCTTCCGAAAGACGATGTAATTTCAACACAACACCTCACTGCTAGGAATAGAGAGTAATACATTTCTGCAGCTCAGCAATCCCAGATAGGTGACAGAGTGCTTCAGCGAGATGGGCCCAGATCTATAGAGCATTCATTCTCAGTGACAGTGAGCAAATACTGAATGTTTGGGAGAAAAGGAGACAAAAGACCCATCAGCCTAAAGAACGGAAATTATTGAGAGCCTCCCTCTCTGGGCGAGAAGAAGTGCTTGATACTCAGCTGTATGAGCAGCCACTTTCTCCTCCGCGCACTTTGTTCGTCAAAGACAAAAGGACAGGAAGGGAAATGCAAAATATTCCGAGCACAAACAGACACATTCATACACAGCTATACCTAACAAATACCTGCAGTTAATAGAGACGCCGCGAGCAGTCCGGCCTCGGATTGCAGACCAGCCAATTTACTGCTCACAATGCCAAAGCACAGACTTTGATCTATTGTGCCCATTAAATTGATGTGTTGTTGCCTTCTGGATCATAACATGTGCACACTTTACAACCTCCCTTGATATGAGGATGCTTGTTCTTGCTAGGCTGTACAGGAAAACACAATTAACTCCCACAGTGCAGGACATACCGGACTCGTCTCTAGTTACCTGGGCAGAGTTTCCCACTTTCTCTGACTCCCTATATAGTACACTCATACAAAGGCTGCTGTTACACCTTGCAATTCATCACCACAAAGACTCAAAGCAAGCCTTTGTTCCTGGCTCGGTGCTGAGCTCTGGGAGAAACTCTCAGCTAGTAAGCATTGGCGAGGAGACAAGACACCTGAATACCTGGCACAAACTAAACCTCATTTACCAGAATCACTTGTTGACTTTTTTTTTTTTTTTGTTGGTTTGGCTCACTTTTGTCGAATCAAGCATGTTTGATCGAGTCAGGAGAAGAGATAGAAGCGGTAAACAGGACATAGATGAAAATGTACTGCGAGTGCAACTCCCATTATGAATGAGCTGCCAACTGGTCTCCTGTTTACAGCTTCGGGGATGAGCTCAGAGCCCAGTTAGGAGGTGGACAGCTGGAGCAAGTTTTGTCCAAAACAAAGATCACCCTGACCTCCAGAAACCTTTTCTTGCTTCTGGGAAAGAGTTCTTTATCCTCTCATTCCTGGCAGCACTGATTCCTGAAGGGCCGAGTGATGAACAGCAAAGCCGAGCAGGGAGTCTTACAGATGTATCACAAAAACTGTTGAGTCTTCATGACTCATTCGAGGAGAGAGTTAGCCAAAGTCGCAGAACAATGTTGACCATTCTCTTTCCAACAGTAACAGATGACCAACTTTATTTCCCTAAGGCTGCAGGGCCCAAAAATCTGTCTCAATTTCAATTTCTGTGGCATTTTGTGTTACAAAACATCAACATTAAATCCACCATAAAGTCCCTCCAAGTATATGTAGAACAATATGTTCAAATGACAGCAGCAATAACCAGTTTATGCAACCTCAACATTTGTTTTGTCCATATGAATTATAGTAGTTGGTGGCAAACAAAAAACAACTTTGATGGAGTCATCAAAGTCACAATCTATTCTCAGCCCGCTCACGCAGAAACACACTTGTGGCTGTAAATCTTTTCATTTCCACCCAAAAATGCCCCGGCACGTCAGAGCGTTGCACTGTGAAGAGCCGTTGCTGCGGGGCATGCTTGTTCTTTGTCAGGATGAGTTTAGTCGGGAAAGAGAAACTTCTGGACAGGGGACGTGGAGACATTTTCCGGGCAGAGTAACAAAGGCAGCGCTGTTGGACCTACAGCAAGGAAAACACATCAATGTCTGCGAGGGTTCGCTTGGCACCGCTCGAAACGCCGTTTGAACATACTCAAGTGTGTGCAGCATTAGCAGGCTAATCATGGCAAAGGCTACATGATGCACCGGGTTGAATTTAGAGGACGGACAACAACAACTGTATGTAGTAAAACCGCAATTGATGGCTTTTCGAGTGAGCATGCTATTAACATGATTAACAGACCAAAAACAGATCAATCTGAGGTTAGGTTAGAGGGCAGGTTAAATGTAATTGCACTCACTGAAATAAATTAAGGTATTTTGCATTTTGCTGACCGAATCTATCTAAAAATAACACAAGGAAATCAGTCACAGGTACAGTAGCCTCGCATAGTCAGACCTTTCTTTAGTGCTGTGATGGCCTGGTATAGGAGAAAAAAACGCTCTGGCTTGTTTGTATTTCTTTAAACCAATGGCTAAAGTAGGCGTCCAATGGCAGACTTATGCTGTGTTCACGGAGCGACACAGCAACAGGCTACAAGTCGGTGACATGAAGTCATAAACTGACACCCAACACTTGTCGCTGCGTGACGGGAGTGACGCGCTACAAATGAAGTTGCGCTGGTCTTTTTCAGCGCTCCAATGACGCGGCAAAGCATCAACAAATCATATGTTTTTGTTTCCCCCTTTCACCCGAATATCTTACTTTCCCTTGGAAAGTAAGATAGTTAGCCTGACATGTTAACAATTGCAGCTTATGTTAGAGCAGACAAACACACTCCATCCCCTACACTTTTGATCTTGTGTTTTTGGTTTTGGAAAAGACTAAAAAAGACACCACCCTTCAAACTCTTATACGAAGTATTTCTGTTGCCAAAGCCCCACGTACGCTGGCTCAGCATGTGAATCCAAAGCTTACTGTTGCTAAACCAGGAGGGGTTTAGTGAACGGGTCAATTCAATATTTCAAAATGAAATACTGGAACAGATGCCAAAACAATACTTATTCAATAACTCAATTTGCCAGAAACCCTGCAAAAGCCAGTATTTGTTTTAACAAAGTAAGACAAACTTCTGAAGTGTTTCCACCAGACCTTTATATCTGACAAGAGAATATGTAAACAGGATTCTGACCAAACCTTCAGGGCCAAATTTCAATCTGGACTCGAAAAGTACCGAGGTTTGAAACTCAGCCCCTAAAAACAATGCTGATCCTGCCTTCGTATATTTCACTCGCCGCTATCTGAATTAAAAAATATGCAAGAAAACAGCAGTGCAAGAAATTGCCTGGGAACTGCCGGACACAGATACAGAGTGTGAGAGAGAAAACTTTCACACACAGTTGCACATATAGGCAAAGGCATGTAGCAGCATGCCGTAAACCCCGTGAGTGACACTTGCTTTTGTGGGACAAAGCCAAGCCGGCGCTCCTGCTGGGCTCAGGATATGAAGGCTGCTTCAGGGTCTGGTGACAGGCTCCTCCGGCACCTTATCTTCTTTCAGCATGACTGGACGGCCTGCAACACCACGCTCTCTCCCCTCCTTCATGATAGCCATGCATGTCACACTTTGTTCCCCTTCGGAGAGCCGCCCCCTTTCAACTTCCTTCAGCGAGCGCATCAAATCTTTGGTTTCTTCTCATCATTTCGGTGCAGGCGCCGCGTGGAAAAGAGGAAGGCGCCATACGTAATTTTCACATTTGCAGAGGCTGGTTTGTGTTATGATGCACGGCTAAAGTATGGACACCTGTGGGTGTTTATGTGTTGAACAAACGACCAAGATAGAGGTCAAAATCTAAATCACTCCCTGTTGTTTGAACGGAGAAATTCGTAGTTGTTCTGTAACACCTGCAAGTAATTTTTTTATCTTTCCACCATCAGTCACAAAGCTCCTCTCCAACAGATCGGCTGTGTATGAAGCATGAAATCATCATCTGTGTTTCACAGCCAACAGGGACCCTGTTACAGGCCACACAGCTGAGCGCCAACCAGCCAGCCATTTTATACAATATGTTACCCATAAAATTCAGCACTGTGAACTTTAGGTTACTGACATCAAATACCTGGCACTTACTGATGTGCATCGAGATTATACCGTAGGTGCCAGGGTTTAACCCCTCCAAGGCATGCTGGGATCTAATGAGACAATAAAAAGATCCTGCATGAAACTCGGCCGAGGTAAAGACATTTTTACCCATAATTCAACTGTCCAGTAGTCCTCAGCATACAGGCAAGACAAGACAAAAAGGAAAGGAAAGATTGTACATGTGACTGGTATTAACATGAGCCAGATTAGATGACTTCAAAGGAAAAATCCATCCTAAAAAAGCTCCACATTGTGATGGTCAATATAAAGTATGTTTAAAGCTAACGACGTAGAATAGAAAGTGAGAAAAAAAACGCTTATGGCGGGTTGGAGGGGAAGTGGATGGTAGTGATGTTTGTGACATGTTTTCGGTATTTATGTTACGTTGTTTCATACATATTTTCTAAGTTTACATACTTATTTTAAGGCCAACCATGACGTTTTTCCTAAAACTAACTAAGTGGTTTTGTTTCCTAAACCCAAGTCAGTGGTGTTGTTGCCCCCTGCTGGTACTGCACCTTCATACACTCGTGTAATATTCATGCCTCGACAAGGCAAAATGTGACACTGACACGCCATCCTCTGGTGGACAGGCATGTCTATTACAAGCTTTGGTGTGATATCGGGCTGGGTACACTGATGTGCAGATACAAATCTAGTTTAGGAGAAGGTGAATCTAAAGACAAGAGTGCTGACTAAGAGTCAACCCTTCACAAAGAACTTCATAGATGCTTTATTTTGCACCAGTGTTCAGCAATCATACAAAAAAGAAATCCATCATTGACATAGTTAGTTGATCAATAGGCAAGTTTGCATCCAAATGTAGTGCAAATTTTAATCAAACTTCCGTAAAATCATCAAAAATAAAATGCACATTTCTAAGCACGTTCAAGTTGCACGCTTCACGCATGTCATGATTACACTTTGTCGCGTTTTTACCAATGTTTTCCACCTATATTTCTGTGTATGTGTATGACACAGGAAGCTTCAATAGGAGCTTTGTGGAAATATTTCTTGAATTCAACCGACAAACATACCATTGTTTTCTTTCCTTATAAAATATGATTAAAACATCTCCCTGAATCCTCTCTTTTTCGTCTTTTCACTGCCATATACCGCCACTATTTCCTGACATTCCTGGTGTATCTTTCCCTCATGCCCTTGCCGTCATACAGTATAAATAAACAAACACAACGAAAACCACAGAAAGAAAACACAAATTTGTATGCAGCGCTGTGTTCAAGTATGTTTGGCATACTGCTATAGACGACCAAGTGATTGATTGTAACAGGAAATAACAAACAGATGCAGAAGCAAATGAGGCAGACGAAAAAGAAAGTAGATACTGTAGTACACCAACTCCCTCACCGACACTTCATCACAAAATGACTCCTGGCTCTCCAGAAAATATAACAGTTCAAGAGCAACCAAGGGAGGGATTTTCCTTTCATATTCCTATCATTTATTTATCCTAATAGAATAACCTCTGCTGTTAATCATCCCACACTATACTTTAGAGTGTAATATTTGCATTATGCAGCTGTATTTCTTTTGTCTTGTGCTGCTATGAGGGGGAATTGCCTGTTTTCTAACCTCTCCTCGTTATCCCCCAAACGCAAAAGAAAAGCCTCCCGCCTAAATAAAAACTAATTTCACCCCTCAGCTGATGATCTAGCATCTGTTATAGGGCAGCAGCCCTCAGCGGAGTCAACAGGAGGAGCAGATAACAGCCTGGCTGTGGTCTACTGGCAGCTTTGCAATCATCTGAGGAGAAGGGATGTTTATCGTGAATGGAAAACGCTCGTCATCTCTCGCTGAACCGCTGGCGTTCAGATGTGTAACACTTGGTAACGAGGCCGCTGCTCCTCTGACCTTTTCAAACGTGCTAGACAGATCCATAATTTGGCTGATCTGAATAAACTAAATCAAATCACACAGAGGAGAACAAACCAGGGAGTGATTGCTGATAACTCTGGTGGAGCTCCGCAACAAAAGGCGCTTTTGAACCACATGAAAGACAATGAGAAAAAGCTAAAGAGGAGCTTAACAGCGCTGGGTTTCATTAACTAGTGGCCTCTTTGCTCTTTGTCTCTGAGCCTATTGAACTCTGTGTGCCGCTCCGGCCCTCTCAAGCCTTCAAACTGAGCTTCTTCCCGGAGTAAAAGGGGCAGGGAGCTCAGCGGCGAGGGCCAGGCGTGACTAATGCAGGAGCCTGGTGCTGCTGTTGCATGCTGGTACGGGGGGACGACCCTGCCTCCCTGCCTCCGCGATGTATGGCAACGGCCCACTGTGGCTGCATACAGGGCAGCACATAAACCCCAGCAGCCGCCACTGCCGCCGCCGCCCCTCCTTGTCTCTCATACCGCCCCACCCCCGTCATCCATTCATGGCAGATCCTTTCAGCAGGTCATTCAGAGGGCCAATAAAGAGGCTAGCTCATTCTGCCCGTTCTGAAATGTGCAATGTCAGAAAGAAGGAGAGACAGGGTGGTGGGGGGAGGGAGGGCAGATTCCAAGAGGGCTTACAATCTCTTCACTAAAGTAGACTGAGTCGGACCTCCCATTTTGTTCTCCGCAGACAGTTGATGTCGGGAATCATCCCTTCAGCATGACAAAGAGAAGAGACATGGCAGCATCTGTCATGAAAAGGGATGAGGTTTGATATCAAATCTGAATCCTTTCAAGTCTCTTATTGAATTCTTGGAGGTCGTTTGTTTGGTGGGAAATGAAGGCATCACTTATACATATAAAATATGTACTGCGTATGTGCAGTATCGTACCTTTAACCACTGGGATTCTACTGTGTGGAAAGGGTGAAGGGCTTTCATCACATATTTTCTCTGTGACGTTCATTAACCCTGTCCAGACTCAGTTATCCTTGCCAGTGCTTTTCTCCATTTCATTTTCCACTATGGATAATACCCCCTCAATGTAGGCGGGATTCCCAGCTCATCGCCATAGCGGCGCCGCATTGACACTGCTGTGACATCATCTTCAGTAACACTCGCTGAATCCTTTCATTGGCAACCAAACGAAGGAACGTCTGCACTTTGTCAGTTGTACAGCTTAGAGTAAATACTGTATTGGGCCAAGGGACAAAAAAAAAATTGTGGTCGCTATTTACGGTAGCTTGGCTTGAAGGTAACCCACAAGTTGCAAAATCTCTCGTGAGACTCGCTGCTTGACGACCTAACACTAACTATTCAAGGTCAAAACCTAACCTTAACCAGCTCAATCAAATGGTGGGTTTGTGCAAGTGGCGATTCCAGTGATGATTCTCTCTGACCAATCAGTGGTCTGCAGTGTTTTAACACCACTTTATCGGCTCAGATCGCTTGGAACCTCGACTGAGGTGGTGCCAAAAAAAAGTATCAGGTACTATCCACAACGTTTGCTCCTGGAAAACCAAAAAAAGAGTGAGTCTAGTTGAGTAGAGCCGTGCCGGTCCATGCAAAGGAAATGCAGCATTAGGCTTAGCAGAGATGAGTTGTTGGGGTTAGGGGTGAGGTTGGGTTCAGGTACTGTAAGGGGAAACACACAGTGACAACAGCCTGAGGCGGAGAACCCACCAGATGGTTTGTTACACCGAACTATCTGAGAAGCCGTCATTGGAAACTGTTTGGAAAAGGGCAGACACTTTAAAAAAAACACTTGGCAGTTGATTGGATGAACCATCTGTCAATCAAACTCTTGCCGAAGCCAGTCAGGAGAAGAGCAAAATCATCTTTTGCATCAAGAAAAGCCTTCAGTGCCGTTCTTTGCTCTTCTTTCAATTAATAAATACTCTCCAGGTCTGATATAGCTGATGCTGTTGCAGCATCTACGCTAACCTCT
Organism: Sebastes umbrosus; assembly: GCF_015220745.1. NCBI lineage: Eukaryota > Metazoa > Chordata > Actinopteri > Perciformes > Sebastidae > Sebastes > Sebastes umbrosus. Next base: position 8,636,638 of record NC_051289.1, read on the forward strand.
TCAGGAGCCGCCATTGTTGTTTAGAATTGAAGAGTGGAAGGAAACAAACTTAACGTTGTTAAGTTAGCACGTGTTTGTTTACGTCATTGGTTCTCTTGCAGACACCTGTAGTGTCAGAGCGAGGCAACAGGGACTAATGAAAGATTCGATAAGGGATTTTCTGGCTTGGGAGTTTAAGGAATTTTAACTGACTTGAAACTGGATCCAAAATGGTCCCAGCTATCTGAACTACTGTCATGAAGGTCGAACTTCAGAGCCAGTCTGCATGTTTCTCTGCAGCTCGCACTCCTACGTGAGTGTGTGATTGTATGATTGCAAAGGTGGCTGCTGGCAGTATGATGGATGAGGAAGCTGAAGACGTCCATATCGCTGCCTGTGAGCGGATTAACCCTCTACCCACCAAAGAAACACAACTCGGAGCATCCACAACGAATTAAATTCCACACACAACCACAATCTTAGCACATTAACAGCCCTCAGCGCTGGCTTTTAAATTAGACCGCATCATTACACGAGGCAAGACTTTCTCTCTCACGCTCTCTCCCTCTTTCATTCTCCTATCGTGCACAAGCTGACATACTCCAGACTCTAGTGGAACATCTCTTTTTCCACTCCGGGAGAAGCACCGGAGTGCAAATTAACCCCCAATTTTGTGAGTGTGCCACTGGTGAGTATCACTGGGTGAGCATCACAGAGCCACAGACTGAAAGCTTATGAAAAAAAAAAGAAAAACGATGCACCGAGCTCACAGGATGTTGTGTAATTTCACCCAGATGTGCCTCACAGCTCATCTAACTAATAAATCCAGTCTTTTCACATCTCAGGCTCTGCTGGAGCTGCTGAGACGCTTTCTAAGAGCCAGGAAGCTTTTCTGGTGGTGAATGGTGCCTTATTATTTTACTCTCAGAGTGGAGGAGTCCACCTGTGCTCTATTAATAAAAGCCTTTCTGAGGAAGGACAAGGAGCTGCTCCTTACAGCAGAGTCGAGGTCAGTCTACGACAAGGGAAGCACCTCACCCAGATGTCTAAAAATACCGTCCTACATACTAAATGTGTCCGGCTGGGGCAGGAGATGGAGTGATGAAGCACTCTAAAAGGAAAATGCCCTTTTCGTTTATGGATGTTGGTGTTTTATGGAGTTTTCCTCCTGTAAAACAAGCCTCATTCCCACAAGAAACACACACAAGCCTTTGTTTTCTAGTGCAGCAGCAGCCCAGCAGATTGATTCAATTCATAAATAAGACCGAGTACGACTGTGTGAAACTAAAAAGTGTGGCCGATAGCATCTCTCCCAAACAGAGCCATACATTCCAGTAACTCTGTGGTCTGCACACACACACACTCAACACACACGGGTTTAATTTACAGTCACTGTCAGCGGCCGAACATTTCTCTAACCACTATCTGATACGTGATGAAAATCCCTTGCCAGCAATAAAACCTCTGGGAAACAAGAGCTCGCCTGTGTGGACGGGGCCAACGTTGGCATGAACTTGTTCCACCGTCTGTCAGAGGGCGAGCTGTGATGGACTAGATGTGAGATTAATGGACTTTGTATAGGTGCACAACGCTGAGGCTTTACAGTAGGGCATATTGTTCACACTGGCGTCCTCATCCTCCAGTTATAATCAAGGACATCAAGATGGACAGGTATCCAGCATTTCCTCTGCAGGACTTCTACAGAGAAAAACACCTGCACTTCTGCAATTAATGATCTCAAATGTGCAAAAAGTTGCAGAAGGATGTTTCAGATCAAACCAGAGAGGAAAATCTCATGTATAAATAAGACAGAAGACACAAAAAGAGACATTTTGAGAGGCAGTTTGAGATTTCCATCCCCTGCACTGATTGCTTTGACTGTATCACTACATTATACAGTAATAATGAGCTCAGTCTCAGGGGAAATGGATGTGCAAAGATAAAAAAAAAAAACCTCAAACATGTTGTAATTGTGAAAATATGATAATTAGAATAAAACAAAGTCTTTGATCCAGACAGAAAAAAAGGAAGGTAGTAGGTCATGACATCCTTCTTTACATAGATTGTTCCTTAAAAAAAAAAAAAAATAAGGTAATGAAAGAGAAACAGCCTTGAGGGTGTCTGTCTTCTCCTTTCTTTTTTTTGCACATTTCAATATAATAAGGTTTAATGCAACTACAAAGGATGCAAATTTGAGCCTCGTGCAAAAGCAACGCACACTGTCCACCTGTGTCTGATAGTTGCATGTTGTTTTGCAGGTCTGAATGTTTTTAAGGTGCAGGTTTTCTTACCGTTCCCGGCTGTGATCTCGGCTCTTGCATCCCCAACACACTGCAAAACTAAAACAACTCCAAGGAGAAGGTTGAACGTCTTCACAGCCTCCATATCCCCAAGTTACACCGCCGATTTCTCCTCAGTAAACCCGGTCTCTCTCCGTCCACCTCCTGCAGTGGACTCCGGTAATAACTCCTCTGCCTCTCGGGCTGCTTTTTAAAAAGAGAAACCTGCCTGCGCTGCACACTGAGCTGCAAACTGAGCTGCACTGAGCTGCTGCTTTTCTGTTGTTTCCAGCGTGCGACACACTCACTGCGCGCTCCTGGAGAGAGTGGAGACGCGCTCGTGCTATAACAGCTCTCCAACCACCAGAAATGAACACAACATAACAACAGGAGAAGAAGAAAGAAAAAGTTCTCCACTTAAATGTTCATCCCAGTCCGACACACTGGTCTCATCCCACTGGTCTCATCCCACTGGTCTCATCCCACTGGCGGAGGTGCAGTGTGTGTGTGTGTGTGTGTGTGTTGCGCTCCTGGAGAAGACAGTGCGCTCCTTACGTCATCAGCTCCTCGGAGCCAATGGCAGGTTCAGGTTCAGGTGACTTTATTTGTACCCGTAAGTAAATTTGTTTTGCAGCAAAAATAGAGGATGAAATCCGTATTGACAATAAGGTACACTGTAAACAATTGCTGTTAATTTACAGCAGGATTTCAACAGTATTAACCTGTTATTGCTAAAATCAGTGTTTTACTGTTAATACAAAAGAAAACTTGTTAAATTACCCTCATAGGCCGTTTTTTAACTGAACTATAATGCATTCTTAAAAAACATCACTTTACTGCTGATCAACTGTCTAAAGTATCATCAGTAACAGTTTCATGCAGTATTTATTTTAATTCTGGGACCTGATCTGCTCATGTGAGGCTTGTACATTGTACATGATTGTAAAATCAGTGAATTAGCTTTATTGTTCTTCACTCACATGTTGTTCTGGTTTGCATTCTGTGCTTGTAGCCAGCTATAGACAGACATTTTGGGAAAAGTGTCAACAAGTCTATTATAGCCTTTTTCCTAACAAGTGCCTTTAATTGTATTTAGTGTGACTATTCCTATGTCTGTAACCTGCTAAGTCTATTCATCTAGGCAAAAAATAATGTTTATTAAAATGTATGTAAAAAATACAACCTAAATAGATCATTAAAACAAATCAGTAAGATAATGTAAACGAAAGGTGGAATCACAGCTATATAATGTATCTTTAAACAGTAAATTAACTGTAAAATACTGTGAAATTAATAAAAAAAACAGTATTTTTCATTAACAGTACAAAGCTGTAAATTTCAGCGACAGTATAATAATGTTAATTTTACAGTAACAGAAAGGCAACCCTGCTACTATCAGTTCTTTACTGTTATTTTACTGGGAAATTTTTAACAGTGTAGAGCACAGACAAGAGACAGACATACCAAAAACATGACAAAGAGTACTCAGCAAAAAGCAGGCCACAAGAACAATATGAAAAAAACACTGAAATATCAGGACAAAAAAGACACAATAAATGAGAAAAGGGATAAACTTTCCATAAATATGTGCAAAAGCTGCTAGGACTTATATAAATGAACAATTGCAGCTGGAACAAAGCTGTTCCTGCTTCTTCTTCTTCTTCTTCTTCTGTTTTGATGCTCTCTGAGTGTGTGCAGCAGAAGACAAACACACAAAGCGTTTCTCCAGCTGCCGGAGAGACAGTGAGGATTATTTTTTTTGCCTTGGGATATTATATCCGCAGCGTGTCTGACAAGCTGCGTTTTGAGTGATGTGGGAAGATGCGTTTGGAGCTTCAGGAGCTGCTGCTGTAGGCCTCCTCCTGTTTGCCAGCAGACAAAAAGATGTTCAACATGCTGGACGACTCATTCCACACACAGGGCTTTGTTTTTATTAGCCTACGTGTGATGAATGCTGTATAAACATATAATATACAAGAGTTTTAGCTTGAATATTGGCTCTTTAGAGGTCAGTTTCTATTTAAAAAGTTTTAATTAAGTTATTTTTGTTGTTATTAGGCTATTTTACTTATTATTTGAGTGTCCCTGTGTTCTGTTACACTTATAATGATTATTTATTTTTGTGATCTATCTATCTATCTATCTATCTATCCTCACCTTCACTGTACAGACAGGTGATTAGACTGTGAGGGCGCCCTCTTCAGGTGCAAGTTATAGGTCATAATGTATTAACCCTTCTGTTTTGTTTACTTCCCAGAGACCCCCACTGCTGTGTAAGCATAATTATAATAATTGCAAAATCAACAAAATCGTTTCCTTTATATATTTCCTTATTGAAACTCAATATGTAGAAAAGTATTGAGGTGGTGGTAACCATTTCCTTTTTCCAGAAACTGGGTAAATGAGTAAAAAGCCTGGTTTATTACACCAAATGAGGAAATATCTCATGTACGTTATTTTTGTTATATATTCCTTTTGTTTGCTAAAAAGAGATGTACAGTATCTAATCTGACATAGTGGTGTTACTTATGTTTGGGGTCAGTTGGATCAGAGATGTCTGACTTCCTGTTAGACCTCTTAAAAATCCAGAAACAGAAATCCAGAAAGATGTGTTTAGGATGTAGTAGAGCGACATAAAAAGAACCAAGTCAACACCAATATAGGGCTGTCAAACTTAATAACGCGTTAACGCAAATTTGTTTTAACGGCAGTCATTTCTTTAAGGCATTAACGCAATGGATTTTTGGAGGTGGTAGCGGGCTCAGGTTTAAAGCTAGAGTGAAGATACTGGCATCATATGAAACTAGAAAACCTAAGGAATCCTTTGGTACCAACTATGTCATAGCTTGTCGCAAAGGAGGTTAAGTAACGCTCCAAACTTGCGCTACATTTTGGTGAGGAAAAACTGTCATGGCTATTTTCAAAGAGGTCCCTTGACCTCTGACCTCAAGATATGTGAATGAAAATGGGTTCTATGGGTACCCACGAGTCTCCCCTTTACAGACATGCCCACTTTATGATAATCACATGCAGTTTGGGGCAAGTCATAGTCAAGTCAGCACACTGACACACTGACAGCTGTTGTTGCCTGTTGGGCTGCAGTTTGCCATATTATGATTTGGGCATAAATGCAGTACCTGTGAGGGTTTCTGGATAATATTTGTCATTGTTTTGTGTTGTTAAATGATTTCTGATAATAAATATATACATACATTGGTATAAAGCAGCATATTTGCCCACTACCATGATGATAAGAGTACAAATCTCCCTTTAAGGTACATTTTGAACAGATTATAATGTACGATTAATTTGCGATTAATTATTTTAATCGTTTGACAGCCCTTCACCAATCACATACTTTATATATATAAATATATATATGAAAATACACTGTATTTAACGATGTTTAACAACGAACAGAAGAGTAGTTTTCTGCAGCAGATGTTTAAGCAATTCTCATAAGATTTGGAAAAATCGTGAAAAAGGAATAAAGCTGATAAAACAATGTTAGGTTTGTTTTTTGAGCTGTTAAAGAGAGTCGGGGGTTTCCAGGACCCAAAACAAAACAACAAGGTTAATGGATCGATGGGAATGTTGAAAACTCCCATTTCAATTACTCCTCATTCCCTTGGTTGGTTGTGAGCTTTCATTTTTTCTCAACAGCAGCAGCCGGAGATTGAAGAGGGAGAACTTGGAAACCTCTCATGTGAGGGAACATTTCTTTTTTTCCTTGGTCATTGCTTAGTTTGCGCTCATTTTGCACAGGAAGGATAACTTGGACCACATGCTTGTTCCAATTAAGACACTCGCTGTGGGAATTCAGGAGCTGCACCACAAGTTATGGAAAAGCTAAAAAAAGAAAGAAAAGAGAGGAAACTCTTGCATAAAGGATCACTTTTGTAATTTACTTGGCTGCATTTTGAACATTTAGAGTTTTTTGTGCTAATGGATTTTCAAACTTTTTTTGGTGGTTAAAAATATAAATAGAAGTCATCAAAATCCAAACGTGAGGGCACTGTGAATGTCTGACGGCACACCAGCCTGGCTCCGAAATGAAAACGGATCAATGAATAGCAAGTACGTCACTAGCTTTGTCAGTAATTAGTAATTCCCTTGATTATCTTCACTGGCCTCTAAAATGAATCTGTCCCATTATCTTTACAGGTGACTGCCAACAAAGTGGCTGCTGCAGTGATTTGTTTCTGCTGCTTTGTGCCAGATCTATAGAGACAGTGCTACATGACCTGGAAAAGAACACTTCTGTTTGTCTCTTCTTCTTTTTAATAACTCATGGTAAAGTCAAAGAAAATGCTATGCTTCATATTTTCTGAAAAGGACACAGAGAAAGAGAGGGCATATTCAAATAATGAATGGGATAATTCCAAGTAATGTGTCCATCTTATGTGACGAGAATGTAACATTAACATCTATCGCCCCACCTAAGGACTTGCCCTAACTCCAAAACAAAGCAGAGAACATAAACAACCTTAAATTAACTTAGAAATCATATTTTTTTTAAAATATTCTCCTTATAACTGCAGAACTTGCCTAAGAATCACCACGTTTTTAAGTTTTCTTCAATATCAAACTAATCCAGTGATAGTTGTTTGTGGATCCATGGGTATATTGTAAACAGGAAGTGCTAATAGCTAATTCGGCATACTTTTAATGGTGCCAAAATGTAAAATAATACAGGTAAAATTGAAAAAACGGGGCTCAAGTTGCTGTAACAACCCCCAAATATTGTAAAAATTAGAAATACACACACATATCATATCAACATTCTTCTTCTCTATCCATTCATAAACATTTGCTCTGTGTTAAAAACTTGTGCACATTAAAAACTTCACATTGCGAGTACAATCTCCATCTTGTTGACTAAATGCATTGCCAATATACTGTAATGATCCTGAAGGCTTTTAATGCCGTTATTTGTCAGAACACTTAAGTCTTTTGATAATGAGGTGTTTAGAGACGTGTGAAAATTCCTAGGAAGAAAGTAGAGGAAGCAAAATAGTGACGCGCTTTTCTCTTTCACTTCCCTCTAAAATAGCTCTGGGAGACGTTGTTAAGATCATAATACTCAAATAAATATCTGCTGACAGCGCCTGTCTATGATAGTGTCACATCCACTTTCTCACATAAATCACCCTCAGCGTGATCACACACCTCTCGTGCACCCGAAGGGACGTATATCAAACGTCTGTACAGCTAACACACATAACCCCACCCAGATAGACATAAAAATATGCTACCTGGTGATGTATTTCCGTCATAAAAGGAGATTATTGTTGACAAATGCAGTGCGGCCTTTTAAACCATAAAGCATCTTTCAATCAGATCGTGCAGTCCAGTATCAGGATGAGATTTAGTCCTGAGGCTGGGAAAGCATCCTCCATCCACACACATGCAATTCTACTCCCCTGACATTTTTCTTTTTTCTCTCTCTCTCTCTGCAACTCTTTCCGAGCACTTTAATCATCACAGTAGTTGAGACTCAGCGGCCACAGCTCCCCATGCAGTCTGCTGCTCTAATCACCTTGTTCCACAACTCCAGCAAAAAGAAGCCAAACTCGTCCTCAGTTGACCACTCTGAATATATCTCTTGATCCTTTTTTTTTTCTCAAAGCATCCTCTTTCTCTCTGAACTCTATTTAAGCCTTTCTTTCTCAAACCGTCTCCGACTCCTTCCCCGTGTGGCATGACGCAGGATCACTCACACATGCCGTGAACTTTTGCTTGGCAGGAGACCACGCCGCACTCTGCCTCCCCAGGGTGACCTTAAAGAGCATCAAAAACGTCTGTGATGAAATGAATGAAATGAGATGGGAGTGACATCAAGGGATTTAGATTTGAGGGTGGTGGCAAGTGTAAATTTTCCAAAGAGTGCTTATGTGTAGATTCGGGTCTCACTTGTTGAAGTTGCGGAGCAGCATGTCACCGCAGCATTTATGATGCTTGGCCACTTAATAAACAGAGAACAGAGAGTGAAGTCATAAACTGAAACACTGCGGAGAACAAGCTCAGCTCTGTTTCCGTCTTTCCATTAGAGCATTGCCGATTATGAGCTTTACCGTTTCACAATAATATTAACAAGACCTGAAAGCGCAAAATCATTTAGCTTTGCTTTGAGTAGAAGCTTGGAAAAGGTCAGCTTTCTTCCCTTATTGCTCCATTTTTTCAGGCTTCAAACTTCTCCGTCACTTGGGCATCATATACGCCCAATCATTTCATTTAATTCTGCCTGTGATCCATGAACCAATTGGTTATTGGATACTGCTCCTCCTAATGCCCTTTAAAGCTGCCATCTCCAACAGATTCCTCCTCCTTTAACCGTTTTAAATCTTAAAGGTGCTAAATTCAAATTCAGAGCACATAGTGCCTCCACACAGCTCTCAACATGGCGACTGCTGAGCTAACAGTGCTAACAGAGTTAACAGTGCAAACAACAGCAACAATGCTGACAGAGCTAATAGTGTTAACCTAGGGGTGGAAAGACCGGAGGGTGGCCGCTATGCTTCCGCCGATAAGGACGGCGTTATCAGCTGGAACTGCTGCAAGAGCACAATGCGGAGCGGTGACTGTGAGCTAGACAGTGGGGCACACATGATAAGAGCCTTGCAGAGGTAAAGGGCAGCACAGGTATAATATGTCAGCGAAAAAGGAAACTACTTCACTGTTTCTAGGCAACAACAACTGTTTAACTGTTGGAAGTGAGCTGTTATCTCACTCCCAACTCGTCAAATACCGCCGTTTGGTAAGCGCCCCTTGGCACGCGACTCCTTGCTATCATCAGTCCCGTGAGTGAGTGGTTTAGTATCGTCAGCCCCGTGAGTCACTAGACTAATTGGTTGTGTTGCCTAAACCTAACTTCCTGTGAAAAAGGAAGTTTATTTTGAAAGGATACTATGCATGTAAAGAGCGTATAGTGACACGCTGTCCCCAGTCCGTTCGAAAGTAACGCAAGAGCGCTACCCCGTGCGTTGGTCTCCGATGCCGCACTGACCAAACGGTGGTATTTGACGAGTTGGGAGTGAGAATGTGTTGGTTATCTCATTGGTTGCGCTTTGAAGGTCAGCAGCAACCAAGGTCAAAGTTGAAGTTATTTGAAATTTGAGCACAACACTCGGTGGCAATTTAGAGCGGTGCGCCATGTCAAGGGTAGTGCTTCTGCCTAGTCGGGCGGCACCACTCTCCCCATAGGAAAACAATGTCCACTATTGGCCTCACACATGTGAAAACTACTGAGCTACACAAGCTTTCTTACCAACGGTCATATATTGATCAAACTCTCATGAGTAATTCATTGTATTTCCAGTCCATGGCAGAATGAATTACTCTGCAGAGGTCGTTTATCTTTACGCAATCATTCTCTAAGGCCTCATTTGTGTATCTCACGAAGCACACGATAAATAATAAAATTTAAGAACCTCATTAATTCAGTGTTTGATGATAGAATGACTTCTCTGTCTGTAATGATGGAATGGTCTAATTGGTAATTGGTTGTTCAAAGTGCATAAAACACCCTTTACAATTTCTTTCAAGTCATAATGAAGCTTTTCTGTACAACACAGGAGGTAGTTAAGACGTAGATAAAATGGTTTTAAAACCCCCAAACCACAAGAGATCCAATCAGAGGCAGCTCAGCGACGTCTCTTCTCCTCAGCCTCCATAAGAGGCCGAGACCTGCGGTGTTTTTCTGAAAAACGGTCAGAGGACGGCCCCTTGGGTAGATCGCCATCCACTCTCACTGAATATAGAGAGAAGAAACAGACATTTTCCTCTGCACTCAGCCACAGAGGATGAGATCGCCAATTCAGGGCTATCATTACAAGGAAAGGGGGGAAATTGCACCTTCACCTGGCTGGGCTGGGTGGGTAACCTCAGTCCTCAGTTGCAGGAGGAGGATATTGAATGTTGTGATAGCAGGTTGACAGTCAGGTATGGGAAAAGACTCAGGTGAGTAGTTATATAAATGAAGAGTCAACAGTTTAAACAGCCCTTAAAGGCTGTCATTGCTGAGCGTTTTCATTACAGGAACCTTTCCGAGCGATACACAAACAAAACAGTGACCTTTAGATGGACTCTGTGATTAACAAAAACTGTGACAACAATAGCTCCGGTGAGAAAAGCTGACTAACGCTGCTTTTACCAACAACAACAACACAAGGACAAAGGCTGCCGGCGTGCAGCAGGCAGCTCTCCTGTGTGCTATTCAACAGCACGAATATCGAAGCCACCAGAAAAATGTTCAGCTGGGAACAAAAAACGTTGATTGCTGCAATATTCACAGTCAGCAGGCCGTGGTGTGAGAGGGTGGCACATTAGTGGGAAAAGGTTTTTGTGTCGGTCATTGATTGTAGTTGTGTTAGGTCAAATGTCACAGGGTTGAAACAAACAAACATTGATGTCGAGGCTGTGAAAAGGCTTAGCTGGTGATTTTGGTGTTTCACAGGGGGAGACAGAAAGGTGCCCTTGGATTGATGGCTTTGCAATTGTTAATAATGAGAAAAGTAATGAAAGTACACAAATGAGAAGAATGACCACAACTGTAACACAAAAGTCAAAATTTGTATGTCTCCATAATCAGCATATCTCTTAAAGGTCCCATATTTTAAAACGTGTGATTTTCATGTTTTTTTTTATTATAAAGCTACAAGCTTAAATCCTATATAAATACTGTGAAAGTATCAAAACAGTCAATCCCCAGGGAAATACTCACAGCCTGTATTCAGAAACTCTGCATTTGAAACAAGCTGTCACGATTTCTGCCCATTTGTGATGTCACGAATATACAATATTTAGACCCTTTACACAATTTTAGGAGTAAACATTCAAAATGTGTCCCAGTTTATTCCTGGTTGCAGTGTATGTGAATGTCATCAGCTGACAGGAAGTACACATGGTCCCAAGCTGTTGCCTAGCAACGCAATTCTTTTGCAATTCCGTCAAAATGCACTAAAACGGAGCATTTCAGACAGAGGGTAAACACAGGTATATTCAGGGAGACAGTATGAGGAAAATAAAGGGTTTTTTGAACATTACAGCATGTAAACATGTTCTAGTAGAAACACAAAAAACAAGTATGAACCTGAAAATGAGTATAATATGGGACCTTTAATTAAACAATATTTGAGGAGATATTCTTACTTATTTAAATGATAAATAAGATTAATCAGTTAGCTAAAGTCGTTTGAGGAGCTAAATGTTTCTTCGATACTGCTTTACAAAGGCAGACAGCACTAACTACGTTACAGAAGCTCTGAAATTAAGAAAATTGGTTTAAAATGTTCAGGCTTGCAAACTGCACAACAAATAACCTACTGAAGACAGATTTGAACTGACTGTTTAGACCAGAGAGATTGATATGAGATTTTTAAAACATTATGTTTCTACATAAAACCCGCTTTTTAATGATTGTAACAGTGACTACAGTCCTACCTGGCTTTACAGGAAGAGTGTTGTCCTTCATTTCAATGTCAGTCTGGTGGTTCACTTTGAGGCCGGCTTGACATGGTGAAACTTTCACACAACTAGAAGCGGGATAATTATATTAGGCAATGAAAGCTAAAGGGAGTCACAAACGTCAACTTTGCTTAAAATAAAACAGCATATTGACTTACCCTACTGTGCAAGCACATGTATTTTTGTCCTCAGGTGAGTTGTCATGACATGGGGTGTTTGAGGTTGCATTTTAATGTCCTCTTCGTTCACAATACTGTGACTGTAGCTCTCAAATGCATATTGTAGTCCTCTCTGTCTACTTTTCTCTGATATTTCACAAACTGTTATTCCAGAAATTTGCTATTTCCTTTGTAATATCTCTCACTAACATCAGTTGAAAACTCCTAATTGACATGCCAGGTGCAAATGGTGCCAAAGCTTAACAGGCAGGTGAGGCCTAGCAACAGTAACCAAGGGAGGAGGGGCTTAGCGAAGGGTCAATTAAAACCAATTGTAGGAAATGCAGATACTGTACTGTGGATAACCTTCTTTCACCTTTCTTGTCCATTTAAACTAGCGTGTTTGCTCATTTAAAGTCCATAATTATGGTCAATAGGGATAGTTCATCAATATGGATTTTTTTTCAATTACAGATTAAAGCTGCAAGTATTAAATGTAGTTTTAGCTTTGGCTAGCTAAGGCAGCAGTGGTGGCTATCTGTCCAACTAACGTTAGCTATCTCGGTTAGCGTAGCTGTCTTAAAGGGACTGTTTGTAACTTCTTACACATATAAATCAATCTGGGTCAGTGTCCCATGCGCGCTCGCGTGTGGCTATGCTGTTCAGACTCAGACTCCAAAACAAACTACACGGAAGCACCAAAACCTCAAAGTTATATCTAGTGAAGCCCGTCTTGCAAAACAGTGTTGGCGGCGGGCGGAGGACGCGGGGGAGACCGTAGCTTTGGTCTCCAGGGCTGGAGTCTCTGCTGTACTCTGCAGCTCCACCTCACGTGCATGCACGCACACTACACACCGCAGAAGAGTTAGTAGCTCTGAGAATATCTAGTGAATGTACAGTGGACGTTTGTGCAGAAATAAATGCTGCAGCTCCTCCAGACCAACAGAGGTTTTCCGTGTCTTGTGAAGTGACGGGGCTCCGCAACGAGTTACGTTATTGTCTCCGACCGGGTGCCGGTGTCTCCCCTGTTTCCTCCGGCCGCGGTCGGGAGGCTGAAGCAGGAAAAGCCAACACTAGGATCAGCATTGATTCATGGAGAGACCTTCGTCTGGTCAGCTAACATTGCTGCGGAGCAGGTGAAATATAGAGATATTGTGGTTTTAGCTGATGTGTGTCGCCTCACTATTTTTTGCGGGTGCTCGCTCACATTCAGGTAGCGCGTGCACACGGGCGAGTGCGAGCAACAGAACACTGACTTTCGTTGACTTAACGGCCACAGGTGTCGCTGTTACAACAAATTTATGATTCTTACAAACAGTCCCTTTAAATGCTGTTTTCATGCAGATAAATAAAATATAAATTTTTCTATAGCATAATAATTATTTATATGGTAAAACAGAAGCCAAAAGTCAGATTCCAGTCTCACCTCTGTTTTGAACAACTGTGTATAGTTTCTGCTTTTTGTAGGGCAGAATAGTGTGTCAGAGGAAAAAGTCTTGGGCCAATATATAAGGCGAGGGCACAAACAATAAAACAGTGCACAGCTCAAAGACTGAAATTGATCTTGTGGCCCTTTGATAAATCTCTGACCCAGAATCCACCTACAGACTCAGCAAAGACTCCACAGTGATGGAGAACGAGACTAAACAATCATGACACTGGAGATTGTGTTCATGCAGTCTGAAAATTAAAGATTCACAACTTGAACTTGAACCAATATGTAAGACTGGGAGTGTGTTTTGATGTGTTTCTGACTAAGTGCTCTCAGAGCGCTCGCACGAAACAACAGATTGACCTGACATTTATTATAAATGGGATGGAGGCTCCAAATCCCTATAAAAGCCAGAAGTAGGCATGTTGAGTTTGTAATCCTATAAGCCATTTTCACAGCAGACATTTTGAGTTAAAGTATCATAACAGGCAAAGCGCAGGTGTTACTAATAACATTAACGATGGATTCAGTCTAGTCCAGCAATCATTCATTTTATTATTTACACCTGTGCTTTTACTACTATGGCATGTCTTCCTTGAAAACGATCTACTGAATAATTAAGAGTTATTTGATAGCAAATATGTCAATTATTATACCTGTTTTTTGCAAGTCAGTAGTATTTTATAAATATTGAAATATAGAGGTGAGAAGAATCACTTCCCAAAGACAAGGTGGACGAATATACAAATGAAAGAAAGATTTAGTTTGTGACACTGGAGTGTTTGGCTCATCTGTAGGGGATAAAATACTACTCACATCAAGTTTTTAATGGTTTCATCAAAATTCAGCACATGTAGTCAAAGACGTCAGTGTAATATTTTGACAAAACAACAATGTGACTTTTCTTCCCTCCTTCACAACGCATCAGTCTGCAAAATGTCTTAAAAATCCAATTAGAAGCAACAAAAGAAGAAGATATAGGCTATGGAAGACATTATTTATGCAACATTGGGTGTAAATGTATTGCCTAACATTATTTAAAGGAAAAGTTATACATTTTTAAATACATTTACTTGCTTTCTGATGTGAGTTAGATGAGAAGATCGATACCACTCTTTAGTGTCTGTATGGTAAATATAAAGTTAGAGCTTTAGAGGTGCTGGTAGGCTTTTTTCCGTTGGACGGAGCCAGGCTAGCCTTTTCTCCATTTCCAGTGTAGACTGTATGTAAGACATGGCTGTAGTCACAATGATGTCACCCATTGGTTTGTGGACTGCCGTTTTGAAGCATTGAGTTCGGCATTTTGGTCGTTGCCATCTTGGTTTTTGCAACCAGAAGTGACACAAGAGGGTGGAGCTAACTACAATTGAACGCTGAATAAGACATTTTTAGGCGACAAAATGTTACAATTAACTTTCATGAACTGAAAACACAATGTGAAAGGGTTAAAGTTGTAAGACAAAAACACAGACAACTAAGACCGGACAATGCCGTGGTAGCGACCTGTCAATCACAAGATAGGCACGCCCTAAAGCATCCCCTGCTTTATGGTCTATTTGACTCTAAATGGGACCATAATTTACAAAATGAACATCATGCTGTATTGAAGAAGACTTGAAACTAGTGATTGAGACCATAAACTCATGTTTACAATGTTTACTGAGGTAATAAATCAAGTGAGAAGTAGGCTCATTTTCTCATAGACTTCTATACGATCAGACTTCTTTTTGCAACCAGAGGAGTCGCCCCCTGCTGGCTTTTAGAAAGAATACAAGTTTAAGACACTTCTGCATTGACTTCACTTCTCAGAACCGGAGGTTGCCCACTGCTTTACAGTCTTTATGCTACGCTAACTGGCTGATAGCTGTTTAGCTTCATATTTAACAGATATAAAGGTGAATGGTATCAATCTCCTCATATAACTTTTGGTAAGAAAATGAATAAGCGTATTTCAGAAAATGTTGAACAATTCCTCCAGTACTTATTGAGGCTAAGAGGAAGCTGCCTACACAAACTTGATGCTCTCTTTAGCATATCTCACTTATCCAGAACATGGCCTGACCTTGTAAATCATCATGTTGCCTGTCAAATATAAGAAGGTCATTCATGATGGCATCTTTGATGAGACACAGCTGAGAAGAGCCATGACCGAACGCTTGTCAAATTTATAACAGACTGGTTTAACTGTGCTGTTTACGAGCCATCTGCTCAGCGCTGGTTGATACGGAGAGTTTGAGAGTCAGTTCACATCACATACAAAGCAGCAGCAGGACGCTGACTTGTAATGGATTTTAATTTGCAAATAAAACAGGGGCAAACTATTTTATTTGCACTTGTGGGGATTAAAACGGATCACTAATGAAGTCAGGACTCCATTTGGAAGCTCTCTGTGTTCAGTGGAGTCTTTCAGTCCAGTGCCAGCACTAAAGAAAACCTTTAATCACCATGCACAAAGAACTCACAACCATTCCAGCAAGTTAGGGTACTGAAGCACTCTTGATAAACTGCAACACTGGCTGTAGTAAGTGTAGAAAATGGCCCAAACTTATTTTTTGGATTTGTTCTAATGGCCATTTTGACTTCCTTACTGATGGGTATTGACATTTTATCTTTTTCTTCTTCTAAAAATGGGAAATTTATGCTAGCTTGAATGAATGAGATGAGAAGTTTGATACCACTATCGTGAAAGTCCGTTAAATACAAAGGTACAGCTCGCAGCTGATTTTCTTAGCTTAGCATAAAGACTGGAAACACTGGAAACTAAAATTACCGCCTCGCGGCTGTATGCCTCCGTCAACCAGTCAAGTTGCAGTTAACATCCATGTCTGTAAATGTCATCACTCCATCATTTTACCCTATAAGACATTTGTGTGGAATTGTCATAATTAACGTGTTTTGTGAGGTCACAGTGACCTTGACCTCTGACCTCCAAAATCTAATCAGTTCATCCTGGAGTCTAAGCAAAAAGCAGTGTATCAGAATTGACATTCAAGTGCTTCTTTGCAAAATATCCAAACTTTCTTCAACTCTTTGCACTGTTCCCCCCACCACCACCACCACTTGGCACCTCAGCAGGTCAAGACAAACTCATTGAGTATGTGCACACACTGTTTGACCCAGATCTACTGCAGTGTCAATATGTAAAGTCCATTGTTTTTATGC
The DNA here is from genome assembly GCF_015220745.1 of Sebastes umbrosus. Taxonomy (NCBI): domain Eukaryota; kingdom Metazoa; phylum Chordata; class Actinopteri; order Perciformes; family Sebastidae; genus Sebastes; species Sebastes umbrosus. The sequence goes on from NC_051289.1 coordinate 8,653,113, forward strand.
TTCCGAGCTATTAGCATTAGAGGGGTAATTGTACAGTGGGTTGACGAAGGACAGCTTGGCATCTTTCCAGACCGCACCCTGCTGTGGACACAAAGAGACATACATCACGTCACTGACTTCTGCACAGATAATTAGGGAGAAGCACCAAAGGCTGAGCAGAGACACGTTACCTCCACCTCCCTCCTCCAGGGGTAGACACTGATGGAAAGCCCCCGACCGTCACTCCTGCTGGGGTCAACTCTGGGACAAGCAGGCACGCACGGGGGCTGAGGGAAAGACAATCATGTACACTGGCTTAAAATTAGATGAGCCTTAATGTGCGAGAGTGCATGAAATGCAGGCGCAATTAAAATCAAATTGACCCGTTATGCGTCCATAATTACACCTCTAACCTCCATAAAACATTTCATCACCTTCCAGAGGCGGAATAACCACACAGTGTTTCCTATCGCTCAGTTAAACGAGTGTTAGAGCGGATCTGTCTGTGTTATAGAGATACCAGTTCACACCTACACCTCTCTATTTATAGCCGCTTCGTCGTTGGCAGCGACATGAAAACAAACATGTACAGACATACCAACACAGATATAATGTATTTCAGTATATTCTATAAGTGATGTGTGTATGAATCATATAATGGGAGAGCGATCTACTGTGGGAATATAACACTTGTTGTTTGGCATTTGTTAAACATAATAGGAAAAGTATCATGACACTACTGCATTACACACGCACACACGTTCAGCACCATTAAATCCATGGTAATCTCCATCATCGGAGTCATGAAAGTTGTGGCTCGCAACATCACTCCCACTTGTATTACTCGCAGATAAAAAATATGCGTGTGCTCGGACATCGAGCTCACATTCATTTTGTCATTTTTAGAAACACACACACAAACACACACTCTTAAATGCAGACGAGAGCCATTATCCAAATGGAATAGCTGTGATTATATCGTCTCTGATGCTGGGAAGTTTTTCAGTGATAGGAGCAATTACAGAAGAGAATCAAAGCATACAGTGGGTGGACACAATAATAGGAACACCTGTGAAGTGGTGGACAGTAAGTAACAGTAAGTACATTTACTCAAGTACTGTGCTGAAGTATAATTTTTAAGTACTAGTATTTCCATTTTATGCTACTTTATACTTCTATCACACTACATTTCAGAGGGAAATATTCTACTTTTTACAACATTTATTTTACATAACAACAAATATATATTAGGTCTGTCAAAGTTAATAATAATAATAACTTGTAATCTAATAACTTGTTATTTTTGGTGTTAAGCTTGTGGGGTTGGATTTGATCAGATTATATGGTTCACTTATTGTGTGTATCTGCTGTATATGCACTACAGTGTGTATATAAATCACACACACAAGAACATAAACCACAAAATCAATAATCCTAGATCAAAAAATGTGATCTAGCAGAAAGCCTCGGCGATCACACTCTGACCTCTTCAAATGTTAGATCCACTTATTAAATTAACGTGAGGCCAATGGTAGAAAAATGAGACGTGTATGGCTGAGAAACCAAATGTTGCCCGGACAGAATTCGCTGATGATTGATTGGACATTTTTTGTTCGCTGACCTCTGCTCTCCAGTCAAAGGCTGGGTTATCCATCACTCCGTAGTCCATCGGGTTGGGTTTTCTGTGGAGCCAGCGAGAAAATGCACTCATCATCACCAACATTATCATCATCACCAGCAGAAAGGAGTCATTATTGTAGCCAGAACTTACATTAAGGAGCATTTTTCCTTGTATAAAGCCAGAGTGCAGACAGCGACTCCGGCAACAAGCAGCAGCAGTCCGATGGCGATGCCAACATACACCGCGTCTAAACAAGAGGGAGGTACATTTAATTCTTGCACAGAGAACTTTTAATGACTGCAGAGACATTAAAAGGGTACGCAAGGACACAGTAAATAAATTCAGGTTAGACAGTTTAACAGAGCAGGAAGGAGAGTTTATTTACTACCCAGCTGTGTGTCCTCTGGTTCGGGTGTCGAGGTGGTGAGGGACGGTTTCTCCTTCACGTGGCAACGGTTGCCTGTCCATCCATGATAACACCTGTCATCAGGTACCAAGAAATAGTACAAAGTTATGACGGGTTGATGCTGGGGCAACCTGCTGCAGCAAAATGTCCAAATGAAGGAATCAATCAAACTCTTTTTGTTTTTTTTGTAAAGTAAGTTTGGTCAAGTTTTGCATTTGTACTACTACCAATTTGGGTGGCAGAAGCTGGAGCTTTCAACCAATTCGCTGTGTGCCCCAATAACATTTGAGCAAGCGTGGAACCCCCCTTTCCTGTTGGGTTATACATGTACTATAGGCTACGTCAGTTCAAAAGTAACATAAGTCACATTACATTGGCGTCACAATCTTCACGGACCTTGTATGGCAGCTTCTTCCATCAGTGTAGGAATGTGTGTGTGAATGGGTAAATGTTGGCATGTAGTTTAATGAGTGGAAAACTAGAAAGGTCCATTTAGCATCCATTTACAATGTCTTCAACGTCAACACCCGCTTCCAACTTGTAATTTGATTTTGGCGTTCGGCGTGATGACGTTTAATGTCCCTGACAACCTCTGTAGTCTCATTTAGACACTCGTTTGCAACCGCCTTTTTTAAGACGTGTAAAAGCTTCAAAAAGGTTGGACTATAAATATATTAAGATCAGCCTTGCACCAATTTGTAAACCTATTTGTGTGTATGTAATATTCTATTTTTTTTTTTTTTTAAACTGATCTTTCCACATGCACATGAAGAATTTTACTAATTCATTGTATTTTGATATTTTCATTGGCTCTGTTGACAATAAGAAAAATACAGAATAAAACTGGCCTCATCTTTTACAATGTGAGTAAAATGATAAAAGAGAAACAAAATAAATTACTAAAGTAGATAAAGAACATAAATCACAGTCTCTACTATCCGGTACACGTACACACTTATTAACTCACACCCTTTAAAAAAATAAAAGAACAAAACAAACATCACTATCTTGACAAATGGTGCAAGATTTATCTGCTGGACGTCCAGCATGGAAAAACACACTAATTGCAAATAGTTTGGCCGGTCTAGTGAGCTGCATCTCTGGGAAAGAAAGTAAGTTCCTCTTCTCCCAAAAGAAGACTCCAATTCAACATCTGTTCAGTATCAGCTTGATTTCTGCGCAACATTGAGCTTCTAATGCAAAACACACACAGCTCTCAGTGAAACCAGACTGTGTGATTATCATTCAGAGGGGTTCAGGGTACATATTGTGTGACGGTCTGGCCATGGCAGTGGGACGTCCCTGGCCTGGTTCCCTGGTGGATCCTGCTCAGCAGAGTGGGGGGAACGTGATGCAAATACTGAGCCAGAGGTGCCCTCCGATGCTGGCCTCGGGTTCTGATACAGCAGGGTTGTTATCAATGCTGGAACAACTACAGGAGCTCCATACCACACTGTGCAGTGAATGACGGCGGTATACAGTCCTGTTACATAATGAGAGGAGGCAGTGGTGGTGGTGGCGCTGCATTGAGGAATGTTGGACAGGAGGATGAATAAAAAGGGAAATGAAACACAAGGAGGCAGAATGAGAGAAGTGAAATATCTTAACGTTGCAGGAACACAGCCAGCACCGCCGCAAGGCAAACGCGTATCACGGAGGGGACACAAACAGCCTGGCCATGACACTGTTGTTTGCCACTGAGGCCCTGTTCAGACCTGGAATGAACATGCACCCTGAGTGATCCGAACACAAGTGGACAGCTTTAAGTACGCTTGCTCATACCTGGCATTAGAATGCGTCTCCGCATGCGTCTTGAGTGGCTACTTGTGAACAATCTCGCTTCCCCGCTCTATATGCAAATAAACACGTAGTAAACACACGGCTAATACAGCAGACGTTGTGAGGTGATATTACAGGAATGTCAGTAGTAATATCCTACATATTTGTGAATTTGGGTACAATTTATTTACATCAAAATAAAAGGGTATTGTACCGGTGGTCCCCGGGGACCTACATGCCGCCAACACCGCTGCCTTTGCCAGGAAACAGCGGGGTTCAGAGCATCAGAGAACTGGGGAGGAGAGCGAGCGAGCGAGCAGGTTTCAGCTCCATGCAAAGGACTGGAACAAAAACACAGTATGATAATGATGCACTTGCTGTGCCTGGTCTGATAGTCTGTAGATATGTAGCCTATAAATAAGATATATTTTAATAAAATACAGTTGTACCGACAGGACTTGTGATCCAATCACCCAAGACGCATGTTAATACCAGGTCTGAACAGGGTCTATTTTTCACTTTTAGATGGTTAAACTATTTTAAGACAATTTCATTGTAAAAGATATACATCAGCTTACCTTTTTTTTTTTCAATGTGTCACTGTTACTGGTGCGTTCTGGTCAGATTTAATTATTTTTTGGGTCTCATAATCAAGGTCAATATGGTCACAATATTATAGGCAGATTAAGAGGCTATGTTAATCCTGTATGTACAAAAATGACACTGTTTAAGAACCTCCCGGCAGAACGCACAAAAAAAAAAAGAGGTGGAGGGGCACCACCTAAAATCTGAAAAATTGGTCAGGCCGGCACTGAACACTACTTTTAAAGTCTGACTGAAATCACATTGTTTTTTTGCAGTCAAAAACAATGTCAGTGTCTGTGTTTGATTGACAGCAGCTTGCAGGCTGAGCTCCGGTATCGGCGGAAGGGTAACGAGAGACAGAGTAAACAAACTTGTAGCCTACAAGCCCTGGGAAGACAGCGTGTTGGTAGCAGTGATATTGACGAGTTAAGACCACACCAGCATCTAAAAAAAGTAACTTTTGCAGATACGTTTTGTTGAATGTGCTATTCGTCTGACGTTAGCAGAGCATTTTTCTTAGCTTGTTGAAGCTTAAGTGCAGGAAATCAACAAGATGATGAGTTCGATTGGCTGTATGAAAACATGTTCTCTATCCACATAGATGGAGAACTAACAGTATTCAGACAAATCAATACAAAGATAGAAGAAGAAGAACCAAAGAAATATGACATTTTCTTTCTTTTGGGTGATTTTCTCAGAGGAGCAAAAGACTTGATTCACAGATATTCGCAAATCTGTCTAGACCTCAAACGCCTAGCTCGATCCAGACAGACAGATAGATTGATAGATAGCATTACTAATAATATGATTTGATTTTTATTGCAGACACATTGTGCAGTCAGTTATGTGAATTGCTGCACAAGGAAAAGTGGAAAGCAAGTGGAAAAAGCAACTTTCTGACATGAAGATGGAGAAATATGGATCTTTTCGGAGGCGATTCAGTGACGCATAACAATGTTATCAGATCCAGCAGCAAATCTCATAATTGCATTCGTACTTTTATAATGAAATATCTCATTGTGGACATTCCAAGCCGCTGATGCAGACAACTAGATTCATAAGCTTCCTATAAAACCTCCAACAGAGTGATCGCAGTGTCTGTGTGGAGTTTTTTTGTGGTCTACCCACTAAGACCACTGGTAGCGGAGACCGTGTTTAAATATTGACCAGAAGAATCCATCAGAGATTCCCAGGAAACACTGTGCTGGTGGATAAATGAAGGCAGAACCACCCTGGTTAAGCTGTAGGGGATAAGCAGATTCCCACATGCTTCGTGGAGCGTGTCTTCTCTAAGGAAAGACTGATGGGATTTCCATGTTTTAAGTCTCACAAAGAGAGATAAAGGAAGGGAGGAGTGTGGAGAACAGACATTATCTTTGTTTGTGCATGTTTATGACTATGCTTATAAATGTGTGTTTATCCGTGGAAGGATGAAGTTCAACTTACATGCAAACAGGCCCGTGTTTCTCCACAAGGCATGAGCCATGATCCAGGCAATACAGCAGAGGACAATCTGAAAATCACACAAAAGAAATTGAATATATCATCAAAAATACACAAAAAGGTTTTCCTCTGCTATCTTTCTCTGTCACCAGCCGTCATCCATTCCTCTCCTCTCCTGACAGGAAACAGCCGTACGCTCAAGCATGTTGCTGCCCCGACACCAGAACATGAAATCAGTGAATTATGGTGCCGGGGGGGGAAACGTTGCACCGTTGATCATCATCCATTAAACTCCACAGAGAGCGCCAGAATGTACATTAAAACCACTTTACTACATATTTTTTCTTCCATCCTGTACATGCGATGATGAATATTTCTCCCTCCACAGGTTGTGTGTGCGTTATCAGGGTAGCCTGTTCATCACGTCTGAAGCCCTGAAGTCCTGTTCAACCTTCATAAAGAAGCTTTGGCTTGGCAGTGAACGCAGGCTAAATGTGAGGTTTGGTCTTATTCCTGAAAACGCAGGAAGGCAGAGGTTTTAATGGATTCTGGCAGCTCGAAGGAACCGTTGAGGTGTGCTTTGAAGCCTAAACAGCCAGACTTGAATATGTCCTGGGAGTCATTGCTAAGGCTGGAAACGAGCAGACATTTTTGGCAACACTTGAGTCAAAACCGACTGGTGACTCATGAGAGTATGATATAGAGAAAAGAAGAAAGTGTTAAATTAAATAGCAAAATCTATGCATTTTAAATCATCTTGTTTTTTGTAACCGAACAGATTGAAGACCTTTTTACTGTCATGGAGAGCCATATTTAAACTAAAAGTCACAAAATATCAAAGCATTAAAAGAATATAATTAAAATATACAGCCTCTAATGAAAGTGGAAACTGTATAATCAAAGGTGAAACGCAAAGACTGACACCAAGCTACATCTCTGAGCTTCAAGGTTCGGGAATCATAAAATGGACCGCGGTTAATGGCAAAAAGCTTGAAAGGGGAAGGTATGTAAAAACACGTTACCATGGCAGCTGGACTCATCAGAGTGAAAAGGCAGACAGTCTGCTGAGTGATCACAGCGCTTCTGAAGTGGGATACAACCAGGCCAACTTTCACACACCAGTTCTCCCAGCTCACACTGCAGCAGAGCTGCTGGAAAAAATGAGAGAGGCAGAAACAGGGAAATTGGTCAAATGTGTAGAGGGGTGTTTGAGAGGGAGATGAGCAAACCACAAATGGTAGTCAGAACTGTCCCTTTGATGCTTTTCATACAAAGAGTGTACTTTCTACATTTCTTAGGTGCACATTTTCCAAATTACTCATCTCACAAATGTTTCAGAGCACTTCTACCTAAAAAAAAAGAAAATTTTATGTCATTCTGTAGCTTCCCAGTGGTGTTCTTTATGTATTCAAATCCGAACATTGGTCAAAGTATGTATGTTTTAGCGTCAAAATGCTATTTTCCCAAGCCCTTCTAACAACTTTTTTCCACGTGACCTGACGTAGGTTTCTGCATGATGACGCTACATGTACAGTATACTGTATATTCACATCCTTATAGTCAGTGTATTGCTACCAATTTGGAGAAGCAGACGGGAGTACCAGCACAGAAGCGAAGCAATGTACGGCTGTGTGGACGCCACGTTAGTTTGGATTCTAAAGTCACACAACAAAATTACTGTTTTTGTGAATGGAATCTAGTCTGGTGGTTTTGAAGACAGCGATATAGCGACTTCAGTTCCCCATCAGAAAGGGCTGTCTGATGGCGAGGTAAACGGTGAAAATATTCTAAACATATAGTGTACACTTAAACTGATGCTGTTTTTGTTTTAGGGGGCTAAAATGTGTTTTTCTGCTGCTCCCGTCCACGGCTGCTTTACCTCGCCGTCAGACAGCCCTTTGTGACAGGAAACTGAAGACATTATATCGCTCTCTTCAAAGCCACCAGACTACATTCACAAAAGCAGTAATTTTCGTTCGCAGAACGCAGGAGGATGCATACAATACACTTAAAAAAATCCGAACTAAGCCTTTCAGTATTTCTAAACTTGGCTCATTTAGTGCTAGCGTTCACATTATTCATAACCTTATTGATTTGTTGTTAACCTACATCACTGCTTTTTGTAACAAAGTGCTTGAAAATATATTTGAAAAATAAAATAAATGTAACAGCCAAAGTAAAACCAATCCTGCAGTCATGTTGGTAATTGTTGAGACATGTTTACTTTCCCCCCAGCGCTACATGTATACCGGCACCAGTCAAAAACCCTACATGACAAAGACACACACTTACGGCAGCTGTTCTCATCCTCTCCGTCAGGGCAGTCTGGGACGCCGTCACAGCGCAGTATAGAGGGCAGGCAGAGATCATTCAAACACTGGAAATGTCCAACAGGACAGCGATCCTGCGGAGGAAGAGTACCAGGCACCACAGTGGGACAAAACTCTTCATCGGACTGGTCGGCACAGTCCAGCTCTCCGTCACACCTCCAGCTCTCTGGGATACACTGATAGGAGTACATACACTGGTACTGGTCCACACCACAGGTCAGAGGCCGGGGGGTTACTGGTCCTGAGGGGACATATCACAGGGAGGATATATGCACATAATTACACATGCGAGCGGAGAGCTTAACACACTTTAAATCCCCTTTTATCGATTTTAGTTCACAGCCAGCATCCGTCAGTGAGAAACCTCAGAGGATTTTAAGACCCAGAGTGTACATGGTGGAAAAACAGATAGGTATGCTAATGGTCTTCTTCAGAAAGTCAAGCAGTTCAGGGGTGACGAAAGAACGGCTGGGTGGCAGTGAGGAAACAACACAATATAAATGTAATTGCTTTTTTCCCCCCATTGCCCTCTGTGCCATCCCGCGGCGCTGACCCAGTCGCCACAGTGAATTTATATGAACCTACAGGCCAACAGGCTCCATTTACTCACTACACTCACCCTGAGAGTCCACACAATTTATATGGAAACGGAGCGGAGGAGCATGGATGTTAGCGGACAGAAAATGTGGAAAAAAGAAGAAACGGGAGAAGGTGAAATGCATGAAAAATGAGCACAGCGGTGAAAGGACAGGAAACGAGGCAAAAAACAAGAAGCCAAATGGAAAATAAAAAAACTGAAACCTTTTACCTTCTACCATACACTGTGCGGTGTAGGAGATGTCATCCAAGGCGATGTCTGTCCACACGTCTCCACCCACCTCTGCCTGGAAGGTCACTCTGAAAGGTGCTGGGTTGGACAGGATGACATTAGCGTATGTCCACTGGTTACCACGGTTTCCAGTGGCTGCCCACATCAGCAGACTGGTGCCACTGGGTCCGACGGTGTAGACCTGGTGAGGTGCAAAACAAACATGGTCAAAATTGACCAAGTCTCCAAAGTAAAGCTTTTAATTTATTAATTTATATTACATTGCTCTTTTTTGAAGTTTAAAAATTAGATTTGTGCAATTTGTATTTCCACATACCTCCACATGCATCAAGTAACATATGGGAGCATAAGTGAACAGTATACAGTATATGATTTAGGAAATTAATAAATCCTTTATACAGTACACTGTTACAACTGACTTGCACATTTTTTCTTAAACTAATTAAACGTATGTTAACCACTGCACCTGAAAGGAGAATATAATATAATAATTATTATAATACAACAATTAGCACCTTCATACCGCTCTGATTCCCTTAGGCTGGCTCAATGTACCAAAAATGACTTATAAAAAGCATGTTGAAGCATCTTTCTGCTGTTATGCACCAAAGATTTGGAACTAAATCACAAATAAGATCATCAACATCTGTTGATAGCTTTAAGAAAAAGCTCAAAACTTATTTTTATTATCTTGCTATTAATTAATTCCACCTTTTTCTAACATCATTATTTGTAATTTTATTTTATACTTCTCATACTTGTTCTATGGTTTTTATATTTTTATATCAACTTGTTTTTGTTACAACTATCATCCTATTTTGTTTTTCCTTAGTACTTTATTATTTTTATTGTTTTTCGCTCTTCGTGTTCTCTGTTTTTATTACCTGTGTTATTGATTTATTCCTCTTGTAAAGCACTTTGAGCTGCATTTCATGTTATGAAAGGTGCTATATAAATAAAGTTTATGATTTTTTATTATATATATATATTATTATTACCGGTGCCATTTTAAGTCATAGCCCACATGTGAATATCCAGTCTACGGCTGGCTAAATGTAATTTTTGGCATTTCTCCAGTGCACATCATACCCAATTATTTTTTTAAAGACTTGCTTATTGTTTACTCTTCTAACAAAGACACCTAAAAAAGACATGAAAAGATGGATATGATATGTTTGTGAGGTGACAAGCTTTGATGGATTATTTCCTGGCAGGGAGACTTTTATTTCTTCCTGTGGGTATCAGGTGATTGACAGTAAGCAGGGCATCATGTAGTGAGAGGAACAGTAAAATAGGAAATTATGTCAAATCCAAATTAAGCCTTCAGGTTGACTGTGACGGATCATTACAGCAAATTACATTAAAATTGGAAGCTCGATGACACAAACAAACACATAAAGGCTTTGAATTATTTATGGAAATGTGGCTCAGATGAAATCACCTTCAGCGTTCCCATCCTGTCAGAGCCGTGCATGTAGAACCAGAAGCGCAGGTGACACAGGCCGATACTGGCTGGAAATGGACTCCTGGTCGTCACCTTGGCAACGTCGCCCTCCCTCTGAGTGGCTGAGTGTATGTACAGGAAGTTCCCACCACCTCCTTTGGAGATAAATACAGTGAGGGACACTTCATATTTGTAGTACATTTATGTCAGGTTGGAGTAACATTTCAGTTACGCCTCAACGACGAGGCCGCAAGCGTTCAATTCCAGCTTTTACTGCAGGCGAGAAATCCAATAACGCTCTCCTGTTGGTTCCAATACACGTGATATTTGGACAGAAGAAAGCATTTGTGCTGTCGTGAAATGTTGTAGCCTGCAGCCAAAAGCTTCTTCAGCTCGGCTGGGCTCCGAGATGAGACAGCATCTGTGTGAGGCCAGAACAAAGTGGGAGTTTTCCACATGAGTTAAAGGGGATTTAGGACCATCGAAATCCACAGCGAACCCCCGCTCCCCACCCACAACAATGGATTATTCTCAAAAAATAAAAAACAGAGTCTGTGCATTCATTCAGATAAAAGAACTGCTGTGTGTACACATGGTTGCTCCGTGATTCACATGTTAACATCAAGTGATGTCTGCAGAGCCCCCGTTCAGCTCTCTCATGACCATGTGTGTGTTACAGATGGCTGGGTTTATTGATCGGCTCTGTAGCGAGATTATAAATTCATTCTATGACACGGCGCCCAGCGTCCAGATTCATCTCTCAGATCAATAAACTCAACTGGCCAATCAGAAACTCACCCACAGCCAATACAAGGAGGCATTAGAGCTACACTGTAGGATCTGTTGGTTCATTGAGTGCACTGTTGACAATGAAGAAACGCTGCCATTAGAAATATACAGCGATTGAAGAAGTACACAGTACATACAGTTCTACTTAAGTAAAAGAACCAATACCACAGTGTAGAAATACTCTGTTATAAGTAAAAGTCCTGCATTCAATTGTTTTACTTTACTAAAATGTAGGGCTGTCAAAGTTAACGGGATAATAATGCGTTAATGTAAATTTATTTTAACGCCACTAATTTCTTTAATACATTAGGGGAACTTGCCATTTTTAGGGTGTAGCAGAACTTGGAAATACTCAAGTAAAGTAGTAAAGTATTTTCAAAATTGTATTTGACTAAATGTATTTGGTTACTTTCCACCCCTGGAAATATATTGGAGGATATGATACAAATACTGTCAGTACAGTCAAACAGCAAATATCAAATCTGTTGAACAGCCATAAATCTACTGTTGATGGACTCGTGACTCCTCGACGAGGCTCTGCACTACTTCATTTTCTCTCTGATAAGTAAAGAAAACTGTACAATGACACATAGTTTCCCCTCAAATGAACTCCTGCTATACAAAACTCTAATAAGATTTTTCATTACTTTCATGCTGCTATCTTTTTGCTCATCAAGGTCGTCCTCTCAACTTCAGGAGTCATTTCTTTACGAGCCCGGTGTAGCAGCAGCATCAACAAACAGAAGAAACACTGACAGCCAAGGTACAAAACAATAATTAATGAATGCAAATGACAAAGTCACATGGAAATGAAGGTTTACATTGCCGTGTATAGATGAGCGTAACCTTAGCACCATCGAGGTGATGCATATTCCAGGATTAATTTTTCAATTAATCAGTAGCAAAAATCCTGTTTTGATTCAGCAGCATCACTGTACACAAGATAAACAACAAGTCCAATGCTGTTAAGATCAGTTTGACTCGGGCTGACATTGATCAGGATTTATTATTAACCCTGTCTTCACGTGCCTGTCGGTAGCTCCTATTTCCCAGCTGTCAGGATGTAATTACAAAGGTGCTGAGCCGCCTGAGAGATGAAAACACGGAGGATGTAAGGAGGACGCAGAGGTTGTTTGTTCTTAATTTTGATAAATGGTTTTTTTTTGACAGCATTATTAATCTTTCACTAAAAAACAAAACAGAAAGTAAACACATGCAGTGAGTTTTCAACATAAACAGGACCCTTAGTGGGAATTTATAGCTGTGTGTTGGCAAGTGCTCATTCTGTCATGATGAAAAAGGGTCAAAGGTTAGAAAAACTGAAATCAAATGATTTCTAAAGCTGTCACGTGTAAATTAAAACCTGGAGGGAGATTAATGTACTCTTGTTAGATACGGGGAACGTAGTCGCTTTGGGTAAGGTTGAGGAATGTATGATGTATGGGTCAACAAAACATGGGACTTTGCTAAGACAGACTGCAGTTTGACAGTCAATACTGTTTTTTTTTAACCACGATTGCAGTCGTTCTCTAACCTTAACCATGTGGTTATTGCTGTACCCATAAAGACAAAGGTCAACTAATCTTAAAGGTGCTAAATGCGAGATATGTGGCATATATATTGCCTCCGCACAGCTCTCAACATGGCGTTGGCTGAGCAGGTGTCTCACAGCTAACAGTGCTAACAATGCAAACAACGACAATAGTGCTGATAGAGCTAACAGTGTTAACCTGAGAGGGAACCAGAGGGTGGGTGCTATGCTTCCGTGACAGCGCTGTTGGTCGGGACGACATAATCAGCTGTAACTGCTGTATGAGAGCAGTGCAGAGCAGCAACCACGAGCTATCCAGTGGGGCACGCTCACATGCACTATCATGCACGAAAAGGCGCACGTGGCCAGCCCAGCGATGTCAACAAAGCATGGAGAAGCTCGGATTACAACACAAACAGAGGGAGAGAGACTTCATCCTCTGTTCAGGTAGACATTATCCTCTATATCTTTAAATTGTTAGTAGTTGTTTGCTACTATATCTTTGCCCTGAATATCGTACAGAGCACCTTTAACAAAATAGACATTTTAACCCAAACCACAATGTTTCCCTAACCAAGTTGTGCCTAAATCTAACCAAACCTTAACCATGATCGCCTAAGATCAGAAAATTTATTTATTTGTCTTCATTTGTCAGCACAGACAAATTATGTCGTCCTGCTGATAAAGGCTTCAGATCGCAAAAAGCTTATACTGTCGCTCTGGAGGGCATCGACAAACAACGTATTTTGTTGTTTAGTTCGGAGGACTTGCTGTATATAACAGGGACCGAGACAGAGTTGGCAGCAGAGAGGGTACTGACCAGGACTGTGGTCAGCGTGAGGTCCAGCTCCTGGTGTCTCACTCTGATGACCAATCCTCCAATCAAAGTCATCATCAGCGTCCTGAGAAAGCTGGCAGGTGTCTTCCCACTGGTTGTCATCCATGTTGAAATTACAAGCGCCTGGCAAGCCGACTATGTGCTCTACGAGAGAGAGAGAGAGAAAGATGGAAGGAAAGAAAGTTCAAAGTTGTTTTGCTACTCTACAATAAGATGGATTCACTCCCCATTCCAAAGAAACCTATTTCCCATTTCTACTCACCGCAGTCTATCTCATCGGATTCATCAGCACAGTCGGGCTTGTTGTCGCACACCAGGTGGGACTCAATGCAGTGGCCACTGTGACACACAAAGTCTGTGACTGCAGGGCAGCTGAGTGGATCCACAACATCTAAAAACACACGCACACAAACTTAGAAACAGATCTGAGGGAGAAACAATTATCTTTCATGTTTATATTCTACATCAGGTAATATTATTTCATCTTTTTTAAGACCGACCCACCAGACAAGAAACTATCTCCCCTTTTCCATTCAGATGAATCAAATCCAGCTTCAGGGGGAAAAGCTACGATGAACAACTGTGTCTTATTGAAACTTCCTGTTCTCTGCACCAAAGCACACGAGCGGCGGAGAAGACAGTAAACAAAAGCAGACAGAGGCCTGTCAGGGAAATCAAAGCCTCCCTCCTCCAGCTCCGCCTTGTTTGAGACAGAACAGAGAGGAAGGAAAAGAGATCAGGTGGAGCGCAGACAGCACACATAAAACTATATTACAGTACGTGGATGTCTTAAACTTCAAAAGGCAGAGACATTAAATGATGACTGAAAGAGTTTAACTTAATTCCAGGAGTTCAGCGCGGTTAATACCATCATAGAATAAACTGAAAATCCATTTTAGCATGCTATGATGGAAGTTGTTTATATCCGTTTATTTAATTATTCTCTCTCTCAAATTCTCAAACCAGAGCTGGTGATTGTTGGAACAGTGGAAAGACTAACAAAGATGGTTATGATGACTTTTATTTTGTTTCTGTTGAGTTTTAATGAAGTGTTATTTACAATGGTCAGCGAGGTAAAATTACTGTATCTGTCAATGGAGTCTGGTGGCTTTGAGGAGCGCATATAACGTTTCTTTTCACATCTAACTCAGTGAATTAAGGGTTATATTCTACCAAACCACAGTTGGTAATTGTTGGAACAGTGGAAAGACTAACAAAGATGGTTTTGATGAGTTTTATTTTGTTTCCGTCGAGTTTGAATGAAGTGTGTTTCGATGAACAGCGAGGTAAAATTACTGTTGTGTGACCGGAGTCTGGTGGCTTTGAGGAGAGCATATTAATTGTATATTTTGTATGTTAATACATTATAATAATTCTCCAAATATCTGTTGATTTTATTCATCATATATACTCTCTTCAACACTCGTCACATAGCATCGCGCCGGAAAAGGGGTGGAAATTAGCGTGTACACCCAGTTGTCATGTTTCCATCACAGCTGATCGGAGCTGTAGCAGATTAACACCCATGACAACTGCATTTGTCCTTCGAATGAAAGCGGATTGTAACCTTTCCCACTAAAGACAAAAGCCAGATGTTAGTGGCTTTTTTGTCTAGTAGGAAAGAGTTGTTTAGTTTTGGATAGACAGTTTGGTCCTTGCGTGCACGCCTCTCGGTCTGTTTTGATCTATGCCTCAGTTTGTCTGTAGGTCAGTATTTATGTCTCCCTGAATAAGTGTGTTTATATTTGTGTGTTGCAGTGGGCCTTGGCAGAGCCCGGAAACATCCCCACATGGTGTCCAGTCTTGTGCCAGGTCCTGTTTAATGTTGAACATCTGTCTCGGACATAAACTTCAAACAGCGTCTGTCATCAACTGTCATCCCACAGAAAAACCCTCTCCCTCTAAGACACACTGACTCTCTCCTTCTCTTTCTCTGTTCATATGCTGAGCGTGGCAGAATCAATTTCATACCCCAAACTATCAGATGAAAAGATCATAAAATAATTTCACAGGATATTCATATCTTGCTTGTGAGGATTATTGAGAAAATACTTTAATAAAACAAGGACAGAGGATAGCAAGAGAGATGAGTTTAAAGATATTCTCATGGGTTTTAAGCAAAAGTTAGACATGGGCTGGTATGAAAAGCTTGCTGGCAATAAATGAGTCTAAAAGTATGAATATTTTTCTCAAACTATCAAAAAGTTCAGTAAAATTAAAGATACTTTAAAATTAAAGAAGCATGAAGTTAGATTTGTATTGCCGTCCTGCACAAAGTGACCTTAATATATGTGCAGAGGTTTGCTGAATACCAGCGACTCTGATTACTTTGCCAGGCGGTGAGATTTTTGGCTTTACACAAACTTTCCACTCCAGTGCTCCAGTCCGGGACAATGACATTTCAAGACATTTCCAATCTCCCCTGCACACCTACTTGCACTTTTAACCCCCTCACACATAGATGAAGGTGCTGCGAGGTATTTAAGTTACAAAGGTGAATCACTTTATAGATAACAAAGCAAACAAGGCAGTAGGCAGATAGCACTTGCATTGTCACACAATAACACTTCATTTTTTAGGTGTAGTTCAGCTTTAATTAGGTAGCTGACTAGTTTTCATTTTGAAATCACTGTTGTGATTTCTCAACCGAACCAAACTCTACGGACTCTGCTCTAACTAGCTTTGTTTGAGGGCATGCCAAAGTAGCCGCTAGGCAGGTATAATGCAAATGTGTTACTTGGTGACATCACTACATTACAGAAGGAAAAAGCGAGACTTCAAGCGAGGCGTTTTAGGCAGTTCAGGAGCAGTGTTTCTGTGGGGCAGAGTAACTCCCTTTGGCCTGAACTTTGGGCTTTGTAACTTTGCAGACCTTTTACATGCACAAAAACTATATAACACACTAAAAGCAAGAAAAATGCACAAAAGCATAATAGCTCCTCTTTAAGATAATACATATTATGATATTAAACCTGTTCTACATGTAAATTTATGTCAAAATATGTCGCAAAAGTTGTATATGCGCAAAAGTTATGCAGGAGAATGTGGAGGCTGCACTGCTGAGAAAAAGAAAAGAAAATCAGTTTGTCTCGGTCAGCCATGTTTTTTTCGTTTACATTTGGCGTTGCGCACCTGGAACGCTTCGAGGTCAGAACTTGGAAATTTCAACTGGAAAGATTCTGACCTCCGAGCTGTCTGGAACGCATCATAAGTATAAAGTTAGAGCCAGCAGGTTGATAAGCTTAGCTAAGCGTACATTTTTGGACTTCTGGACAGAGCCAGGCTAGCTGTTGTCCAATTTTTATGCTAAGCTAGGCTAAACGCCTGCTGGCTCTAGCTCCATACTTAACACACTCTCGCATACATCTTGGTAAATAAACATAATTCGTGAATTGTTGAATTATTCCTTCAAAAGAACAACTTAACACTAAACTAACTACTTTTTCCGTAGTTAATTATACTGTTGATTAATTCTTGTTCTTGTCTCGTGTTCATTGAAATGGCAGTTATTTCTCTTATTTTTTATTTCAGTTCAGTGAATTGGCAACACGGCTTACAACACGTGTGTGCTGTTCATATCACCTACTTGGGGCACAGTTTGTGAACTGCAGGTCATCCAGAGCGGCTCCTCCACTCACGTCCCTCGAGCGGATCCCTTCAAATATCACCTCAAAGTTCCTCATCTTCCTCAGGGGGATCTCCACTTGGTTCCACTTATTCCCCTGATGGCCCGTTTTGTTCCACGCCTCCCACAAATCGTTCTCCGTCTGCGGGGAGAAGAGCGGCGTTGACAAAAGGACGATCGTGTGGTGACATTTCTGGTTACAGCTGTAATCATTTCATAGAGCTTCAAAGCGGATTCAAAGCTACAGCAGTGATTATTATCAGAAACATATACGTCAAACTTTCAGTATCAGTAAGTCACAAGTCAAGACTTTAAGTTCAAATGAGCTGAAATGAACTCTCGGGCAGACTGCTGAGAAACGGTGAATACCATCTGAGAGGACATTAAAGTCTCATTAGCATAACATCGTAGTAATACGTTCCCCTGCCTTGAGACCTGCTATTCAGAATGAAACCGTGCTCCGCCTGAGTTATGGTAATGGATTTCTCTCATGCCACATATGGAACATATTAGAAGACATGCCGATGTGTATTCCTCTGTAAGTCCTCTCTGTCTTTTCCCATGGTACAAGCCAGGCACTAAATCATGACTAATACTGCTTTGAAACAAATGAATGTGACTTTGAAAGGGCTTTAGTGGATGTACGTTGTTGGGAGCCAGTATGTCACTGACAATTTTTAATGTTGTGTCAAGAACGCACGAAAGAGACATTTACAATGTCATATCACATCACATTAAATATACTGTACACTGTTGGACATAATAATATGAAGAAGTAGTACAGTTGTTGTAGAAACTGTTTTCTATGTGCTTTTTTACATCTTAAGAAAACTACAGTTTATGTACAGTATATTATAAAGTCCCAGATTAAAGGTGCTATTGATAATATTCAGCCACAGATGTCGCATTCTCCCTCCTTTGTTTCATTGCACCTTTCTAAAAGCTCTGTGTATATAAAAAACATATATTTGTCTATGTAAAACTGTTGTCAATAATACCTCTAAACCAAGGTATATTGAATTTGAGAAAATTCAGACAAATCCTTTTCAAAGAGGGATACAAGGAAATAAAGGAACATTTATCTCCAAACACATTGTGACAATAATATCACCCTTTCTGCAGCACTGGCTGAAGTCAACTGCAGTTAGATCTGCAGAAGCATGAAGCAAAGCATAAAACTAAACAAAAAGCAATACAGGATAAGGCTTCTGTATTTTTCTTATTGTCAACAAATCCCATGAAAAGAAACCAAAAAAACAAACCAACAAAGCCTGATCCTATTCCTCTGTGCTATAGAGCTCCATTGTTGTCTAAAAACTATTAAAACACAACGATTAGAACATGGGCACTGTAGCTTATTCTGAGCTGATCCAACATACACAATCCTGCTGCCGTAAATACTCAATTATGCACCAAATGTGTATTAATCAGCTGAAAAGAGTCCAAAACAAATCCACTATTTACTGCAGTTTGAGTGATGTTTGCTAAGAATTACAGTGTTTAGCTGTTTAAGAAATGGTTTTGCTATTTCAAGAAATTAAAGTGTATATACATGAACCATTTTTAAAAGTTTACGTCTTCAGTCTGAAGGGAAACGTATTGAGAGAAGAACTAACAAGTTGTTTTTGGTCCTTTCATGGGATTTGTGCACTTGCACTTTTGACCTTTTACACTTTAACCTGTGTCAGATATTGCTGCTATTAATCCTGTGTATGTCTTTCTAACACATTTGTTATACTTGTATTTTTAGATTGTTTTTTATGTGTATAAATTAATTGTCTGTGTTTTTCTGATTGCACACTCGCTTGCCTTGAATTGCCCCTCGAGGGACGGATAAAGCATCTTGAATTGATTGAATGCATAATATTGCCAGTTTACTTGTAAACCCGAAGCAAGTCTGATGCATCACATGCTTCTGTAGGCAACCTGACAGCTAGAGAGGAGGTAATATAGATTGAAAGGAAGGGACTTGCATCTAAATTACATCCAATTTGTGAAAACACACACACACACACACACACACAAACTTTTTATCTCGTTTCTCGCTTGAGGTGATTGGAGTGATTGTTAAAATCCACTTCATCTTCAGGTCAATACAGAGAGGCGCTGCCTGGTTAAACCACCGAGTGTTTAATAGAGGAAAGTATAGATTTAACTAGCCATTCTCCTGAAGTTCATGAGTCTAATATTGAGATGGGTAAAGCTCTGCAATTATTCATAACAGCTCCCTTGTCCTCTAGTATTTTTAAAAGGTGACAGAATAACTGCAGGTCTATACCAACATTATTTTAGTTTTAGGACAGTTTAAGGAGTTTTTAGGACAGTGTCACGATGAAAATCAATCTCAGAAGTATCAATTTTTGGGGGAAATTGCAGATAATTGCAGGTCCCTTGACAAAAAGCCAACTGGATTTTTCCATTGGGTTTTGGATTATTGCAGAAAATAAGCTCTGTGGCTAAAAAATGTTTATGTTACCTACACGTTGCCACTTGTTGGCAAGTTTTTTAAGACATGTAAAGCAGACCAAAAATATATATATAAGTTATATACATTGCCTTATATAGATCAATTATATGATCACTTCCTGACCAGATTTCACAATCCGCAAATGGATCTATTAGTAGTTTAGTTTTTGAAATCATGCTAAAATCACACATCGGCTATCATAAAATCCGTTGGTTCGTTTGCTTTCACGCCACAAACAAACCAGAGTACGATTAATGCGTTCACAACCACCCAAACGAACCTACCAGGGATTGAACTACACCAGAGTTCGATATAAACTGACTAAATGTTGGCTTGTGAAATTGCCCTTAAGCTTGTGTTAACCGCAGACATTATTTCAAGCATCTAACCAAAAACCCATTGACTTTGAGACGAGGGAACCGGAAGTGCAAAAATGCTAACTCATGTCCAGGTTTTAGGACTCATTGCTGCAGCGCCCTATTCTCTAAAGACATCAAACTTACTGTACTTTAGGACTGCGGTAAAAGAGACCTGGTCTAATGTACTCAAAACCAGAGGACAAGCAATGTCACATCCTACTCTGCAGTTTGAAAGCCTATTAAAAAGCACCCTTGGGTGAGGCGTACACAGGCTGTCTCCTCTGCTTTACGCCAGTGGAGCCCTGGCTTGAAATAATCTTGTTACTGCGAGAGTAGAGCATAGATTAATAGGCAGCGTTACAGCGGGACTTATCCAGATTTATGTCATGCTCAATCCATAAAAGCAGCCTTAGAGCGACCGACGAGTGTGCGATACTGGCATGTGTAGCTCACACTTGATGTCTCGGTGGCGCGTCAGTCGAGGCTTTTATTCGATCAATTTGAAGGTTCATTTCCTGCGTTCGCGACCACAAATGCGACCACAAATTCAGTTTGCTCAAAGTGAAGAGTGGATGTACATTTGCATAATTTATTTTTATTATCCCCCCCCTCCCGTGACAGTCGAGAAGCCAAAAAGGAACAAAGAACATTGCAACAATAAAATGCTTATTCTATTGAAATCCCCTATATCTTAACCATATACTGAATGTTCCACTAAGCTGAAATCCAATTTGTATTCATGGCTTTTCATTGTTTGGAACCGCTGGCAGCTGTTTCTCCGTCAGCTCACCTTCAATTCAGAGTGCATCCACATCTCTGAATTGTTACAACACTGGTCTTTTAGCATATTGTTTGCATCATATGATAGAGCTGTTGTACAACTACGCTTCAAATCAAGAACCCTCTCAAATGATTATCTTTGTCATGCCATATTTCTCATGGGTAGAACATCCGCTCTTTGGTTGACGGGCAGATGTTTGCCTCACCATAATGGCAGGCCACATCTGAACCCACTACACCATATATAACTATATAAATGAGCAAAAGGCAGGCAATTTAGTGTCATTTTAAAGTAATTTTTCTCAGCCATCGTAACAGCATGCTGATTCTAAATGGATTTGTCGGTAAGTAAGGCAAACAAACAGCCTGCTCTCATTAAAAGCCATGAAATATACATGATGCCTGTAAGGGAAAGTAACATATTTCTTTCATGAAAAGGAAAATAATACACTTCTTTTTTTTTAAAACTTCATGTTCAACTCAAAAAAAGTATGTTATGGTAATAGTTCAACATTTTAGGAAATACGCTTATTTGGTTTCTTGCTGAGAGTTAGATGAGAAGATTGATCCCATGGTACAAATCTTCTCATCAAACTCTAGGCAAGAAAGTGATTCATCGTATTTAGCAAAATGTCAGACCTTTCCTTCAAATATTAATTTAGTTTTTTATCAAAGCCTTACTGTTATGTAGCCTAGTCGACATATCTGACTGTAACAAAATCTTTGGATGTTCAGAATAATTCTATCCCACCGTGTCTCAAAGCCTATCTGGAATTAATTAGCTAATCTCACGTGACTGACAAAGACTTAAAAATAATGTGTCTGTTGTTGTGAGATAATCCCTTTGTAATAATGGAGCAGAATTTATTCAGACTATCATTTCTGTCAAAAACACTTAATCTGCATTTCAGAGTTTCCACAAATTTTCTATCCAAAGTCAAAAAGTCCAGCAACTCCCGTGTTCTGTGAGGTAAAATGACTTTTTTTGTGAATGGAGTCTGGTCTGGTAGGATTGGAGACAGCGATATAACGGCTTCAGTCCCCCATCAGAAAAGGCTGTCTGATGGCGAGATAAAGCGGTGAAAATATTCTAAATATTGCTTACACCTAAACTGATACTGATTTTTTTAGGTGGCTAAAATACATTTTTCTGCTGCTCCCGTCCACAGCCGCTTTACCTCGCCGTCAGACAGCCCTTTCCAACAGGGAACTGAAGCCGTTATATCACTCTCATCAAAACCACCAGACTACATTCACAAAAACAGTAATTTTACCTCGTAGAACGGACCTGCCCTTTAAGGAAAACAAAAAGCACAAAACAGAAAATGTGCCTCTGTGTGTTTTGGGAGTGAATCTACTCTCAGGTGGATCTCCCTGTATCACATGCAGTGTTGCATAATACACGCATTCATGAAAATGACACATCATTATCAGATATCACACGCAGTGCTCTCAAAATTGTCTGCCGCACCCCCCTCCTGGTCCACTCGGAGACCCTGCCATGTCCAGACCACTCACTGCGAAGAACAACGACTAAAGCAGTTCACAGGCTCGGTGGTGATATAAATAGACAGCACTGTTGAGCCCCTTGTGAGACTTCACAGAGGGAAACACTTGCCAGGTAAATATAATCCCCTCCCTCCCACTCTGTGTGTCTGCCCATTGAAGTCTCCAGCGTCATTACCATAACTGCCTTTGTTCTTCAATCAACCTTTAAAGATGGCTCACACTGTATTTACACTGTGATGCTCACAGCAGAGTGTGTGTGTGTATTTGTAGGCACGTCTGTGCAAATGTGTGTTTGTATTTATGTGGGCGTTTTGACACAAGGCAACATCGAGGCTATGAAAATGCTATAATGTTTTAAACTATAGCACAAAGCAATAATCTGCGAGCGCTAATGTCTTTGAACCTTCTAGGTCAAACATGCATTTAACATCCTTTATGTGTCAGTGGAGACTGTAGGGACATAAAGCTGAACTGAGATATTGGTTTTCTCTCTCTCGCACACGCTAAACACAAATCAGATAACAACACACACACAGTCAATGTGTAATATCATATACGATGACCTCTGAACTCTCCACTCTCTGTCTATGTCTGTGCGTGAGTGTTTCCACCGCCTCATTTTCATGTCGAGAGCTAACCTTCTTTCAAAGGCCAGATTTTGAATTTTCCACTCGTATGTGAACAAGCGGGACATGTAAAACAGACCACATGCATTCATCATCTCCTGCCTCTGACCGAGTCACATAATCAATCAAATAGCCAGTGGGCTTCATTGAAAAACTGGGCAAATCTCATGATTTGAATTTCTATGAGCGGCGTTATCCTGTCTGCACCGGACTTTAAGGGGCAATCGATAGCATACAGGAGAAGGTAAAA
This sequence comes from Sebastes umbrosus, assembly GCF_015220745.1. Lineage (NCBI taxonomy): Eukaryota > Metazoa > Chordata > Actinopteri > Perciformes > Sebastidae > Sebastes > Sebastes umbrosus. Next base: position 8,676,303 of record NC_051289.1, read on the forward strand.
CAGCATCCATGAATATAACATCTACATCTACAGGTGCCGAATTGAGTTTATGAGCAGTATATGATAAATACAGCATGAATATATTTAAAGTTACTCAGAATATTTAATGGATTAGTCCGTTGATATTCTACATTTCAGTTTCTTTCAACAGCTCCCACATTAAGACCAAAACCAAAAATGTATCAGTACTTTTCTCAGTACTTTCAGACCCCATTGTGTGCATGTTTCCTTTTAAAAAAATCACCAAAAATACTCAGTTTATAATAGCCAGAAACTGTTAAAACAGAACTCACCATCGGATTATCAACTTTCCGTCAGCTCATGAACGAATCATGTGTGAGAAATGTTTCAGTCAGGAAAAACAACAAAATCTAAGCTTAAAATAGTGATATCTCATCAAAATCACTTTATTCTGTGTCATTTAATATTTCATCATAAATGAACGGTTTGCACTAATCATATCCTGTAAAAAACATTAATTATGTGCTTCTCAGCACAACTGGGAAGCCATGACTGACTTGTCTGAGACCAACAGTCACGTGACAAAAATTCAGTGAAACTTTGACTGACTGCTCGCTGTTTACACAGACCGGAGAGGACAAGAGAGGTTGTAAGTAGAGGCTGTAAAAATGTCCAATATTGGTAACACTTGTGGGCACTTGGAAACCTGTTGTGTATATATAGATTCTACTTTTTCCAATTTTTGTAAAATAAATTAATAAAGAAATTCAACTTGCATTTTTTTCTTTTTTTATGATTTATGGCATTATAACTGTGTTATACTGCGCAAAAGACATTTTGAGTTTCCCCTACTTCTAGCCATGACTGTGCTGTTTCCATAGAGGTGCAGGATTTATATACTGCAGTTAAAAACGAGGCCATAGTGAGTAAATTGTGACAGATGCAAATAAAACGCCCTGAAACTGCTTGAGGTTCGGAGGGTTAAAGACATAAATCTTTTAAAAACAGGTCATGATTATATATTTTCATCTCGGAATAAATGCTAAATCATTTTCTTAATCAGCTGAGCACTGTAGATATTTGCAAACGTTACTCAGACAGGAGTAAATAGCGCCTTTGTTGGGGAATATTTACAGCTTCGACTCCACAGGCAATACTTCTGTGTTGTTTTTGGTCTTTATGTGGGATTTGTTGACAATAACGAAAGATATATTGTGAGCCTTATTCTTTAATATCTATGGTTTAGAAGTTTACTCTCGTAATAATCGCATTGGTCTATCACTCAGCTACAAAAGTGAAGTTTGTTAGCTTGTTGATAGGATCAATTCATGGCATTTGTTGACAATAACAAAAACACAGACCTACACATTTTAATTTAAAGTGCTAATGGAGCTTTTACTTTGTGAATAAGTTAGATTTTCTCTCCTAAAAACAGTCACATCATGAGCTCTGCTGCCTCTATGATGTGGCAGCTGCAGCATGAGACAGAATCAGTGTCACTTTTTGCAAGAGTAATGAAATGTAAATTCTGCAGTGTGGGATACAACCTCTTGCTGTTTGAAGAAAAAACAAACTAATTTGCATGATAACTTGCTGACGTGTTTTGCAAATTTGGGTTTCTGCAGCGCACACAAGGACACACTAACAATCACACTTGTGCTGCGCATATGTGAGTATGTGAGACAAATCCTAACACTTACTGTACACACACAAACACACATCGAAGAATGAATCCTCTCAGGCACGACTCCTGCACCTTGAGTCGTACCTGACAAAGTTAAATGAGGTGGAGACTGCACAGACCAGAGGATGCAGGCACAGTAAATCACAGCAGAATTTCAATGGCGGAAAAGCTGCAAGCAGAAATCTTAATCCCTGAAAGTCAACCATGCATACACAAACGAGATGGCCCAATGCCTAACAAGCGAGAAGCCTGGAGAACTGGCAGGGCTGGTGTGAGTCCAGATGGTGGGGTTGGGGCGAGGCTGCTCTGGGCCGAGGGGTCACCACGACCCCCCATGACTCACCTCAACCCCCCACAGATCCAAAAAACAACAACTGGAGAGACTAACAGTGTTTGAAGTGGAATAAAATAAATGCCAGTACATTATTACATTCTGAATTTCTACAGAGAATAAAAGATTCTAGGATATATTGGGGTTGGAGATCCTCTGGCAATCAAATTTGAAGGTTTTTGACTTAAAACTATGCAATTTCACAAAATCACCATTATTATTACTATAGATGGCGCCCAAAAAGACAAAACTTTCTACCGGTTAAAGGAACCGTATGAATCACCCAGACAGCCTGATATGGAGAAAAGAGTAGTGGCAGCTTGTGAGAAGTGCCAGCCTGCAAGAAATATATTATATACTATATATATAAGTGCCAGTACTGCGTACCGGCGAGTACAGGCCCACTTAAAGCACTAGTAACCATGGTAACCCCGCTTAATGGAAAGCGAAAGCAGGGTTTGTTTTTATAAACTATCATGAAGTGGCATCAGTTCGATTCATCATTTCTTATCATGATTGAGTGCAAACAGAGTTTGAGTCAAACCCTCTCCTTACCTTGATCAGCAGGCGGATTGTTCCTATGGCCTTGTGGGAAATGTAGTACCAGAAGGAGAGCTTGCAGATGGGGCTCGACTCTTTCCAAACAGAACTCCTAATGTGAGCCTTGTCGCCTTTGAGTCCCACCGGCGTAGCTTCCAGATACACGAAATGACCTAAAGAGAGAAGAAAGAGGAGGAATTGATAACGATCTCTGTATCAGCAGCCAGTGACAAATTACCGCACGGTCACGAACAGTGTGGTCGGGGGAGTGAGGGCCGGGGGTCGCAGAGTAATCTCTGACACATCTCCTAATATCTCACAGCCTTTCGACACCCGGGGACAACTCTTACAGTTTCTCAGTTGAGTCGAGCTCCTGAAGAAAGGAGGAAACCTGGAAAGATGGCTGAATGGAAAAGCAAAGGGAGTGCAGTCTTTCTTTCTTTCTGCAAAAATCTGGCAATTGTTTTCTACATAATCAATAATTTCAGAGAACTTTTTAGCGTTATAACTTTTAGTACTGAACATAAAAATCCAAACAACATTAGATTTTAAAGTTCTAATCCTTCAGATCTCCATGAAATCAAACGTTGTTTTTGATATTATTCATGGTCTGAATTTTTCAGCCGTAATTATCTCCCTCTTTAGTTTTAATCGTTGGTGGTGGAGTCCGCCACTCCCGCTCTGGATTCAGGTTACCTTCTCACGAAAGGGGGATTCACAGGAAGCGAGGCGTGCATGTAATCCAGTGTTTCTGTTTTTAATTATATCTCAATGATATCAGCCCGACTGTTTACTGTTCGCTCTCACACAGACGCTGTATCAACTTTAAGATGCTTAGGAGAAGCACCGCCATGAGTTGTGTGTGTACATATGTGTTTATTTATTCATGCGTATCCCTTTTTACCATGCACACTGTATAATAGAATAACAGACCTAAAAGCCCTGCATCAATCCCCTGAAGGCTCACCTGCTGTACATTCAACATAGCCGGCGGTAGCTCATTGATTTAGTCATGAATTAAACATTGCGAGGAGAGCTACCGCAGCATTTTTGGTTTAACAGGTGGAAATTTGAAAGTCAGCTCAAGTTTCATTCACTCCGATTATACAAAATCACCCAGAAGTGAAGGTACACTTCAATTATACAATGGTAATTCAAAGAGGAGGCTTCATTTTTAATGAGAAATTTGGAGTTGTACAACTTTTAAATTTGTTGAAGTGTGTACGAGCAACGCACGAAATGCGTGAAGGAAAAACTGTGAACACATACCACTTTCATTCATCAACGTGTTATCATACGGAGGCCGTATGCTGTTCACAGATCCGGTCCCCAGCGTCCAATCAAAATTATCCGCCAGGGAGCTCTTCCAGCCACAGCACCCGCTCTCAAAGGAGCAAGAAGTCCCACAATCCTTTTCATCAGTGCCATCGCCGCAGTCATCAGTGAAATCACAGCTCTGCCCCGCATTGAAACACCGGCCGTTTTCACAAGGCAGGAAGCCTGAAGGACAAGAGCCTGGAAGTAAAACACACAAATAAAATATCATTCAGACTTCTAAGGTTTGTTTCCCAATGTCAGTCGGCGTATGTTTTAATATATGTAAAGTGATACGTTTCTCAGCAAGGACAAGGAATGTTGACAATGTGTCTGGGTCTGATGTCAAACACGCTGACACGTTAACGATGTTTTATTGTACAGAGCGAGACTTAGGGGTCAGAGGTCAAGATTATGAGGAGGGAAATACACGCTTATTAACTTTCTTGCTTAACACCCTCATGTCTGTACGGTAAATAGGAAGCTACCGACAGCGGCCTGTTAACTTAGCTTAGCATAAAGACTGGAAACAGGGGGAAACAGTTAGCCTGGCTCTGTCCAAAGGTAACAAAAGCCACCTACAGGCACCTCTAAAGCTCACTAATTACATCTCATTTGTTTAATCTGTACAAACCAAAGATTTCTTGACTCCCAGCCAAGTAAGTCCGGCACAAAGTCCCCTGTAAAAATGCAACTTGTCTGTTTTACGATTCAGTTTTTGCATGGATTAAACAAATGAGATATATCGCTCTAATTTGTGAGCTTTAGAGGTGCTGGCAGTAGGATTTTGTTACCTTTAGACGGAGCCAGACAAGCCATTTCCTCCTGTTTCCAGTCTTTATGCTAGACTAAGCTAAGCTACAGTAATCATATGCTGGCTGTAGCTTCATATTCACCGTGCAGACATGTCTCGACAAGAAAGCAAATAAGCATAGTTCCCAAAATGTCGAACTATTCCTTATAAAAATTTCTGCATACTGTTTTTTTTTCCTATCTATTGCATTCTTCACCAGATTTAACAGCACCACATGAGTTCAGTATTAACTTCAGAGCATAAGAAGTCAACTGAAGAGTGGGGGGACCATCTGCATGCAGCATCAGGGTCTCTTTAAGAAGCTTAAGAAGACAAGGGACCCTGCATGGGGCTATGAGCCCAAATCAGTGTATCATAGGGTGGCGGTGCAGCAGGAGGCTGTAATCTGCTCTCTTTTTAGCGACAGGCATTCCAGCGGGGTCAGTGCTTGGTTTTGGGGAGAGTTAGAAAAGGGAGATGAGGCGTGATGAAGAGGGGTGGTCCCTGTAAGTAAAGGAGAGAAAGGGCTATAAGTCTCTCCTAATCTTTTGTTCCTCTTCAGATGCACAGGACCAGAAGCAATGCGCCCCAACAAAGGCTCATAGGAAGCCAGGAAGCCACGGCTCCCCACTGTGAAGCCGGGATGCCTCACCACCACCTGATGTGGAGCACACTGGTGGATTCATTTTAAAGAAAATGGTTGAAGCTAATAATATAACACTTCTCCTAGAACAGCCTAAATCTCTTTACATATGCAGTTCTTCACCTGTTGCTCTCTGAATGCACTCATTCGTCCTCATTAATTCCACGTTACACGGATAACTTCGGGGCTCTGCAGTGATGTGTGTAATGTGACCTTCACACCAGGGACCCACTGTCCTCATATACAGTATGTCGGTCAGTCACCCTGAGTGGAATACTGCCCCCTGGTGCAAGGATGGTGCTCTAGATCAACTTTTTAAATGAATTCACACACAATGGAATTGGAAGTCTGACAGAAAAAGTGAAGCAAGTTGTCCAATCATGCTTAAACGCAAGATGCCATGTGATCCATTGTATTGTTGTCCATCTGACATGTTATATTTCCATTCTATTGTTTTCTTTTGATAATGTATAAAAGAAACTGATCCTGGTGCATCAAACACAGGTACAGTAGACGTGTGTGTATGTAGACCAAACTGCCCACTGGTTTTGACAGCACTTTGAGAGTTGTGTTTTTCCATTTTCGTCTGGACAAAGATTTTTTTAAAACCGTGCTTGTGTGGACAGGATTTTTTTTGAGCATGAAGGAGGAAAAACAATGTTTACAAAAGTACCCGTGTACGAGTGGACAAGGCCAAATATTCTTCCCGCCTCGTGTAAAAAAAATTTGAAATACCTGTGACAACACCATCTTTTAACTATGACCTCATAATAAACATACGATTCATCATCAAACACTGAACATTATGAGCTTTGTAAAGGTAGATTTTATGGCAGGACTGTTGTACTAGACTGCGTTACATTGTACAGGTGTACCTAATAAAGTGGCCACTGAGTGTACGTGACTGTTAACGTATAGTATACATTCCTCACGGCTTTTTTCAGTCATGACAGGAAATTAACAGAAAGCGCCACGTGCAAAATGATACTGGAGGAAGAAGAGATAGCCACTGAAGCCTTAATTAATGAGCGTCGTGAGCGCAAGGGACGTCTCTCCATTTCTCTTCTCGTGAATGTAATACGTTTTCTCATCACTTTCATTATTTATTAGGTAATGATTTCTGCTGCCCACTTTATAAAGCCTGACAATGCTCAAACAGAAAATGGCAGGACGTTAAATCGGGACTCTCATTTCAGATTTGCTCACAAGCTGTATCTAAAACGTTTGCTGGATTTTCTTTTATTTTTCCATGCATTTGGTAAAAATACATACATAGTAGTCTGTGAATGTGCTGAGCCAATGTTGATAATGCATTGTTGTTATTGTTTGCAGGTATTCTACAATCTTGTTAAAGCCAAGATAAAAATTCCCAGCCATAAAAAACACCTGATGCGGGGGGTTGTGCAGTGTTTCTCACCACTCCATCATATCATGCGATAGTATTATAGGATGAAGCAGTGGAGGAAAAGGCCCCCGAGGCGCTTCAGGATATAATTACAGTCCCTGCTGTCTTTGGTCTCATCAGTATTATGGTACGTTCTCTGCAGCCTGCAGCAGCTCCTTTAATGGAGGGATGAACTTCATTTCACTGTCAGGGCAGCGGTGGTACACCCTGTCTTAACCTTCAAGAAATCATTTCTATCCCTCTACTCTCACACAGACTCACATCCCTTTTCTATTTCCACCACACTTTATTTGCTCTGCTTTTTACTTCTGAATAAGATACTGTCATGTTTTGAAAAAGAAAAAAAAAACACTTCTTCTGCTTTCTAGTATTTCGCAACAAAGCAAATTCTATACTATGGAATCCTTATAACAGATACTAACAGCTCCTTTGCTTAACTTAATCACTTACAGTATAAGTATATATATATATATATATATGTTACATCTCAGCGAGGCCGCACTACTTCACAGCTCTCTACTGACTGATTAACACCCTGACTCTCTGGGGGTCTAACTATTCACGGTGAGCACTTATACTGACAAATGCAGAGAGACAGCGAGACGTGAAACAAGTAAGAGAAAGAGACAGCTGTAGGGAAACTCCTACACATCACACATCTGCTGCTGGACAGAAGCCTTCTCCAGCTCATCTCAAAAAGACAAGGAGACTCTTGCAGGCAGGGACCACACAGCTTCACAGTTTCTGAGCACAGACAATTCAGAAACTCTCTCTTCTCCTCGACTTCCAATAGTAGAGAAAGGCTATAAATTTAATAGGCCAATTATAGCTGCAGTAACAATGGCAATAAATCAGCTCTTGTTGATTTCTCTCGCCTCTTTAAGGGTTCCCCCATAAAGAATGTAACGAACTTCTAATAGATGAATAGTTGCTAAGTCTGGGATACAGACAACGATGGGGCTTTAGTCAGTGCTGAGACGGACGGTGACAAATGATGTGTGGGATCTCAGAATGTCAAATAAATGTTTTTCCTTCAGTGGTTAACGGAAAATGGTCATAATTTTGCTTCTTGTCAAAAGAAAACTGCATTTATATTGTTTCTTTTTTCCATATCACAACTAGGCCTGTCAAAGTTAAAGCGATAACGCAAATTAATTTTAATGCCACCAATTTGTTTAATGCATTAACGCAATTTGCGTAATATCATATGAAACTAGAAAACCTAAGGAATCCATTATTCCAACCATGTCATGTTAGCTTGTCGTGAAGGAGGTTAAATGACATTCCAAACATACGCTAAATTTTGGCGAGGAAAAACTGGCATGGACATTTTCAAGGGGGTCCCTTGACCTCTCCCCTTTACAGACATGCCAACTTTATGATAATCACATGCAGTTTTGGGGCAAGTCATAGTCAAGTCAGCACACTGACACACTGACAGCTGTTGTTGCCTGTTGGGCTGCAGTTTGTCATGTTATGATTTGAGCATATTTTTTATGCTAAATGCAGTACCTGTGAGGGTTTTTGGACAATATTTGTCATTGTTTTGTGTTGTTAATTGATTTCCAATAATAAATATATACATACATTTGCATAAAGCAAGCATTTTTGCCCACTCCCATGTTGATAAGAATATTAAATACTTGAGAAATCTCCCTTTACGGTACATTTTAAACAAATAAAAGATGTGTGATTAATTTCCGATTAAATACTTTGATTATAGACAGCCCTAATATTTACATTTAAGAAAGACACGTTCCCTGTGGAAAATTGAGGATTTTCAAGGGTTTAACGCCCATATTGCTCCGTCTTTACCCAGACACAACCAACAGATGTTATGAATGTCCTCAACTTCCAGGAGGTCTGACACATGTTTTGGTAATGCCCTATAGACTCATTTAATTTAATTTAATTTTGTAGGAGCACACTTTAAGTAAAAATTTAATATATTTCCTAAATCAGGAAAATAATCTATTTTGGCACTCGGGGGTCTGCAGACATGTTTTTCTCAAAATGTCAGTGATTTTTGAACATTTAGAAATATTCTCATAGGAAAACAGCCCTAAAGTGATACAACAGCTGTACAGTTATTTACTAAAAGCAAGAAGGAGAATGCCATCCCAGCACTCTCCTTGTCACAATGGAATTAAAAAGCTGTAATTGACTGGCTAGTTGAACAACAATAATAAAATCCATTATGTTCCAGCTACTGGCCTTCACCTGGGCTGCAGTCCTTGGCAGAAATATACCTTTTAATATTGCTCCAGTACGAACAAGCCAGGCGTTTTACTGTAATTATTGTTTTGTAAAGAGACAGTGCCTTGTTGAACCATATTCTTTGTCACCATAGTTGTCTAGCAACAGTGCACGCATACCAGTGTCTCATTTGGCTTTATAGGGCGGCCCAAATCAACAACAGTTTTTGATCCAGCTCTAACAACACAGGGAAGAAAATCCCCCTAAAAAGCACATAAGGATGCAAATCTAAAGCCTAATGTTAGTGGCTCTGTGAGACTCTGATGCTTTGAGCTAAATGCTACCATCACAATGATAATGCTACCATTCTGAGGTATAATGTTTACCTTGTTAACTATCTGAGTTTAGTGTGCTATCATGCTAATATTTAATGATGAGCACAAAACACAAAGTACAGCTGAAGCTAATGAGAATTCCATTAGTTTTGCAAGCATTTGGTCATAAACCATGGCACTAGATTAAATGAAAAAATTGGCACCTTTTATGTGGATGACCAATCAGTGTTGATGGTAAATGTCGATTGACGCAATAAATTCCAAACGTGCGTGCTATATTGACTCACAAAGCTGAGTTTGCAGCTCCTGCATCCAGCGCCGTCATTTGACGTGACAGACTGTGCGTTCCAATACCAAAACTACCATACTATTTAGTATGCCCAATACATAGTATGTCAAATGCAGTATGACAAAAATACCAGGATGTCCCACTGCATCCAGTCGCATTTTGCAGTATGCAAGCAAGAATGCTTTTCTGGCTATTCTGACCCACAATCCTCTGTGCAGCATATATATGAGCAAGAGGGTCAAAGTTCAAGGCACAATGTTATGACGAAGTAGTATGTCCCAGGGCGGGCGCTAGATACCGCTCAAAAACAGAACTTACATATTCTCTTTGCTTGTATTACAAACTAGTTATGTTCCCAGCAGCGAAAATGGCATCCCAAAATATGAGTGCAGAGGGAGTTATGGATTATCCGTGCAAGAGGATATGGCCTGCGGGGACCCTGAGCGTCAGAAGCTTGTGCATAATGCATCCTGTTCAACACAAATAGCTGAACCAAATTTAATAGCAATCCATCTGAGAGTTGTTGAACATTTCACTAAAAAACTAAAATGTTGACCTCATGGTGGTGTTAGATGAAAAGACCCGGGGTCACCATAAGTTAATGGATTCATCATGACTGTCTGTACAAAATTTAATAGCAAACAATTTTAGTGATGGACTAACCGACAAAGTGACATTGTGTGAGCGGAAGAAATATTTTGAAAGGTGATTCAAAGAGACAGTAGGATTATCATAAATCAAATTTAGGTATAATGTGATGGATGAAAGTCCTGATAATAACACCAAAGAGATTAGTCCCTGGAAATAACGATATGAAAAATTCTAGTAGCAATTCTTCACATTGTTTTGAGTCCAAAGGGGGGGAGACACAGTTGGAGCAGAGAAAAATAAGAGCTCATCATATATAAAATAAAGGAGACAAAGTAGAGTGTCTACCTGCAGGAGGTGGAGGAGTGATGTCCTCTACTCTTGATGACGAGGCGAGCAGACATCCCGGAGAGAAAGTGATGTCATCCAGGCAGATGTCACCCTTTCCACTTCGGCCCACCTTGCCCTCGAACATGACCTGAAAGTCCCCGTTGTGACTCAGCGGGATCTCTCTCATCTGCCAGTAGTTGCCGTGGTCTCCCGTCAGGTTGAGAAGGAGATGAAGATGCCCTTCGCTTTTCCTGAACACGCTGATGGTCCCGATGCCGTCTCCAGACATGTGAAAATAGAAACGCATCTGGAAAAAGGACGGACAATAAGATATATGTCAAAATAAGACACTGACTTACAGTGTGCAGATGTCGGTGATACTTTTCAAAATGTTCCCACTCTGATTCTCAATCTCTTCTCATTCTCACTACAATTGTGTAGAAATATGACATAATAACTGATATAGCTGCTACATATATGAAGAAAAATACAGTATGCAATCAAATTGGTAAATTGGTAAAGTCGGTGCTGTTATGCTACCGCCTCGTTAATATAGATGCGTGTGAGAGAGTAAACAGGTTTTTGGCCGCAGTGAAAAAGTTGTTTTTGAAAGGCTAAACGCCAACACATATGGAATTAAGCAGAATATTTCCTCATATAAAACATTTTTTTAACAATTTTGGAAATGATGCATCTATATTTTGTTCAAAAAATGTTGACTGAGGACTGCGACAATTTTTAACGTTTCAGAGACGATCAAGGGCTGAGCGCCACGTGTCTCGCTGTGTGTGTTCGAGAGAGAAAGAAAGGGAAAGAGAAGGTGGAAATAAAACTTGCACACTAATATACTAAAGGCATAAGCGATGCCACACGATGACTCCTCTTAGACCACATTCCCCGCCGTTAAATTTTACACAAACACCGGGATTGTGAGGCACATTCCAACCAGGCGACCGGAGTGGACACCGGGGATATGGGCTTATTGATTTCAGCGCCATTTAAAATACTATTTGGTTATTGAAAATGAGACTAATGATTTCAAATGGCTCTTATACACAATGTTTAACCTTACAGATTAAATTGTGATGAATTGTGAGTGTTTTCTTGCTTTTAGACTAGTCGACTGTTCTAAACTTCTGTTTAAACGCCAAGGAAATTAGTCGTTAGGAAAATCCCTATATTGTGACTACTACATAGACATATTCTTCTTTAGCACCCAGACACCGCTTTCTTTTAAATGATCTTTTTCACTTTCCTTTCTCCATAATAACTATTACTCCTCATGGTACAATATGGAAAGAAAAGTATGGGCACAGAAAGGTAATTAAGTTTTAATAGCGTCTCTAGATCGATGCATTTTTTCCCTTCAGTCCTTGTCTTTATTAAAGCTTGTGCCTGTCCATCACAGAGCGCTGAGGCAGTGATATGTTTTATAGCTTTTCTCTACAAATGGAGGCGTGTTCATGAGCTACAGCAGCACAACTACACCCTCCATTTCAGGAGAGAGAGATTGCCCGTCCTTCTCTCCTTCTCACTTCTCCCCTGCGCAGCCCTCCCTTCAGTTTAATTGGGGCATTTTTTGCTGACTGCGTGATTGATTGACAGGTCGGGAGTGGGATAAGACAGACACGACGCGCAGAGCAAACCGAGCAGTCAATCAAGACATCGTTCCCGGTAGAGCATCAGGCTGACAGCTGGGAGGACGCACACACACATATACACACACAGACACACTATGAAGTACACAAGCACAGATACTGTATACACTCAATCTGTAATTGCCTGTTTAGTTGCAACACATTTTCAACTGCAAGCTTAAAGGAACTGTTCAACATCTTGACATTTACTTGCTTTCTTGCCGAGAGTTAGACGAGAGGATCGTTACCACTCTCATGTCTGTCTGCTAAATACGAGGCTACGGCCAGGAGCTGGTTGGCTTAGCTTAGATTAACATAAAGATAAATATATTGCTTCTTGTTTAATGGACCAGCATATAAGACACACAAAAACCATAACTTGTTTTTATACTTTGGTTTTTGTACAAATTAAAAAGACAAGATATAACTTGTTAAGTCAGAGGGATTTATTAACTTTTGGACGGAGCCAGGCTAGCTGCTTCCCCCTGGTTTCAGTCTGTATGCTAAGCTAAGCTAATGTCTCCTGGCCGTAGCTTCATATTTAACAGACAGACATGGGAGTGTTATCGATCTTCTCATCAATTCCCATAAAGTCAAACTAAAACTTCAAATGTGAATACTGTAAATATACCAAAGCTGTTGAAGTTCAGCTCTTTTTCAACTCAATCGTTAGTGTTAGTTTTGTTATTTGTTAAGTGAAAATTATATTCCGATTTGCATCTATGAGGTTTACAGCTGATTATAACGCTGTTGCTTCTTTAGTCATTAGAGCACTGAATAATATAATATAATATGAACATTTGCAGTATCTTCAGTAGTAGTTAAAACATACCATACAGAGACCAATGGAAATATTATTTTTTATCCCTTTAAAGTGGAACAAACTGCAGGAAGCTTTCAAATTAGATTCACAGAATACAATTTAGCATTCATGTCAGGGAAGTCACAGGAGTGCTGATGTTTAATTACATATTTTATCATATCTCTAACGTATTCCATCTATTCTGAGTTATTTGCATTTCACTTTTACTACTGTAGGTACTATTTGTTTATTTGAAGCCATATATTCTATGCAGAACCTTTGTTCTCAAGGGAGCATCAATATAAAAACAAATTGTCAATATATTGTTCTTCTAGTAGTTACATTGAAATGAATGGCATCATACTACATTGTTTCCAGTTTGAAGAATGAAGTAAAAGTAACTTTTAATCTTTGTTTTTGCACTTGGACCTTCGCCTCACCTTGCACTGTGAGCTCCTGCGGCTCAGTAAGGGTCCCGATATGCGGGCGGCGTCTCCGGCTGCCTGGGGGAAGGAGCTCTCCAGGTAGAGGTAGTGCCCTGAGGGGTCTCTCAGGGTGTGGTCACTTGAAGGCCCGGTGCCAACTGTGGGAGTGCTGCCCGCTTTGATCAGCCAATCAAAGTCATCCTGTCGGCACTGACGCCATGAGCAGAGGTCAAATTCAAAACTGCAGCGCCCGCTGAAGCCCTCTGAAAGACACCAATTAAAAAATGAAATAAATTCAGGCTGTCAAAATGATCTGAGAATTAATCAATCGCAGGGTGTCGTCAGTCAGAAATGAGAGGAGGCCTCACTGCAGATATAGGGGTCCTCGTCAGAGTTGTCCCCGCAGTGGTTGATGAAGTCACACAGGTTGTCCTGGGGGATGCAGTGGCCGTTAGCGCAGGCGTACTGCTCAGGTGTACACGGCTGGTCTGAAGGAAGAGGAGGGGAGCAGTGCAGGAAGCTGACATCATCTATCACCACGTCGCCCATGTAGCTGATCCCTCGCTTCGCCCTGAACACCACCTGTTAAAGGACAACAAAGCTAGGATCAACTCTTCGTCCTGTCTGATTATCACATTTTTAGACACAAGGGTTTATGCTTAATGTCATCAGATAAGGTACTGAAACAAAAAGAGCTGATATCTGCTGTTCTAATGAGTGATGTTACTCTGCAGTCAGTTGACGAAGCTCTCAGGAAAAAAAGGAAAAGGGCACTTGGACTCATAGCTGCTCAGTGTGAAAAGGCCCTTCAGGTGCAGATTACACCATCACTCCGCTCTGACAAAGGTTAATGTGCATCAGTGAAAATGTGCAAAGGCCGTGGCATTTGGTCAAAGAGATGCAATGACACGGGACCTCTGTCTGTCTTTGTGGTCACACTGACCTGGAATAACCTCAGCAGACACGACACCATGAAGGGATTGCAACTCTGATTACTGTCACACTCACAAGTTGAGACTCATTAGACTGAATTAGACTCCATCAATTCATTGATCATCATCGTCATCAACGTGTCCAATTTAGCCTGTCGGGACTGAAATTGGGCCAATTACATTGACGTGCACAGTTACCTGCAGAAAGAGGCTGTCTTTCAAACTGAATGTCAATAATCTGAATCGCATGTCTATATTTGGAAAAGTGATGAAGAACCTGGAATACACATCATGTCAAAAGGCATCTTCTCTGAAAACCGTCAGTTTAAGAGTTAAGAAAAGTAAAAAATGAATAGATGTTCAAGCAGCAGTAACTTTTTTGTGTTATACTCAGATTTTTGGTGATTATTCTGAGAATAAAAGCAGCAGCTTACTGTAAACAATAGAAAAAGGCATCTGATAAGATGAAGTATATATTGAAAAATATATATATATATACTACGGCTGTCAATCGATTAAAATATTCAATCGCTTAAGATACTTTACTACTTTACTTTACAAGGGACCCCTTTGAAAATGGGGTCCCTTGACCTCTGACCTCTGAATCAAATGAAGTGATTGGCACCGATGGATTTCTTAGGTTTTTTAGTTTCATATAATGTCAGTATCTTCATTCTAGCTTTAACACTGAGCCCGCTACAAACTCCGAAAGATCAACTGCATTACCCGCATTATTATTGCGTTAACTTTGACAGCCCTAATATGAACCATTTCATTGCATTGAATCTGATTATATAACACATTTGAAAGTATCTCTAATAATTTACAGACCTGGAAGTTGTCTGATAATCCCAAAAACACTTCTCCTCGTCTCCATTTGTTGCCTTGGTTACCGGTCTGAGACCAAACCTCATGAGTGATGTTTCCATACTTCAACAGCACCTGCAAATATAGTGAGAACCTTAGAACCTGATGAGTTTTTCTGATGAAACCCTTTACACTGATTATTATTCTCCCGTAGTTTTACTCGTCTTACTTGCAGCGACCCCACTGTGAATCCGCTCATGTGATACCAGAAGACCAGTGTGCACAGCGGCCCGGTGGAGGAGATGGCGGGCGTCTGGAGGTCAGTGGTTTGACCGTAGCCACCGTTTGAACTGTCTGCACACATGTACCAACCTTCAGGACCGCCTCTATGAAGATGTACAGAACAACAACAGAGTTATGTACCCAATTTGTGAGTCTAACAGCGAATTTTAGCATCAACTGAGAGTTTGCGTCATTATTGGGTTTGGTTGGTTGCACATCTGAGTGAAATTCAGTCGTTTTTTATTTCCTTGTATATAGCTGACCTTCTTAAACTGCTTTTAGGAAGGTCTCTGGACTCTGACTGCTTTGATGGTGTGCCACCTCTTTCTACTCTGATGTACTGATGTATAGTTTTGAGTGCCCATTTGTCCTCTGGAAAGCACAGCCTGTCTTTTTTTGTGATGTTGAACAAACGATGTTCTTCTATTCTGCAATATGAAATTCACTGAAGACGGTCACTTGTTTGGTTCCTTCTCCTATTTTACTTCCACTGGCTTCCTGTAAATTAAAAGATCGCTTCCAGATGTGCAGATATATAAAATACTCTGTTTTAAAAATAATTTTCCACAAAGAAATCAATTACTTTGTTAAATATTCTTGAAATTACAGCTACTTCTTCTCCTTCATTGAAAAATCCACAATCTTCCATGCATCCATTTCATGTCTCATACTTCACTGTAAGGTTTATGCTCAATACGTACATGTGCATCGGGGGTTTCAAGTTTCTAGATCACACTTGTGTAAGCTGCATATTTAAGGTGAGCACAGAGAAACTTTCTCCTTTCAGCAGATGAATGTAAAAACAGCCTTCTAGTGTCACACTCTGTACATACATAACTCTGCACAGTGAAGGTCCAACATCTAATAAGCAACAATGTTTTGCAGTGGAGGGACTTTAAAGAAAACATTTTTTTACAGCTTAGGTCTTATTTTCATAACACTGACCATGTTTACTTTCAGTTATAACAACCAGAGCTGGAACAGTTAGTCAAATAAATATGTGTTTGGACTGTTTGTGGGACAAAACAAGTGATTTGAAGAGGCCAGTTAGGGCTTTAAGAAATTGCCATTATCTGCCAGTATCTGTCAACCAAGAAAATAACCGGCATATTAAGCGATAATGAAAATAATCATTACAGTAGTTGCAGTCCTAATGTCAACTACTTACCGTTATTGAGCTCATAAGCCAGTAAGATGATTATTGCTGTACTTGCTTTCACAGACCTCATCTGTGCCTATAGTACCTGCTCCAACTAGTATGACCAGACATCCCAGAAAAGATTTCGGGACAGTCTTGAATTATGAGCAGTTGTCCCGGATCCCGAATCCTGTCCTGTTCGTCCCAAAAATTAGACTCAACCCAAGTTTTGATTAGTTATAGCCTAATAAAACATTAAATACTGATCGTTGTGAAACCCACAGACGGGCACGGTTATGTCCGTAGCCTACATGAATTATGGCTGTTGTACTGATAAACAACTGTGCTTAGTGGCCACGCATAGCTATGACGTTGAATTAAATTATTTACAGAGGGAAGCACCTCAGTAGTCGAATGGTTACAGCTCATGCCACATAGCTGCCAAGTTCCCGGATTGATTCCAGCGGCAGGACCTTTGTTTCATGTCATACCCCCCCCTCTCTCCCCATTTCCTGATTGCCTTTTTCATCTGTCCAACAAAGGTGAATAAATGCCAAAAAAAAAAACATTTCTGGAGGGAAATTAAACCATCCATCGCTGACATGGAGCCCGGTGTCCCTGGACCTGGTCAACATCAAGCCAAAAAGAAAAAAACATTACTGCAGGTACCCATGGATCATTGCGGCCTTGTGAGATCCATACAAAGCGTTTTGCAAAGTCTGCAGGAAAGAAAGTACTATTATAATTCCTGTTCAATGACACTGAATGTAATATACTGGACTCAAAACCCACCCTGAACTCCCCTGTCCTGAAGTCCACCCATTGTCGTCTGGTCACCCTACATGTAGCTCCAACCCTTTCTGCTTCACTTCTTTAAATTCCTATTAGAGGTGCGGCTCCACTAGGGTTAAATAAGACACAGCTTCCCCTCTCCAGTTCACTCGTGCTTATCGATTGAGAGCCAGTTAAGGGTGCTGCAGGAGCGACGAAGGAGAGTTTCAGGCAGACGGGGAGGTTATGAAGGAAGATGGTGATTGTAATTCTGGCTGAGGGAGTAAATTACTGAAATCTAGTGGTGAAAGAGACATTTTCTGCTCTCACCGGCCACTCAATAAAACATAGATAAGGACAATCAGGTCACTGTCTATCCGCCGTAGACGGGCCATACTCACTCAAATCATTTAGCTTTTAGTGAAGTAAAAAGTGATAATGCATAAAATATGAGAAGAAATTGCCATTCTACATTTCTGATTATTTTACTGACATTTCATTTATTCATTTTCATCGTCGACTAATCTGCCCATTATTTTCTTGATTAATCATGAATCTTTTTGTCTATAAAATGTCGGAAAATAGTAAAAAGGAATGTCATTATAATGTCCAAGAACCTAAAGCCCTATTCACACAGGACTAGTGTTACCTGGGGACCTCTAGTGATTTGTACTAATTGCGGAGGTCGTCTGTGATCTTAATCTCGTGCGAACCTGCCATATCTGTAATTTGTAAGTAAAAACTCCACAGAAAACACAGAGGTCACGTGATAATATTTGTCCAATGTGAATTGGCATCTCATTGATTTAGGGTTGATTTTTTGTTTTTGCAAGGTTTTTTGTTTTCTCTGCGCCTTTTTTCTGGCTTTTTTCCCTGTCGAGAATTAAGGAGGCTTCATTGGAAATTTTTAGGTTTAAGTTAAGTTTTGACAGCATTGTGGTTGCAAATTCAGGAGGCTCATCTCGCTACACACCATAGAGACCCATTCACACGGGCAATGGAGCAAGAAGTTTGTGAATATTTTATCAACATAAATAGGCCTATATAAAATAATAATATTTACAATATTAAATATCAATATTACATAGTATAACATTTTTGAATATAAGCGGATGTTACGCAGAGCCTAGAATAGTGTCATTAAATTCAAGCAAAATACAGACTTCACTTATCTTGTGCGAATGCGGCGCACAAAACACAGCCAAATGTCCTCTGGTAATACTAGTCCTGTTCGAATAGGATTTCAGATTACATCTTCAAATTGCTTGTCTTTTTTTGACCAACGGTCTAAATTAAAGATATTTAATGTACTTGCATCAAATCCTCATAGTTTGAGAAGGTGGAATCAGAGAATATTTGCCATTTTTGCTTGAAAAATGACTGTAGTTTTGCTGGTACTCACAGCGTGTGGTCATTAACAGGACGGTGATACTGCTCTCCATCATGAATGCTCTCCCCTTGGTCAGGTGACCAGCGAAACGCGTGGATTGAGACCAAAGAGGAGTCGACGCTCTTCCAACCACAAGTGTCACCGCCTTCGAAATCACACTGTTCCTTCACTAGAGAAAGATAAATAAGTAGAGAAGGGACGAGACGGAAACACAAGACACAGCACTGTGAATGTTTAAATGTAATAATTAAAGCTTTCTGTGCAGAAATTCTGAGTGATGAAAATATAAATCTTTTACCACAGTTTAATTCATCTGAGCCATCAGAACAATCCCGTCTGAAGTCACACACTTTGCTGTTGGCAACACACTCCCCGTGAGCCCCACACACAAACTGTCCATCAGGGCAGCTGTGGGGCTGAACTGTGGGGGTTGGAGTGGTCACTACCGGGGTCGTGGTATTCGCTGTGGGGAGCTCTCCTGGACCAGAGAAGAAAACACAAATCAACAAGTGAAACTGAAAATAAGGGAACACAGACATTGCCCTAAAAAGTTATAGAAAAGTTCATATTTTTCTGTTATGACATAATCATTTACCTTCATATGGGACGCAGTCCAGGAAGGAAAGGTCATCAATGGCAATGTCCCCTTCAAAATCATCTCCAACTGTACCCTCTATCACAATCTGAAAAGAAAATATCAATTTAGACTAACAATTTAAAACTGGGTTGCACCCGCTATTTGTAAATCCATTTCCAGTAAATCATGCCAGTTAGCAAGCATGCATGCACGATATACAGTCATCATTAATTAAAGTTATTAATTGCACATGTAGGAAAATAGTCTACATATTTAGACAGCTATGTTTTTACCATTTACATACAAAACCAAATCACCAAAACAGCCCCAACATTATAAAAAGGTACCGCCATGTGTGGGTGCTTTTTGTTTTCTAATACTGTAAAGTGTATTTTCTTGCCTGCTTGCCAGTAAGCGTTGCTACATACACTGAATTTCAAGTTTTGTCAGCAGCTTTCCAATGCAACAAATCATTAGCTACAAGATTATTGCTTCAGATGAGTTGTGTCAACAGCCACCAGGTCTGTTGACTTTGTGCCAAGAAGAAATATTGAACGAAGAGAGTCTGATATTAGCTTTCAAAGAAAGCAGCTTGAACCTCAAAAACAAGGAGATGTTTTCTGCTGATAATGTTGTTGTAATAATCCTGCCAACACACGTGTGCACTGCAGAATAAAGCTCATCTAATAAACAAAAGAAAGCCTGTTAAATGTTAATTTGAAGCCCGATCTGGAAGAGGCCCCATGTGAGTATTCACTGTAGGTTTTTATAATGTCACATTAGCATGATTCAAGCAGCAGCAGCGTTTTGCAAACATGTTTTGAAATATTTTTCCAATAATCAGCTATTCCCAATTGCTGGCCCGGCAAACAGCTCCTCTTGGAAACAATCTAATTAACTTTAATGCTGCTCAGCTCATTGTTGCATATTTAGTGCATTAGATGCGGTCACATTGGTTATATTGAATCTCAAACACGAGCGAGTTGGTACAATTGACTATCTTGATGTCAAATCATTATACTTCGTCATTTGGTGGCAACGTGCCCACCGTGGGAGCAAATGGACCATCACGAGTCTGAATTCAATTCATCAGTGTCCCTTCTTTTTTCACTTTTACCCTTTCTGCAGTCAATTAACTTGACAAACAGAGCTCCTGTTTTCAATGCCATAATGGAGGAAAAGTCTTTAACTGCCTGTCAAGTTATACTCACTCATGAGTAATGACAACAGAACATCCATCTTGGAGAGATCGATGTTGAGCAGCGAAGCTATTAAATAGATCTTCATCATGCAACGCTGTAGTGCACTCTTAAACACAGACTCTTTGCTTCACAAGCGTTTCGTTGTTGGCTGCCGGGGAGCTGTGTTTACCAGTAGCTTATGTCTGCATCTCTGCATTTGATTACACAAAGAGACTGAATGTAAAGGATTTAAAGCAGGATGTGATGTGAATACAAGAAGTGGCATTAGAGTAAACTACCCAACAGTATATAATGAAATTTACACTAGCTTGCTTAAAGCATCAGTAATCCCCTTTTCACACCAAAATTAGCACGTATATGCAGGTTTTTTAAACACGAGAAAAAACTATAAAAATAGGTGATAGACTGACTTCTCATTGAGAGTAGACAAGTATGCCTATCTGTTGTTTTTTTTCTCAGTTGTGTAACGTTCTTTGTCACGAACGTGCTAGAAAACAGTGAAAATGTTACAGTGGTTACTTCTGCTATTTATTCAGTCTCTCTTTAAGACTAACCAAGACGGTTTTGATGAGTTTAATTTTGTTTGTTTGTTTGATTTAAGTGTGTTTGACAATGAGCAGCGAGGCAAAATTACTGTTTCTGTCAATGGAGCCAGGTGGCTTTGAGGAGTGCGAATAATGGCTGTTTATTTTCACGTCTAACTCTGTGAATTAAGGCTTTATTTCTAATAAACCAGAGTTGGTGATTGTGGGAAAGACTAAACAAGACAGTTCTGTTGAGTTTTATTTTGTTTCTGTCGAGTTTGAATGAAGTGTGTTTCGATGATCGGCGAGGTAAAACGACTGTTGTGCGACTTGAGTCTGGTGGCTTTGAAGAGCGCATATTAATTGTATGTTTTGTATGTTAATAAATTTGAATTATTGTTCAAATCCCTGCTGATTATATTTATTATATATTCACGTCAAAGCATAGCATCGTGCCAGAAAAGGGCCGAGAATTAGCATGTCCATCCGGGTGTCATGTTGCCATCACTGTCGATCGGAGCTGGAGCCAATAAATACCCGTGACTACTGCAGAGACATTTGTCCCGGGAATGAATTCAGACAAAAGCCAGATGTTAGTGGATGTTAAGGGCTTTTTTTGTCCTGTGGGAAAGGGGCTTGATACAGTAATAATCCATCATGGTTCTTAACTAAAATGAAAAAACTTTTCTTCAGTGTCAATGATTACAGTTTTTAAGGAATGCAAGGGATGTGAAAGGAATATCTGAAGCATATTCTGTCTTTCTGCTCATTGCAAAGCAAGAAATAACATTTGATGACACACTCAATCAGGCCTACTCTATAAAGCCTAAAAGCATTATAGTTACCTGGAAAGGCCGAACGCTGGTGAGGTAGAGAGTCTTCCTGTGCCACAGGTTTCCTTGTGCTCCATATCGTACCCACAACATGTACCCACGACCTGCAGCGGTGGTCCTGAGGTACACCGCCAGGCAGAACACATGTGAGCCGAACATGTGGTAATGGAAGCGGAAAACACAGCGGTGGCGGAACCTGGACGGGTCCTTTCCTCGCTGGTGGGTGGGTTGGAAGACTCTGCTCAGCAACACAGCCGTGTCTTTGAACTCCTGGGGGGTGGAGGACTCGATGAAGAGGTAGTGGCCGTAGCTGGTGCCCAGTGTGTGGTCCTTCCAGGGCCCCGTGTTAATGGTCGGAGTGGGGCCTTGGATGCGGGTCCAGTCAAACACGTCTCCTCCACTCTGCTCTTGTTTCCAGCTGCACAGCCCGTGTTCAAAGTTACACTCCAGCTCAGGAGCTGTGAGACATGACAGGAAATTAATTAAACATTGGAGACAGAAAACAACATTTTGAGCTATTTGTACTTTTCTTGACTATTTACATTTTCTGCCACTTTATACTTCTACTCATTTCAGAGGGAAATATTGTACTTTTTCTCCACTACAGTTATGTGACAACTATAATCACAATATTTTTCAGATTAAGATTTTACAAACTAAGCATATAATGCATATAATACTTAAAAATAGCTCCACCTTCACCAACTATAACAACAAAATGCTACTTACACATCAATGTATCAGTAATAATAATAATCCAATAATTAATATATAATAGCATAACAATCACAGGGCACATTTCTCTGCACTTTTACTTTTGATATTTTAAGTACATTTCATTTTTCACCATTTTCTGACATTTTCTAGACCAAACAACTAATCGATTAATGGAAAAAATAATCGACAGATTAATCAACAATGAAAATAATTGTTAATTGCAGCGGTACTCTTTTTCTTAAAAGAGTTGAAGCAGCATTGCACCCCTGTAACATTGTCAGACTCAGGATGGACAGTTTGAGCATCTGGCGCCTACATTACCCACAATGCAACTTGACCACTAACAGTTCAGTCTAAGATTCCAGTTTGTAATGCTTGTAGCGCTTATAATGTAGCCTCGAGCTGCTAGCCTCTAGCACAGCCCCCTGATTATTCTTTTCATTTTCAAACTTGTAGTTTTCAGCCCCAACCGACACAAGTGACATCACTCGAGGCATTTTATTTTGTTCTGGAGCCACAAAAGGCTTACTTTTTTCACGTATGCAGTAGCACTCAAGACCTGACAACAGACTTTGATGTGTAAAACCGGTGGAGTTCCTCTTAAGTAAAGGATTTGAGTATTTCTTCCACTACTGAATATTTGAGACACTCACAACATCCCTCCTCGTCTGATCCATCCCCACAGTCATCCACAAGGTCGCACAGCTGCAAGTGCTCCACACATGCCTTGGTATGCACGCAGTGGAAATGTGTTTGCGCTGGGCACTCCGCCACTGCAGGGGGCATTGAACAGTTCTTGAAGGTGACATCATCCAAGGCGGAGACCCCGTCAAACACACCGAGGCTAATCTTAGCCAGAGCGATCTGGAAGGGCTGGGTGATGCGTCCCAGCTGGACGGTGACCTGGTTCCAACGGGCTCCCTGGTCGTACAAAGTCCTCCATATGATAGTGTTGTTTTGGTATCCATTGATTCGAAGGAGCATGTCTGCAGCCCCCACGGAAATACCTGAGTTATAATGCCTGAAGGAGATGAGGGAGATATGGAAGCCAACATTTTACTGGCAATAATATTCCAACACAGCAATGTGTTAAATTATACTTTTGAAATAATTTCCTCACACCTGCTACTATAAATCACAGATTCCTCTTGTGATAATGCATATGCTTGCAGGATATAATACATGAGGGCTTTTGATTAGTCTGCAGAAAAAAAATGAAATTTATAAACCTCCAGCCCTTCTCTGCCAGGAGTACCCGTCCAATCATCCAGTGGAAAAATAAAATCTGTCATTTGACATAAACTTTTAGGGGCCATAAAGCTGTCAAAACATGATAGATTCAGATGCGTATCTTCTCATTGTGTTTGACTGTGAAATAAGAGATGCTGAGAGCGCAGAGCTGAGACAGGTGAAATGCTGGTTGGAGGAAAGGGAAAAAGATCAAGAGGAAGAGAGACAGCAAATGGAAAAAAGTTTGAAATTCCAGGTGGATCTACAGATTCTGGTTATGATAACAAGTCATGTTGAACAACTTTATAAAGGAAGCTACAGCGTGAGTCTCACCAGAAGGTCATGGTACACTCGGAGGCCGACTGTTTGAACCAGGGTCCTCTGAGAATAGCCCTCGGAAAAAGACTGCTACTGTTCTTCATAATAAACATGAAGTGTCCTGCAGAGAGTGAGACGACAATTACTGTTCAAACCATATCAGCGTCTACTTTATTACACACACACACACCCACATTGCTGCAAACTACTTGTTCTGCCAGACGGTGAATCATTTTTGAAAAAGCTTAACTGTTACGGATGCAGGCAGACTATTTGATTAAACGCCTTTGCTCATTATTGTTAATGCCAGATGGGTCAATTTCATCCCGTTAGAAATGTCTCTCCCTCTGGGGTTATTGTGCACAACAATGTCAATGAGTATATTAAGAAGATAAACAAAACATATCCTGGCGACTGCGATCGCCATGCCAACAGCGTCTTGTTGATGAGACAGGTCAGAAGGCAATGGCTCAATGTAGATAAGATAAGATAATACTTTATTGATCCCTGTGGGGAAATGCACATGTTACAGCAGCACAGAGATAGTTACTGTACTTTGGCTCAGTATGCACAGTATGAGGTGGTGGTGTGTTGGAGTTGGAAAGTTTTCTTGGCTCCGATTAGGTGCCTAACTGCCAAATAAACACAGTGTGAACACCACCACATACCTGCACATTGTTTTGAATCTTCGAATGGTCACAGTCATATTTTCTAAACCTTCAAACAGATGCTCCCACCAGGATATGTGTCAAAGCTTGAAGAAGCTTCCCAGAAACATAACAGGGACTTCAGCTCACTGCCGGCTGCACCGTCTCCAAATCTGAACATAATGGAGCATCTTTTCACAGCATGTGTTCACACAATGTACATAACAAAACAACAGATGGTGTTGCTCAAAAAGAAATCTGCATAATGTTATCAAGTCAATTCACAACAAGATTCCTTTGTTAAATCCATAAAGCCATCCGAAGAGTTAAACGTTTTCTGGAGGTTTGTTGTGGAGAAGAGCCTGAGTATAAAGATATGATGTTGTAACATGTTGTTGAAGATAAACCTAGGAGAGACCAGCATAGTATTGTGTATTCCAGTGAATGATGGGGTGTTAATATGCAGGATGGGTACAGCATATGTCGATTTCCTTTCTATTATTCAGATGGCTGAGAAAGCATTTCTCCATGAAGTGCTTATCTCTCAAAAACACACAGACAAGGGATTTTCTTTCCTTCCACGTAACCTTGATTAGATCTCTAGATAATATTATCTTTTGCCAGTTATTTCTGACCAAACACTGTCCGGGGTGACACAGTGAAATCATATTATCGGCATATCATATTTCGATTCTTATTTCAGTGATTGGTGATGGCAACTGCATATTGCAGATGGCAGCATTGCTACTGAACATGTGTGGTGTGTTTGTTTCTTTACCCTCAGTGCTGTTTGTCGAGTGGTCCAGAGGGGGTGGGTGGTAGTCTGGAGACACCTCCACAGAAGAGCCCCTGAGCCAGTCAAAGCCATCGCCAAGGGTGAGTTCGTACCAGCCGCAAGAACCACCCTCGAAGTCACACTGAGAGGCTGAATGAGTAGAGGGATAGAAAAGTATTTAAATAAAGTGGAGATTGAAAGTTTATTCTTCTGTGTGATACTGACTGGAAGCTCCAGAAAAAGCTACTGAAGGACCATGTGGTGAGATTCTTGTATCAACTTTTGTTTCCGAGGTCAAGAATACACTTTCAATCTAAACTTTCAAACTTTTGCTGTAAAACCACAACTCCCAAGGTGCATTTCGGCAACTGACAATACAATTAACAGTTTATAAATCAATTCACTCTTAGATCCTGGGTTTATTTTGCATTAATTTTGCAACTATGTTGCCAGATTTTGTTCACAAATTCAATGACGACGCGTTTTAAATGCACATTCACTCTGACTGGCTAGAGAGGTGAAGTCCCGCCCCCTTCCAGTGGACCACAATGGGACCTTATTTTGGAAAATATATGAACGGTAGTCAACGGTGAGAGACAAATATTTATTTGATCCCATTTGAATTGAGTCAAACAAGGTTCTTACGGCAGCTGGCTTCGTCCTCTCCGTGGGGACAATGTGGGGTGAAGTCACACACTTTGCTCTCCTCGATGCACTCCCCACTGCCACAGGAAAACAACGAGGAAGGGCAGACAGGAGGAGGAGGTACACTGGTCTCTACCACAGGAATAGAAAATGAAAGATTAATACTACCGATATTACAGTGTTCAGTTACAAGAGACACTTTGATAACCAAGAGCTATCAAAGCAGATGTAGACCCACCAGATACAAAGAGCTGCGGCCGTTATCGCCAACTCCTATCAAGTGATTTTATCATTAAAGAGCACTTATGGGAGATCATGGTGGATTAATATAGATGAGCTCAGCTGCGTCCAGAGAAGAGCAAGTACATTAGCTGTGTAATGGAAGATTAGACTCAAATGTGAAGTAATAAAAAAAGTTCAGATATTTTGATCAATAGTACGTCCGAGACCCCAGCTCTTAAATTAACTCAATTTCACTGTGCTTGTGAGGAGTATTGGAAACATAAAGTGAAAAATTGTCCATTTTATTAAATGGCTTTTGGCTGACTATTGAAAATCAGTCTTTAAATGGTTTCTAATTTAAGATTTCTGCAATAACTAACTTTTTGAACATGGGATGAGCCATGCTGACAATTACATGAGGTCATTAAACTGCATTTACTTCTACAAAGAATAAAAGATCCCCCACTCTATCAGATGCAAAGGGGAAAAAGTATCACAGAGTTGTAGGGGGTTTCAAACAGAGCTGCAGTACTCAAGTCTGGTCTCAAGACCACTTTTTTGAAGTCTTGCACTTGCCTTGGTCTTTTGCCTTGTTGGACACGCTGCTGCTAAAAATATTCCGGATTATTTTTGTACAAGTCTGTACAGAGTTTGTCAGGAATATCCTGCATAGCATACCTTGAACTTCAGTTGGAGACTCAACATGTTGCCAAGGATAGGAATCAAAGGAGGCAGCTCGTTGTGATCTTATGTAACATATTGTAGTGGACAAACTGGCAATTTCAGTCTCATGTTTGACTAAAAAGTAAGGAAAACCTGTAGCACTCTTGCTACGAACAATAAATATGTAATCTATCTTAAATAAATCATCTAGGTTAGACAGCAGAGCTTCCCTTGTCATTAATGAATGAGGAAGTAGGATTTTTTAAAAATGTATATATTCTGTAAAAATCCTTCTTTGCAATTAAAGCTCAGCATATGCCCATAACACCCTTAAAAACTGCAGTGCTTAAGCTCAGACCATTGACATCTAACATTAATTCTGCATCTAGTGCAACTGTCCACTCTGGCCTTGATGCTCCACCAGAGACCTAAAAAAGCTGAAGGCCACAGGTCAGAGTCGACATGAGACAATCAATAAAGCTCAACTCTTGTTTTACAGGCAGAAAGCAGGAACATCATCCTATATTCGATGAAGTATAGCAGCTGTAAAGATGCTATAGTTTGTGCTTCCAGCTGAAATGCCTGTATATCACCAAGGCGACATGTAAAAATGCCGTCCAAAATGCCAAGAGGACAGTGCTTTGTCAAACGTTCCCAGCCAAGATGTTAAGCAGTATCATATTCATCACTGAGCTGCAGGCAGCACACTATAGCAGACATAAATAAACCCATACATTGTGGCACTGACTGCTCCGTGTTCAGTGCAGGAAACCGCGTAGTAAGCACTATTCTAATGATTCAGTCATTCTCTTATGAATCCCATCTATTAGTGTCTCCCCCCTGTTATCAGTATTCAAAACAGGTTTGTGGTGGTCTGTTTATGTGTGGCGATATTTTAAAAATGTCAAGGTCTGAACTTGTCCCGTCTGTGTAGTGAGATGTTATTAATGGTGGCAGTACCAGGCTCAGTCTCACAGCCAGGACTGAAGGATAGGTCATCGACGGCCAGGACCTTGGAGGCATTGCTGTCAGCGGAAAGTTGCCCTCGAATCACCACCTGGTAGATACACAGAAAACATCGTCAGCCTCTTTTTATTACCTTTCTACATAGTCTGTTTGTCTTTATGTATCCTGGCCTGTGTGCACACTCAGTATGTGTGTGCTGTGCCATAGTGCATTTGCATGTCGTATGCATTGACTGTATATAAGAACAATGCTAGCTAGCTATAAACATCGTGTTTTCTCTGACTCATAATATCCAAACTGCACTGATCAAAGTCCACAGAAAAGCTTTATCTAAACCAGTGGAGTTTTATAACCCATCATTTACGACTGATCTAAACGTATGGTGGAGTGTGTCATCATGGGTGATGGAAAATGCCCCCTCAAATACACAATTTTCATTGGTTACTGTATACTTTTTAGCTGGTATTTCCTTGTTTCTTAAAACTGGACTTTGAGGCCATAAAAGTAATACAATACAATCTATGGGATGATAGCAATGAGTGTATAAATATAAAACTGTTTATTTAGGATTTCACAGCCAAACCAGCCGGATTTATCTTATCCAGACAAAGTGCCCTCACTCTCGGGGTATCTTTATCCACAGAGTCACTTAGTTATTCTCAGTAGAAGCAGCACTACAAACACATCATAGATTACATTTTCTGTGTTTTTGTTTCAAGTTTTAGGCCAAATGTACAGTGTATATGTATATGTGTGCATGTAAATCTTAATAAAGCTGTCCAAAGTAAATTGTTTTCTACAACACAATTAGAGGAAAACTGCAAAGCCCTGGGGATATTTAAGCAGGTGAAAAAGTGCAGATCACTAAGCGAACTGAGTGAAATTGAAATCGCCCGAAATCACCGTGGTAAATAAAAAAACAATTAATTCAGCTGCCTTTTAAAAACAGGAAGTAGCTTAATGGAGGGGAAAGTGAATGTGGGCAGAGAGTTGACCTCTCTTT
This sequence comes from Sebastes umbrosus, assembly GCF_015220745.1. Lineage (NCBI taxonomy): Eukaryota > Metazoa > Chordata > Actinopteri > Perciformes > Sebastidae > Sebastes > Sebastes umbrosus. The sequence goes on from NC_051289.1 coordinate 8,705,218, forward strand.
ACCATGTTATGAAACTGATGTGGCTGAAGTCAGTGACAGATGGTGAAGGCAGAGAGGAGGAGAAGGGTGACACACTGACATTGTCTGACGAGATACTGTAGGAAGGACACTAACAGCAGGCTTCATAGGACTCCAGATGGCCTCTGAAGGGTCCAGTTGGGTCAATACCACCTCACTGCACACAAACGGCTCCTGTTGTGCGGCTCGTTTCTGCTGTGATGACTTCATCGGTCTCATGGAAACTTATAGTTAATATCTTACATGGTATATCATAAAAGTGCTAAATGCGAGATTGGGAGCATTTCTATTGCCTCCGCACGGCTCGCAACATGGCGACTAACGGTGCTAACAGCGCTAACAGTGAAGACAACAGCAACAGTGCTGACAAAGGCCCGGCCCGGCTATGTCAACAAAGCACAAAGAAGCTCTGATTACAACACACACCAAGGAAGAGCAACTTCATTTTCTGCTCAGGTAGATATTACTCCTCTTTACCTTTACATACCAAATAGTTATTTACTTCTATATTAAGGATCAGGATAACATATTTAGCATCTTTAACATGCAATAAAAATATCAATATATTGGCAAACAGTTGCTAAATTATACGTCCAGCAAATATGGAGCAACATGGAGTCGATCCCAGCTGATATTGGGCGAAGGCGGGGTACACCCTGGACAGGTCGCCAGACTATCATATACTACTATTCACTCTCACATTCACACCTACGGGCAAGTTAGGGTGACAAATTAACCTAACCTACATGTCTTTGGACTGCGGGAGGAAGCCGGAGAACTCGGAGAAAACCCATGCTAACACAGGGGGAGAACTTTGGGCCCTAAAGTAATAGAACTTGACTGATTGATTTTCAATTAAGTATTTTATATACTTTACAATATTAAACAGCAATATAAAATTCTATTATAGTAAATTGTGAATGTTACAGACCTGAAAACTGTGATTGCTGGAAAATGTAATCACTGTCCGCTGCCACATTTCCATCTGTGGTTGTGTGGAGTGTTTCCACACCTCCGTGCTCTGACCCGGTAAGAGAGTCTCAACCAAGACCTGAAGATCTCCATGTTTTGCCCCAACATAATGGTAGAAACTCATCTGTTAGATGAAAACACAAGGAAGATATTACCAGTTGTTGTAATGGGGTTGTTGATGGTTTTGTGTGCATGCCAACAGAGGAGTTTTGCTACCTGGCAAGTCTGACTGGGCATGAAGACGGGACTGTTCAAGTCTGCGGTGGTACTGTTTCCACTGACAGGTGAAAGGGACAAGAAATGTGCTAAAGGAGAGGATAAATATGAATAAATCAGATACAGTATAAGGTAAAGATTGTGATGTCAACAGTATGTCCCATATGATTGATGCTCCTACCTGATGTGTTGTTCGTGTGGTCTTGTTTGAGTCCCGGGACATCAGTTGTTCTGGTCCATCCAGAGAGCATTTCTGAGCTCTGGATCAGGTCACAGAATCCCTCCTCAAAGTTACACCTCTTATACCTGGAGCCTGCAACAACAAAAAAATACTTATGCTCTTTTGTGTTTCACCCTGAAATATAGTTTGCCATTAATCTGTGTATTGGAATTAAGCTGTGGGTTCTACACAAAATAAAGATTCATCAACTCGGCAGAGCTCAGAAATAAAGTGGTTTCTCATTATAAGCAACTTGTCTTAATCTAATTCGACTTTATGGCCAAATTTGCAACGAGGGACTTTAAAGAATTAGTGATAATACTGTACAGTATTTTCAGAGGTATGCCAGGCAGGATCAGCAATGATGCAACCAAGAATTACATTTATATTACTTCATATTTTAAGATTTGTAAAGAATTGAATATCCTCACGGAAACTTCTTGTATTTTTTGGCTGCCATGGTATTGGGTATGCTATATTGAAAACTGTGGAGTTATCAATAATGTTTTTAGTACTTTATGTGTCCAAGCCACTGTTAAACTGTTATTTTGATTCAGATGTGTAAATTTATATCAGGTATAGTTTGTTTTATACTATAATTTCCTGCTTTACTCACAGTCTTCCTCGTCGCTGCCATCTCCACAGTTGTCAGTGAAGTCACACACACAGTCCTCAGGCATACAAAACCCCTGGGAGCAGCTAAACTCCTGAGCTAAACAAGCTCCGACAGACACAGGGGTGAACAGCAGAGAGAAGGCCAACAGCAGCCACACCGAGCCCAGCAGCAACGACATCAGCCTGGTTATTCTTTGTCCTCTAACTACAACACCTTCCCTTCACCTCCAAGTAAAGCATTTTGTTGTTAAGGATGAACTTCAGTCGGCGTAGAGCTTTTCCTCGCCGTGTACAGTTTGCTTGGATCTAGGAAGCTGTTTAGCATGCAAGGGTAATAAATGGCTTTTATGGCTGTTGCTCAATAAGGTCACTTTGCTGGTTTGTGTGTTCTCACTAGCAGCTCTGTGAGGCTGTACTCAGGCACTGCAGTGCTTTTAGCTTAATGCTAACACCAGCATACTAAAATGCTAATTTTTAGCTGGTATAATGTTTACTATGTTCAACATATGAGTTCAGCACAGTGGGCTACCTCTAGGTTTGGAAAGTGAAGCCAATGCTGAAGTGCTTTAAACTTGCATTCTTTCTAACAGCCAGCAGGTGGCGACTCCTCTGGTTGCAAAAAGAAGTCTGATTGTATAGAAGTCTATGAGAAAATGAGCCTACTTCTCACTTGATTTACTTCAGTAAACATTGTAAACATGAGTTTATGGTCTCAATCATTTAGTAAATGATGGTCCTATTTAGAGTCAAATAGACCATAAAGCAGGGTATGCTTTAGAGAGTGGCTACCTTGTGATTGACAGGTCACTACCACGGCGTTGTCCGGTCTGGGTGTTGTCCGTGTATTCGTCTAACAACTTTAGCCATTTCACAGTGTGTTTTCAGTTCATGAAAGTTAATTGTAACATTTTGGTTGCATAAAAATGTCTTATTCAGCGTTTGGTTGTACTTAGCTCCAACCTCTCGTGTGACTTCTGGTTGCAAAAAATAAAAAATGGCGACGGCCAAAACACAGAACTCGAGGCTTCAAAACGGCAGTCCGCAAGCCAATGGGTGACGTCACAGTGACTAATTAGCACAAAACACAGAGTAGGGCATAAAACATGATCAAGGATTATTACAATTCATCCTCACATGAATGTCTGTACCAAATTTCATGGCAATAAATTAAACAGTTTCACTGCAGGAAAAAGTCAGGGGATCATTAAAGTCATTAGGATTCATCCTCTCTTGGCACAATGAACATCTGGACCAAATTCCATGCAATCCATTTAATACTTGTTGAGTTGTTTTAATTTGGATCCATCCCTAGAGCAGCGCTAGCATGGCTAAAAATCAGTCAAGTACTTAGTTAGGTGTCTCTATTTGTTTCTGTGTGTATTTGAGCTGAAACATCATGCAAGTATTTACATTCCTATCCTTGAAAAATGATGTCCGTCTGTACATGTGACAACTGTGAAGAGCCTGCATGATAGCCACTCAACAACATAAAATACATTAGCTCTTAACTACAAGTTGGTGGATGAACCTATAAAAGACAGGAAAGAAGAAATGAGGTTGGGAATATGAACTGCTATGAGAGGATCATTAACTGTGTCCAACGGGGCTCGGTCCCACTTTACAGTGAGGCGTAATTTCATTTCGCAGCAATCAATAAAGACGGGAGCTTAAAACAGACAAGTAGCAAGCCAGTACAAGAGCTGGTGCAGTTCAAATGAAATTAACCTTGAGAGAAAAGGCGAGCTCTACGGCTCCATGAGGGACGAGAGACTAATGGGACAAGGAAAAGATCACGTCTGTATTGACCTCTATTGGCAGTGGTAGTGAGAGGGAACTGAGTGCAGATGGCAGCGTGTTGAGACAGTGCCACATATAGTGCAGATTGTGTCCTGTTGAGTTGTTGTTCCTAAACACCTCAATCAGTCACTTTGTATAACAGTGTCAGGATGCAAAAATACATGGGATAGGAAGCAATTTGAGGGGACTGACAGATTAATCATCTTATTCCAGTTTTAACATGTGACAGGAAGGTGCCAAAGTACAGAATAGCACCGTGGTCAATCATGGTGACTCATAACCACAATTAGCAAATATCAGCAAGGGGGATTCATTGGCATCTGCCAGCAAAGAGCTGAGCCAACAGGGCAGCACAAAGCTGACTTCATTGTGCAGTAAATAAAGGTGGGAGTTGATTAAAAATAACTATTTTCCTACATAATATTCAGTGCAGCGGGATACAAAAGCAGTCCATCACCGCACATCACTGTACTTATTTTTCATATGCGTTTTTTTAATCCAACATCCTATCAAAATCATTACGCACAAAATCCTTGCACACTGAGTCCGATGCATTTTATTATTCTCTTTGATGCGAAAATTCGCATTACAAGACAAAACTGAATTAATTACGTGTATGCAATGGATAGCGCTAGTCCCAAATGGGGCTAATGAATGAATGACATTAGTAAGAAGCTATCGTTTAGCTGCCTAGCACAATCACTACTGTCTAATCTTTCCTACATCCTTTGTTCTGCAATCACCTGTCACAATCTATCTTTATATTCGGCATCTTTGTGTTCTTTCATTTCTTTATCGTAAAGTGCTTTGTGCTGGGAGAAGTGGATCAGATTATCAAATGCCATTTTGGATGATGAAGTTTGCATGGACGGTGGCTCTGAGTGGTCAAACAACCTTCTTTTCACTTTTGACAGATGTTAAAAAATGCATAAAATTAAACCTGTTCCGAAAACTTTACGAAAAGTTTCGGAGTCGGTGCACTTCTGCAAGTGAAACAAATGTGCCATACTTTCAACAAAATTTTCCCCCTCATGCTCACCTTGTTAATTTGACTTCATAAGCTGTAAGACAGAAGAGGAAAGAAATACCTCTTCTGTCTTACCGCTTATGAATTCTTAAAAACTCTTCACCTTCATGAGCGAAATAGAAGTCAAAGCGAAGCAGCACATTAAGTGACTAAAATAAGACAAATGTATCATTGAGGACCCAGAGGCTGGTGTGACCAGTGCAGCCATTTGTCAAAGATGTGAACTAATCAATTTCACACACATAGTTTTGTACATATTAAAAACGAAGATGTGATTAAATCCTGTTCCCCTTTTGTAACCAAACTGATTGTCTTTGACCTCGATTTTTTTGCCCTTCTGTTGATGTTTCATCTGAGTAATGGAATTTAAAAATCCCATTATCTAAAAAAAAAAAACACACAGAAGGATTGTGCTGAATAGAAAGCCGGGATGTACAAATAAATTCTGCCTTGCGTCATTTTTTAATGCAGAGCTGAAACAAATCAGGTTAGGCCCCGCTGTAGCACAGACACAGAAAAAACAATCAATGAAATCTCTGAGAATTTCAATCAAGTACACACTTTACGTTCCCAGACACATTTCCATTCAGCAGCAGTAGGAAAGCTGTTGAAGTTTCTGTTTTATAAGAAATGTAACTCTAGGAGAGAAAAAGAAACCAAGTTACGTTGGGTTGCCTCATCATTCGTCTTCCTCCAAACCCTGGCGCCTTTCAACAGATTGTTAATTAGGACATATTGACAGCGAAGAAAATTTGCATCGCTTTTTGAAAGCAACCAGTCTGCTTTCCCAATCTTACTCAAGCTGTGGCAATGTGCAGCACCTGCTAATTTCCCGCTCCGACCTGAATCTAGTGATTCACTGCCTGATCGAAGTCAAAACAGCTGGGGTTTAATCTTAACAGCGTAACTGTAGGAGGCGCTTCTCTCAGCACCTCCAATCAACACAGCAGGACTCCTCAGATCCTGCAGGGCTCTGTGATGCGAGATTGTGCACGAAGCAGCCGACAGTGTTGACAAATGAGCTATAGAAGAGGAAAGTGACAGAAACCCAGACTGCTTTAAACAGCTGACTCTTATGCATCCCATTTGCCAGATCCTTGTCCTGCCACCTGTCAGTATTCAAGAGGCACTCTGCCAGAATGGTACTCAGAGAAAAGTCACACAAGGTAACTTAGAGGAAGCCAGTTAGCTATTTTTTAGCTTGATTGTGTCACCAGTCGTGCTATTAATCTCTGCAGGATACCAAATTTTATATTTAAAAGCATATAACTTCACAACTACAATCAAAGCAGCGGTGAAGGAAGTATTCAGATAATTTCCTTGAGTAAAAGAAGCAATACTGCAATATAAAAATTAGGGCTGGGACGATACACCTATCTCCCAATTCTGTGCTATCACAATACTTGTGATTTATTGCGATATTTGTTAACTTTTTTAACACTAGACCATGCAAAAAAATGAACCATACACTTCCAGGGATGTTTACTTTGGAAAATATCTAAATTAATACATTAAAATGTTTGATTTTCAGCATGTATGTAGTCAGAGATGTCCTGAAGTCAAATATATCAGTCATTGTCAGGCATTATTTATTACATTTTGTATATATAATAGAGTAGTATCAGTAAATATACTTAGTTATATTCCAGTTCACTGCAGTAAACCTGTTCTTAAAATAATTAACCTCAATACTAATTGACTTGGTGATAACTTGCTCCAGATCAGTATGACAGATTCTGTAAATAATACATCAGATTATGATAAAGTATTTTGAGAGCAAAGACCCTGTCCTTCTCTCTCCCTCTGGCCATTAGCCCTCAGAGCAAATCAGCTGAATAATTACAGCTTGATTAATGACCGATAGCTAGAGAGGAGGTTCATCAGACAGGAGGAGAGGACAGGTTTTATGGTGGCGATCCAGAATGATCCCAGAGATAAAAATCTGACCTGAATTAGCCGGCATTTCCTCCACTGTAATTATCACCTTTTAATGCTTTTCACAAAACATTAAACTGATACTACACTCTCAAAATCAAGTGTTGTCTACTTTATCATGGAAACTATTCAGATTATGCCTAATAACCTTGGTGAATATGGAGAAGTTTATTCTTTCCTAGCTAATGTTATAGTGAGATACACATTCATTCAGACTCTCTATAATGCTGCCCTACTATCAAGTTACAAGAAAATTACACAATGGTACAATTTGACTGTTATTTCACATTTCCCACACAGTTTAACACATTATGATGATAATCACATTGAGCACATACCTGTTCTCCTCAACGTGCTGTCATGTTGCTCGTTTCGCCATTTAAGTGCGCTGTCAGTTTGGCTAACATTAGAAGTCAGTTTGGCTAACATTAGCTGTCAGTTTGGCTAACATTAGCTGTCAGTTTGGCTAACATTAACCGTCAGTTTGGCTAACATTAACTGTCAGTTTGGCTAATATTAGCTGTCAGTTTGGCTAACTTTAGCTGTCAGTTTGGCTAACATTAGCTGTCAGTTTGGCTAACATTAACCGTCAGTTTGGCTAACATTAACTGTCAGTTTGGCTAACATTAACCGTCAGTTTGGCTAACATTAGCTGTCAGTTTGGCTAACATTAACCGTCAGTTTGGCTAACATTAGCTGTCAGTTTGGCTAACATTATAAGTCAGTTTGGCTAATATTAGCTGTCAGTTTGGCTAACTTTAGCTGTCAGTTTGGCTAACATTAGCTGTCAGTTTGGCTAACATTAACCGTCAGTTTGGCTAACATTAGCTGTCAGTTTGGCTAACATTAGCTGTCAGTTTGGCTAACTTTAGCTGTCAGTTTGGCTAACTTTAGCTGTCAGTTTGGCTAACATTAGCTGTCAGTTTGGCTAACTTTAGCTGTCAGTTTGGCTAACTTTAGCTGTCAGTTTGGCTAACATTAGCTGTCAGTTTGGCTAACATTAGCTGTCAGTTTGGCTAACATTAACCGTCAGTTTGGCTAACATTAACCGTCAGTTTGGCTAACATTAGCCGTCAGTTTGGCTGACATTAACTGTCAGTTTGGCTTACATTAACCGTCAGTTTGGCTGACATTAACCGTCAGTTTGGCTAACATTAACTGTCTGTTTGGCTAACATTAGCTTTGGCAAACTTTGCTGCAACTTAAAGGGACTGTTTGTAACTTCTTACACGTATAAATCAATCCGGGTCGGTGTCCCATGCGCGCTCCCGTGTGGCTACGCTGTTCAGACTCAGACTCCAACACAAACTACACGGAAGCACCAAAACCACAAAGTTATATCTAGTGAAGCCCGTCTGTTAAACAGTGTTGGCCGCGGTCGGAGGACGCGGGGGAGACCGTAGCTTTGGTCTCCAGGGCTGGAGTCTCTGCTGTACTCTGCTCCTCTGCTCCTCTGCCTGCCTTCACTCACACACCGTGCTCGTTCTCGCTATTTCGCTCCACTCTCACGTGCATGCGCACACACTCCACACTGCAGAAGAGTTAGTTTAGCTCTGAGAATATCTAGTGAATGTACAGTGGACGTTTGTGCAGAAATAAATGCCGCTCCTCCAGACCAACAGAGGTTTCCGTGTCTTGTGAGGTGGCGGGACTCTGCAGCGGGTTACTTTATCGTCTCCGACCGGGTGCCGGTGTCTCCCTGTTCCCTCGGACCGCGAACGGGAGGTTGAGGCAGGAAAAGCCAACACTAGGATCAGCAGTGATCAGCCCGACGTTGACTTTCGTTGGCTTAACGGCCACAGGTGTCGCTGTTAACAAGCATTTCTGATTTCAAGCATTTCTTTAACTATGACAAAACAGATGTTTTTTTTTTCTCGGCCTAGAGAGTCTTTTGCACAATTAGCCTATCCATAGCTAATTACCCATGTTGACCAGAATATTAAATATTATGCTGTTTCAGAATCACCCATGCCTTCATCACACAATGCCTCTACGTCAACCAATGTGCATTTGCTCAGGTAGGTCTAGGACTCATAACAAAAACAAGACCACACATTACACCTCACTGCCTTCCTGTTAAACTATTAACCTTTGGCTTACAATGCATTTGCGTGACAGGTCAGAAGAGTTATCCCCTCTCACCACTGGAAGAAGCCTCAGGTCCTCAGGTCCTCAGAGCAGGGACTCTAAGATCCCAAGTGAAACCTGAATGTGACCGTGTTATTGCTGTTGCTGCATCTTGAATTTGAAACAGCCTTCCTCAAGGTCTCAGAGAAGCTTAGTGCTTAGTACATAGTGCAGTCCCAAAGTTTTGCATTTTATGCCTCTGGCTCTTTATGCTGTATTAGAGATTTGAGAGAAGAGAGATGACAGGAAATGAAGGAAGAGAGATGGATGGATGACATGCAACGTGCAAAGGCCCCGAGCCAGACTAGTACTGGGGACGCCACGGTCCATGATCAGGCAACACGTTCTCATCCCAACTCGTCTCATACTGACGCTTTGTCAGACCACTCAGCATCACTTTTTGCTTGCAGTAAATACGTGCTTAATGTTGTGAATTAAACAAAAAAACTTGCTTAGGTTGAAGCAACAAAATCATTTAGTTAGGTTTAAGAAAAAACAACATGGTTGGGCTTAAAATTACTACGTTTGTGTAGTGAAAATGTGACTGAACGTTGCGAACACGGGACACGAACAAACAACCGATTGTATAGGGAAAGTGAAACGTAACGCACGGGACACAAACAGCGGCCTCCTGGATGAAATCCCTGTGTTGTTGGACCGATCCACCTCCCCTCCCATCCGCCCTGTGTGTCTCTTTCGCTCTTTAAACTACGTCACCACAGCACCTCCCCTGAGCGTTTACTGTTGCTGCAGATGGGTTTACATTGTAGTTAATGAAAAATCCGGTACGTCATATACCAGCAGCAGTATCGAACGCCGATGGCCGTGACAAAGCGTTGGTATTTGACACCCTGGGAATAAGAACGGGCTGGATCAACGCGCCAAACCTCTAAGCCATCAGGGCACCACACGCCCATATTTTTGCTTTTTGTTTGTTTGTTTGTTTGTTTACATTTTTACATATTCTGGCACCCAATTTGACTGTTATCAGGCCATTAAATAGGCGTTATCATTCGCTATAAGCACCATACATGTGGGTCAAAACTACAACTATTTTAGGTTTAGGCAAAAAAAAGAGTTAAATTTAGGGAAAAACATTGTGTTTTGGGTTGAAATAACTGCAAACACAGAGAAAACTACACATTGTTGGTTTCACACGGGATGCTGACTCCGGTCTTCTGAGTGAAAACTCTGTGTTTTGCGTCCCATCCATCGTCCGCGACCTCCAGCCATCACAAGGTCACAATGTCTATACTACAGCGCCTGACTATCGCTTTTCCTCCATAATTACTACGGTCGCTAGAGGTCACTGTCATGTTCTTTTATACCTTCTTTCGGTGAGCTACCATGTGACTACATGATAAAACCTACTAGTAGGTGTAGTAGGGCCCTATTGACCCACATCTATGGGGCTTATGGCGACTGCTAACGTCTATTTAATAGCCTGACAACAGATTAATCGGCTGATTCTATAGTCTACTTTTTCTTTCTTTTTGTAAAACATATTGTAAATGCTGTTGCATCGTTCTTTGTTACCTCTTAACAGATATATAATCATCAAGTTACATGTAGACGACAGGTTTTGTTTTGATTCAATGCATATTGCAATTATAGCATATTATTTACAGCATTTTTATTTATACAACTGAGTATTAAACTTCTTCTATCTTTTCCAATGTTAGTTCAGGTAAAGTGTGGCAGTCCTCACCCAGAACACAGTTTAGACATAACGTGTCAAAATGTCTCAGCACCATCAGATGTGTCTTTGCTCCACTGGTTTGGATGATTTGGGTGATGCACTCTACTCAGCCAGAGAGTTCAAAAGGTTGTCTTTATGTGTGAAGTTCATGCCGACAGGTTCAAGGAGTTTCCGACAGATTCTGGCGGGGACAGCGCTTCCTCTCCTGAACACCCTCGATGTGCCCCGCCAGAAGGAGTTGCTTTTAACTTGTCAAAGTCGATATATCACTTTTCTTACTGGCTCACTTCAAGGGCACCGCTTACCTAGATGAAACACAAGGCTGACTAATCACTAATTTTACTTAAGATTTTGTACTTTTAAGACGGATATTCTCATAGTCTAATAAAATCATCAATCAGCTATACAAGTTTACAGTGCCAAAGTCAGGGATACCTCTGAGGACACATGAATCAACTTATTATTTTTGGGCGTCTAAACTCTCTGCCAGATTGTTTTGCCCAGTTTCCTGCATCACACAAAAGTCCCCGTTCCTCTGCCAGACCACATCAGCTAAGACATGTTGCCATCTGAACCTCATATGTGTAGCAAAACAATGGTTATATAGGTGTCAAATATCCTGCCGTTTGCATGGGAAATGAATATGGTTGGAGAGATTTTACAGGAGATGGCTGTTAAACCTGTTGGCATGGTAAATATGTACTGTTTTAAAGGCCTATTGAACCACATACAGATGTTTTACTAATTTTTTTAAAATTGAGAAATAATTATCTTTAAGGAAAAGACTCACTTCATTATCTGACTTTTTCTTTTTTTGTGGGGGATTTCAGTTCATTTTAGACAAATATACTATAAGCCAATCTTCTGTTTCCCCTTTACTCTTTTCTCTTTACCATTATATAGAAAAATCAATGCAACTTGGAAGCAGGAAGTCCATTAGAAGATGCTTTAGGGGTGAAAGCCTTGTGATTAATACCTAACTCTCATACCAACAGCCACTAGAGGGAGTCCATCCATCCATCTGCAACCGCTTATCCCGTTAGGGGTCGCGGGGGGGCTGGAGCTGATCCCAGCCGACATTGGGCGAAGGCAGGGTACACCCTGGACAGGTCGCCAGTCCATCGCAGGGCTGACACATATAGACAGACAACCATTCATGCTCACATTCACACCTACGGGCAATTTAGAGTCCACAATTAACCTAACCTGCATGTCTTTGGACTGTGGGAGGAAACCGGAGTACCCGGAGAAAACCCACGCTAACACGGGGAGAACATGCAAAATTAAACTTATTACTAGAGGGAGTAATAAGTCTAATTCTGCAACCATAAAGAGGCAAAATCTATGTATGTAACAAGTGAATAACTACTTTTCTATGCTTTTTTTGTAACAGTTTAAGTGGTTGCATGAGATGTGAAGTGAAGTATTCAGTATGCTCTACTGCGTTTTAGTCTATTAAAAGAGGTAGAAAGTGGAGAACTATTTGTCCTTGCATGTTTTCCGTTCTTTTCAACAAACGAAGAAAGAAGAAAGTAGCCCTATTTTCTTTCTATTTTCTTTGACATTTTTGTTACAGCCAAGCATGGATCGCTTGAAATATAACACAAAATCTATCATCCATTTTCAGTCATTACTTTTTTTTTAAAGGTACTCATACTTTACGTAAAACTGTAAAAAACAAAATGAGTGTGACCATTAATTCTGTTTGGGAACAAAAAGGTTAATCGTTTGCTCCCCAGAACCATTAGCACTGTTATTTCTGGGGACAAACTGAAAAAGTCTGGCAATTTCCCAAAGACTGCAAGTGAAATATTATACACAGATAAAACCTGAAAACAAAAGGCAAATAGGGGATAAATTTGTCTTTAATAGCATAATGTAATTTAAAGGAAGAAGAGAGCTATTGATTGTAATTGGTCTGCTGCTGAACACATCTACATAAACTATATTTATACATAAGACATTCAGAATTGATCATTATGAATGCTTTATGAGAGGCTTAAGGTAAAGATTTAATTTTGTATGACCCGCTTTCTGATGCAAGCATGCTATAGTATACTGGGTGTATATGTGATGGGAGTGTAGGGAGCTGGGGATGTCATGGTTCAGCGATGAATCATCCTTGTAAAATGCAAATTAAACTGCAGAATGTGTAAGAAGACAGGCTTAAACTGACACTTATATGACAGGGGGGGATGTCATGAGAGTGGTGGCTGCACAACACACATCTGGGAAATTGAATTTGTCCGTGAATTAATCAGCAGCCCGGGCAGTGCAGTTATCTCTGAGCAGAGAATAATGGTCAAGTGAACATCAGTGTTAATAGGAATGAATAATTCTGACTGGTTGGAAAAGGGGAATCAGGAAGCTACTGGGTCCCTAAGTGTGCATTTGAGGATTCAAAGACTGCAGGAAGAATTGTATGTTAAATTAAATTACAAGATTAGTAAGAAAAGCTGCAAGGATCAACATATTTTCAGTCAAGAGAGCAGAAGGTCACTGGCCCGTCATTTCTCTTTAAAAGCATACAGCTACATAAACTACAAGTTACAGACAGTGAATGCTGCAGAAGTAGGACCCTTTATGTGTGCATCATGTATCAGATACACTATCTAGTATGTTTTCAGGAGGCTCCGATCTCATATTCTCATGAACATATTTCTTGGAGGCGTTGTTGAACTATAAGCAAGAAAAAAAAAAAAAAATTCTAATGTGAAACAATGTAAAAGCATCACAAGAAAGAACAAAGGTGTTTTTTTCTCTTCCCTGTTTTGTTGTACAAGTGCCAGAGGCTTCAATTCTGACAGTCTGTTGAGCATATGGTGTTTATTTCACCAATTTTAGTGCAACAAATCGGTTTGGTCTCAATTCAAAATACGTTTATTCTGAAAGATCGGGTCTATATGAAGGGGAAAAGCAGCCCCAAAACTTGTATTGTTTAATAAACGGCCCATTTAACAGTTTGCAGGTGTGAAAATAACAAAGCTTATGTACATAATTTTGAATAGAAGGGAATAAACCGCATTAAAAAAAAATCAGTGAAACAGGGTGACTGAATCTGAGAAAGAACATTTTTCAGGTCGTGTCTAGATAGTAGCTAACAGATTGCAAAAACTTGTAAAAACTCTTGCGAGACTCGCTGCCCGACGACCTATTCTACCCTTCTATTGGAAGTGTGTTTAGCATGATGTTAGCTGTGCATCGAACGTTACACACACACTGAGTGCAGAGGAGGAGACGCTCAATGTGTCAATAAAGATATTTTACTAGTTCTGATTTCACCTTAATGAATATTTTTCTTGAAAAATAAATCCTTTTTCAGTTCATGATTGTGGCACACATTCAAAAATTCATGCATGAAATTTCAGGATAAACATGCATGAATGTTAGTCTGGATGGTTAATAGTTTCCTTCCTTCCTCTTAAAATCTTTTGAATTTGGAAAACAACAACAATAGATTCTGAAGTGAATAGAACCAAGGCAATACACACGGCAGAGACCATGAAATCATGAAAACAGAAGTACATTTCATAAGGTGTTATATATACAGTATATGATGATGGAAGTGGCATTAAACTGCTTTTCAAAGGCAGAAGCAATGAAATGGACAAAGATCCCTGCAGGTCAACTAAAGGGATTGCAGCAATAAATTAAGTAAAAGCATTTTTATTTGTGTTGTGTGTATATTAATAGCAGTGTTTACCATGTGCCCTCTGTGAAATTAGTCCTTCAGCCTCTCTAAACATACAAAAAAAAAAGTGATTACGTTCACAAACAAAGCATCAATTACAGCTAAGACGTAAATCCAAAGCCTGAGCGAGTAGCGAAAAATGTGTAATCATAATCAGAACCAACAGACTGAAACGCAAACACCTCTAAGGTCAGGTATGAGCAAGGATGAAATGTAATTAGTTTGGTCTGACCCAATAGCTGCTTGGAATATATAATCAATAGAAGTATTTCAGTAACTTGTGATTCACAAAAGTCTTGTTAGTTTTTTATATATATATATATATATATATATATATAAATAAACCTGAGAATGTATGGGAATATAAATGTTCTGTATGACTGTTTTTGTTGTACGGAAGAGCACAGTCAGCTTGCATGACCCTTTAGCTCCATCTAGTGATTAATCAGCGTAGGCTTCTTTTAGGGACATAATACAGACAGTGAGCACAAACCTAATTATGTTTTTGTGAAGTGCTTACTTTACTTTATTTCTCCATGATAATCCACTCAGAGTCAATACTTCACAGGGAATCCTGCCTGCATACTTAATAAATAACACAATAATACAATCAAAACAGTTGGTTCAGTCTACTGATCAAATCTACTGGATCTCTGTTGTGTCTTTGGAATACATGTGTTTTATCTTGAATATATATTTGATACAAGTCATATTTTAAGACACATTCGTCACTTGGATTTGCAAGTGAGTGTGACTTACTCTTTGGGTACATGCCATTTCCTTTATTTCTTGGACTGCTGTCTAATGTGTCTAACCTTCCTCAGTGCCAAATGCAGGCTGGCATCGTCTCCAGCCACCTGTTATCATGCACAGAACTTTTTTTTTTTTTTTTTTTTAAATAACACTTCTAAATGTAATGCTGTTTGGCTTCTCAGCTTCTTCTTCAGTCAGTCATACTGAATAAGTAAATTCATTATCACACTGGTTAGAACTTGGATATACTGTTTACCTGTCTTGGTGGATTTAATTATGAGTGGGAGTGAACTGTGCCACTGAAAACCAGCTTCTACATCTAGTTAGTGTCACTGTGCTGTTTATATTTGCATACATATATATACATGCGCATGCACAAACACACCATTTGATGAATTGGAAATATGCAGTTGTATAATATAAATAAATCCAACACAACAGTGCTCCAATGAACGCTACAACTAAATATTATATCTGTTGTGAGATTTTAAATCAACATCTTGAGGCCAACTTGCTTCTTCTCTGTTTATTCCATAAAACAGACATTCACCAGTGTGATTCAATCTCTTCTTTTACTCCACTGAATCAATCAGTGAAACAAATTGTTGACTGCACAGAGGTTTATGAAGCATAGGTCCTGTGATTTATAATTGGTCCCAGCAGTGGCGCCATACGGTGGTTCCTTCCAGACCTCTTTCATCATCGGCGGCCTGGCGAGCTATTTTTCAGATTTCACACATTTTTGGACACCTCTGCAGGAACGTTAAGTGCACTCAAAGAAGATTAATAGAGTCCAAAGATCTGTACGGTGAACCAAAGAAAAAAGATTTTTTTCCTGCAGTAGAGAAAAAAATAACCTAGCTGTCATTCAGCAAAAGAAAAAGAAAATCTCAAAATCATGCAAAAATAAATAAATACAGGCATTAATACATAAATAAATACATTTACAAATTAATCAAAATAAATACATAGAATAATAAAAGGGAAAATTAAAACAGAAATATTAATTTATGCCACATTTTATCAATTAATTAATGGCTAAGTTTAATACATTTAATTACATATCTATTCATTTATTGAGTCATTTATTTTTCTTTTTGACAGGTTCCATCCTCAATAGTTTCTTTCATTTTAGTAAATAATCTGAATATTTCTATGGAGGATACAAAGAGTTACTACAGAAGTCCCTGCTAGGTCCAATTGTTTTCAGTCAAAGTATATCCATGCTGGCACCTACGGAAGGTTAAGGATCAAGGGCTAAACTTGGCAGCAATGGAAGCGCCTAGTAAACATGTCAGATAGCAAAGTTGAACCCCATGTTTACCTAGTATCATCTCCTTATATATGTCTCATTTGGAGGGATAGTACCTGATGTTTAGTGTTATAGAATCCTGAATTTACAGACTATTAACTAAACAGTACTAGGTGATGGTAAAACTACAAAATAAATATTTTATTGAAAATAACTGTACAAAATGAAGAATAAAAGGGCACAAAAACAAGTTAGAGGTGCACAAGACCCAATCTGCAGTGATGACGTCACGCCTGTACGTGCTTGCGTCACTGGCCTGCGTCAGTCAGTCTAAAATGTAAACACTCCTCTCCTCTCTGCTCCTGCAGCAACAGCAGCTTCCTCACTGAGAGTTTAGTCGAGTTAGCGTTAACGTGATGTCCCAGGCGTTTAATATTTCACCTGCGAAAGGTTTACAGTTTAGTTTATTACTGTAGATATCATATGATGTTATAAAGTCTTTTTGGGGGGTTTTACAAGCATCACATTACTGTCATAAAGTTAATCTTAGCTAGTTTCAGGTAGCTAGCTCTCTGCACGCTGCTTCCTCTGCAGAGCAACATCATTTCTGCTGCTGTATATTTAATGAATGCTTAAAGCTCATCCTTCCTTCTCCGTGCTGAAATGGTGCTTTCCTTGGTGAGCCTTTGCGCCAAGGAGGTGGTGAGTGACCACAGCTCGTCTCCATGCTGGCTGAGGTGGGTTCCCAGAGAGCTGTACAGACCTCTGCTGGAGGCCTCCTTCACCAGCTGCAGACCGCTGGCTGTGGGAGAACTGGTGCAGAGGTGGCCTGAACGCACCCTGCGGGTCGACAGACGCAGGAGACAGGGACAAACTGGGCCAAATCGACTCTGCATCCAAGCTTTATTACTTGCAGTGGTCAGAGGACTGGCAGACCAAAGGTGAGTTTATTATTCTAGCTGCAGTGTTTGGAGCATGATCTGTAAATGTTGGACACATCTAAAACATAGTGACCCCATCTACACTGAATGTGAAATGCATGCTTCTGTGCAATACATCCTTGATGCAATATACACCTCAAGTGCAACTACCTTTGTTTACATTTTATTTATTACATCTACCCTACCTATTTTACAAGTGCATTTACCTCTGTTTACATTACATCTAGTTTTTACATTTTATACTTCTAGTGTAACACTTCTGCTTATATTATGTCATGTTATGTTATATTTATGTTTGGAGCATGATCTGAAACTCCAGATTCTTACTATTTATGATATCAATATTTCTCAAATATGTGTTTTTATTTATAAGATACTTTCTGGTGAAGGGAATATCCCTGAGCAGCTCAAGACCTATTTTAAAACAAATTCTCAGGTCCATTCTTACTCAACCCGTCAGTATCAAGATCTTCATCCTCCTAAATCCCTCACCAGTAGAGGTCAAACTCAATTGAGTGTTATTTATTTTATTTTATTGATTTTAATGAAATGTAACTATTGTAAATTTTCATCATTTGAATATGCTTTGGCAATATGTACGGTGTTACGTCATGCCAATAAAGCCATTTGAATTGAATTGAATTACAAACCCATTCCTCTTTCATAGGTGTGCCCTGCAAGTACTGGACCTCTGTGGACTGCAAGGAGATGAAGGAGGGATGGGGGACTCCATGGGAGGCTGGTCTCTGACTGTAGCTCTCTGCACCATGGTTGTTCAAGCCAGAGCTGGAGCACAGAGGGCACAGCGGGAGAGGAAGAGGTTCTCAGCTCTGGAGAGAGAAAAAGATGTGAAAAGAGAGAGGGGACAGCGGAAGAGGGGAAAGGAAACAAGTGGTGATGAGTCAAGCACAGATAATAAGGAGCCGGGGGGAGAGAGGACAGAATCGGGTGGAGTTCTGGGCGAAGAGGAGCTGGCTAAAGGTGTCAGGAGGAGGATGGAGGTAGAGAGGAAAAGAGAGGCTGCAGGGACAGGTTCAGGAAGCAGTAGAAAGGAGACCGAAGATCCAAACAGTGATGTGTTGGTGCACGTGAGAGCTGATCTTTTTGTAAATGCTCGCTCTTGGGAGCGTGTCCGCGGGGCTCTGAGCACACTGGGACCCCTCAAGCTTCAGTGCAGATACCTGCGTGCGGAAGAGATTTCAGTGTCCAGCATCAGGACCCTGCTAGGCCTCCTGCCTCGCCACGGTCTTGCGGGCATTGACGTTCGCTACAGCAGCCTCGGGGTGGCTGGCTTGGCCGAGCTGCTGCCTCTGCTCTCCACCTTCCCTGCACTGAGCTCTCTTCGCCTGCACTACTGTAACTTGGATTTTCGCAGAGACCACAATGGCCAGGAAGACTCCCTGAGGGACTTGTCTCAGGGTCTGACACAGCTGCGAGAACTGCGACGCCTCAGCCTCACTGCACTGCGCCTGCCTGGGCAACTTCGTGTGCTGCTTAGGTATGGCCTGGTTCTCCATTACGTGCACGCTGTCCTGTAACTTAGCACCTACACCCTGAGCCTAGGAAATAACACTGTCACATTTGTTTTAGATTTGTCCAACCTTAGATTTAGGAAATGGAAAGGCAATAATATTTAAAAAAAATTGGAGACCTATTTTAACATTTAATTTAAAGCAAATCTGCCCAAACTAACAGTCATATTTAGAATGATGAGAGTAAAAACAAAACAATTAGACCTCTATAATGAATATTTGAATTGAATAATAATTTAAATGTTCCTTTGTTACAGCTCACTGCCTCAGCCTCTAGAGATACTGGAGTTGCCATATTTGAGCCTGAGCCCGGCTGATCTCGCCTATCTGTCCTGCAGCCATCATGCCTCCACGCTGCAGCAGCTGGACCTCAGCGAGAACCGTCTGGATGAAAACACCCTGACCTCTATCCGCCGCCTCCTCTCCCAGGCTTCCAGTAGCCTGCAGCACCTCTCTCTGAGTGGCTGTGGGCTCACTGATGGCCTGATGGGACTCTTGCTGCCCTCGCTGGGAGGCTGCAGGGCCCTGAAAAGCTTGGCTTTGGCCCTGAACCCGCTCTCCGTCGCTGGCCTCATGGACCTGGTGAGGATGGCCGTGAGAATGCCCTCTCTCCGTCAGTTACTGTACCCCAACCCCCTGGAGGACTACCAGCCAGGCCTTCCTGACCTGCCCTCCAGCGCTCAGCTCTTAGACTGGCCGCTGGATGAAGCCACAGACATCAACATTACCAGCAGCCAGCTCAACAGGGTGCTGATAGAGAGCGGGCGCTCTGACCTCTTTCTGACATGCGACCTGCTCAATTATGATAAAGACTTGGTGGACTGAAGGGAAGGACACAGGTGCTTTTTAGCTCCCTTACCAACAGAGCAATGTACATATACCTGACAATCAAATCGTCACCCAAATAATGGTCTAGTATTCAGTTATCTGTTTTTCTTTTTAATCTTTTGTTTATCACCGTCTGTCTCATGTGAAGGTGAAACACGTTCTAGGGATGTGACGGTGAGGACATTTTCCTCACTTTAGGATTAGGCAACAAAACCTTAGTTAGGTTTAGGAAAGAACTACATAGTTGGGCTTAAAACTACTACGTTTGTAAAGTGCAAATTAAACAGAACGTTGTGAACACGGGACACGAACAAACAGCTGATTTGAACATAAAAGTGAAACTTAACGCACAGGATTTACCGCCCTTAGTGTGTCTTTTTGCTCTTTAAACTACGTCTGGCGCACTTTCTCTGTGCGTTTACTGTTGCTGCGGATGGGTTTACATTGTAGTTAATGGAAAGCCTGGTGTGTCTCATACTGGGGCTAAAGGGTTCCTAGTGCGGCGGTATTGAACGCAGACGGCCGTGACAAAGCCTTGCTATTTCACACCCTGGGAATGACAACAGGCTCTCTGAGTTAAGGGTGATGGGGGGTTTAGGGGGCAGCCGTTGTGTCACCAAAGCAACAGGTTTGTTATTGTAGGGAGATAAGGTTGCAGTTTTTAATATTTGTTTGCCAGACAAAAAGACACATGGAGGTGATTACAATACATAAAATATCCTCTACTCCTTCAGGGAGACAATAATAAGCCATGCTACAATAAAATGGTGCTAGACTACTTTAATAAGTTCACTTGTTGACTGTATAAATTGTTGCATATGCTTTATAAACAGGTTAACGGGGTCGTTGGGATACAAAGATCCCTCTGGTGGAAGATTACAAGCTGTCTGGCCTTTTGCCTGTCATTCATATACAGTATCTGATCAGCTATTACATTTGCATACTACACATCAACAACCAAAACTACAAGTTTGACAATGGTTTCCTTTTATAATGTGTGTTTGCTAAATATTTGCATAATTTTGCCATAAACCGGCAATGAATGTAACTGCAAAATATTTAGGCTTATTTTAAATACATAACCATTATTTGAGTAATGTACTTTGTCTTTCTGCTATTCTAATTTGTCATACTGTGTGTCTTAAATATCTGTTTTAAAATGTCCAGGATTATACTTTTTTCGTACTCATTCAACTTATATATATCAAGTCAAAAATCACCATTATCATGAAGTGTCTGTACCAAATCACCTTGTACCACATGAATGCATTTACATACTGTCAGTCACAGAATAAATCAGTCATAAAGCAAAGTTTTACATGCATTTAATTGTAAATAATTATATATCTCAAGCTAATGTTTGTTATGTGGCTCATTGGAGTGTTACAGACCAAGAGGCATCACCTGTAGTACTCTACGTACGACTGCTGTTGAATGTAGTAGCGGCGAGACGAGACCATCACCATGTCCTCGTCTGAGTAGTCGTGAAAGGGGCGAAGAATGACCCGAGGTAACGGCAAAGAGATGAAACTGGGAAAGTGCATGAGGAAGGGACGGTTTCTCAGGGGAGGCAGAATTACACCTGCATGAAAAGAATGCAATAAATGTTATAAACCAGTTCATTTCTATAATCAGAGGTCTTTGCTAAAGTACGGTGAAACCTTACCCGGTGGCCTCCATGACCTGGCCATGCTGTAAGTCTCTCCTAGACGAAGGATTGGTCGAGAACTGCTACACATATAGACGCAGAATATTAAAAAAAATATGTTGTGCAGAGGAAACTACCATATGTACCGTATGACTTTTACATACCAGTCATAGAGGGGCAAAAGAACTGTGTTTTTGCTACTAGCAGGTGCAACACATCGGGCCTTTCTGTACTCCTCTTTCTGGACTGAGCAGAAATAATTCAGCACATCCATCACCCTGAAGGTCATCGGCTTAAACTCTGCTGTACTCCCGAGGTCCAGATACCCGTGATGTTCCTAGTGGCATGGAAAAAAAAGAGGCAGTCAATCACTTCCAGTAACCAGCGGCCATGCCAGTCAACAACACTGTGACACGCTCTCGTGCATTCCTTATTTAGAGGAGTTAAGGTCACAGAAAAGGACATGAGAAGCAGTGGAGAGCTGATTCAAAGAGGGAAAGCCTCTCAGTTTTCAAACACCTGTTCTGTCCTTTTGTCACACTCAAAAATACTCTGATAGATGGTGATAATGAATGTGAAAGATGATAATTTTTTCCAGATTCAAAACAAGAATTGAAGCTAGAGAGATGAAGATTTAAATGAAATATGTCTTCTTGTTACTTTGTATTTGGAGAGCCATAACTCCAGCCAAGAGTTTGCTCTGTCATGGTGGCTCTTCCAGATGTCAGAACGGTCCCGCAGCTCAGAGTCCCAGGTCTCCAGCTCTGGCCACAACCACTCCTCAGGCTCATTTAGACCTAATGTAGTCAGCATGCGCAGCACTGTTTCTCTATTGACATGAGGATAATAAGATAATTCAAACTTCGTCGGTTCGGAAAGTTTAAAGGTTCCATATCATGCTCATTTTCAGGTTCATACTTGTATTTTATGTTTCTTCTAGAACATATATATATATATATTTTGCTCATACTGTCTGCCTGAATATGCCTGTATTTACCCTCGTGTTTACAACATGGGTAAGTCGTGTACACAATATGCTTGACAACGTAAACACGACCCCGTTTGAAGGCACCAATTTGTGACATTACAATATTGCAGAAATCCTGACAGCTTGTTTCAAAGGCAGAGTTTCTGAATACAGGCTGTGTGTATTTCTCCATGGATTGAGCATTTTGATACTTTCACAGTATTAATACAGCACTTAAATCTGCTGTATAATAAAAAAAAAGACATGAAAATCTCACTTTCTACAACATGGGACCTTTAAATTACACTCAGAATATTACAGTTTCTTAGATTAAACCTGCAGTAACGTTTTGCCACTTTTTGTTTTCACGTTGTTGTTCTAACATTGATGGACTCACCGGAGACCCAGCCTTTTAAAAGCCAGAAGGGTGAGAAGCGTTTTCACAAACTCATTGCTGGCAGGCTTAAGACGCATCAGCAGATTCAACATTTCAACAAGCGCGGCCCGTTCCACAGCTGACTGAAACACACACACAGGGAAAACAATTACACACTTCCACTTCTCAAAATGCAATGGCAATCTTGATTCTGGATATACTGTAAGTACCATGGGAGGTCTCGCAAATTTGGGCACCAGGTCAAGGAGGCCTTGGTAAAGCGTGTCTATATTCTGTAAGAGTCCCTGGCTGTACAGCGCCTGCAGTGCAGCGAGGATCTTGATCCTACACTCAGCGCTGCAGGTGTTGAGGAGGCCCAGCAGCAGCAAGGCGAGGTCCTCTGGAGACAGGTTGCTTGGGATACACTGCACACAAGCATACGCTCATCAACGTTTACCATTGTGCATGATATAATTGCACGGTTAATGGCAGATATACATGTAGATGTGTTACCGTTTCATCAGGAAACAGGTCTTTAAACCAGTCTGCATCTGCAAACTGTTTGAGGAACATCGGCACCGTGGTTTCCCACGGTGGGGGGGTCTTTGGATGAGGAGAAGGTGGTGGAGTAGGAGTTTTGGGTTTCGGAGAAATGATCTCTGGAGGCTACAGGAACAAGTGCAGATATACACACTGAGAGTTTTGCGCATTCTTTTGTTTTGTTGTGAAATAAAAGACAATAATAGCTCTTACCTCTTCATACTCCTTCACTTTGACAGGTTTCTTGGGTGTAACAGGCTGTGGTTTGACTTTCACCGGGGTCTTTGGTTCACAGATTTTAGATGTAGCCTTTTTCTTCTGCAGTTAGAGAAACAGATCACCACTTTTCTACAGATATACTTACTGCATTTCTATACAATTGTCTGATATATAACAACACGTTTTCATCAAGATTAAATCAAAATTCTGCTGTAGATTTCTGCACAAAAAAGGCCAGAATGACTGAGAACAAGGTTTTGTTTATCATGCCAACAGTTCTTACCCTAGTCTTTACTTTAGGTTCAGTGCGTCGTACGTCCTCCTTTAAGGTAGGAAGGTTACGGGGCTTGACGTCATATGGTTCAGGATCAAATGAGTTCATCTCAAATTCATCTCGGTCAAAAGGGTCCTCCCAATTAATCTGAAAACACAGCATTATCCTATTAGTAATATATTTCTCTCAGCATGATGAAAACATGCAAAACATTCAAATAAAAAAGCTGATTTATGAAAGCTGCAGGCAAAAAAATACTACCACATTTGCATCATTCAGATGCTACTCAGATTTTTGGAAAAGAAGCTTGTACATTAATGTTGTGTTTCACTTGTGTATCCAGGAGTTACTGTCCTATTAAACCTTAAGCTGATGCACATATGAGCTAGCTTCAGACTGACACAGTGTATTTAAGGAAAGGTGAAAAGGTAGCTGATTATGAAGCTTATTTGCCAAAAGTCTGTCTATTCTTGGCAGTATTGAAAAGAAGCAGGTAAAATGAGTGAGGAGAGGAAAGTGAAGAAACCTTAATATTGAGGGGCAGCCCATATAATATGTTCATGTAGCGACCAAAGGCCTCTTTCTTGGTTTCCTTTGTACTGGGAGGCTTCCCTTTGTGGCATTTCACTGAGCCTCGTAGGAGTGCAGTGAGGTCCATGTTTGAGGTTTCTGAGCTTAGAGACACCTGGAACAAGACAGATGGAAAGGGTATTTGAACACATTTTTGAGTGTGCCACTGACATGTCTTAAAAACCTATCAACTAACACACACCTTCTGTCTCCACACGTCTTCGGTCAATAATAAATTGTTGGCGATTGCTGCCGATTCCTTTTCCTCGTCTTTGTCTGTGCTTGCGTTCCTGTTTGCACCAATATTGCTCATAGCTTATCAGGGCAATGTTTAAGATTATTTTCAACATGTAGCATGAATAAATCTTACTTTATTTTGCCGCGCTCTTCTTCATTCTTGATGATAGGCGTGTCATGAATGAGCTCAGCACGATAAGTGTAAAGGAGCTGTGAGAATAAAATGGGATTAAATGGATTTATATTTTGCAGCTTTGGCTAAAAATGTCTAAATTAAACTGACTAGTTACAATTTGTTGATAGATGTATGGCAGGAACTTTGCACAATTCATCCTGTGCAGATCCCCTCTGATGCCAAGAAACAGTTCTCCTCCAATCCCACCGTAAGCCAGACACTCAGGAGCTGCATTCAGTTGTAGCGTCCTGGAGGGGTCACACACACATAGACATGTATTACTGAATGACTGTATGCTTTTCACATCAGTAATGCAAGAGATCAGTGGCAGGTAATGAGCTCCAACCTGATGAGGTGATTCTCCTTATTCCAGATACACACTGTCCCATCTCGACTGCTGGTGACAAACACCTCCAGATCAGGACACGCACACAATCCTGCAAGAGCAAACGCACAGTCACTCACACAATTACAAACAATACAACACCATCTACAACAGACAATGACAAACAAAGATGTTTTTGTGACCTGTGAAGTGGTCTGAATGTCCTTCCTCGGCTGAGTAATCGGTCTGGCTCTGGTCAAGCAGGTTAAAGTGCATCAGGTTGTAGGTGTCACTGTCGGGCTCCTGAAAGGGCAGGGCCAGCTGGAGCCATAGCGCCGCCAGGTAGCCTTGAGGCTGGCCATAGTGCAGGCTCCGCTGTTGGCTGAGACACTCCTGGACATAGGGGTTTACTCTCCACACCACCACTGTCATGTCCTCACCTTACGGATTGGGGCAAAGTCGGTAAGTCATCACTGACAAGCATGACAAATAAAGTTACACTGGGAAACCATAGACTGTATATAAGAAGTGACGTCAACCATTGGTTTTTGGACTCCCTTTTTTAAAGCCTCAAGTTCGGCATTTTGGCTGTCACCATCTTGGTTTTTGGCTGTCACCATCTTGGTTTTTGCAACCAAAAGTGACACGAGAGGGTGAAGCTAAGTACAACTGAATGCTGAATAACACATTTTTTAGGCAACCAAAATGTTACAACTGAAAACACACTGTGAAAGTACAACGCCGTGGTAGCAACCTGTCAAACACAAGATAGCCATGCCCTGAAGCATACTCTGCTTTATGGTCTATTTGACTCTAAG
Organism: Sebastes umbrosus; assembly: GCF_015220745.1. Taxonomy (NCBI): domain Eukaryota; kingdom Metazoa; phylum Chordata; class Actinopteri; order Perciformes; family Sebastidae; genus Sebastes; species Sebastes umbrosus. Next base: position 8,730,990 of record NC_051289.1, read on the forward strand.
TGTGACCATAATTTACTAAATGAACATCATGCTGTATTGAAGAAGACTCAAGTGAGAAGTAGGGTCATTTTCTCATAGACTTCTATACAATCAGACCTATTTTTGAAACCAAAGGAGTCGCCCCCTGCTGGCTATTAGAAAGAATGCAAGTTTAAGGCACTTCAGAATTGGCTTCACTTTTCAGGCCCGGAGGTTGCCACCTGGGAATTACCTGTGGAGAGGAGGTAACCGTTCTCAGGATACGCCTGCATTGCTGTGACTCTCTGGCCATTGTGTGCTGGCGTCCTGAGCAACACCTTCCCATTATCGATTCTCAGAACACTCACACAGCCTCCACTATGGCCGAGGATGATCAAAAACCTGTCAAGTACAATCACATTTGCTGAAATAAATATGCCTCATAGTATATTTACATAAATGACATTTAAGCAGACAAAATGCTCACTTATTCATGGCATCATCAAGAGCCGCCATATTCCTGTGACTGCATCCTCTGCTCTTCTGCAGACTCCTCCACTCCTCTAAAGCTCCCTCTGTTTCAGATACAGCACTGTAGAGTATCAGGCAGCAGGCCGGGCCGGGGATCGGCAGATCCTTAGTCACATTGTCCTCTTGCTGCCAGGGCCCCTGGCCTCTCCACTTCCACTTTTGCATCAAAGTGATTGGATTAGTGAGTGTGTTGGCTTGGAGCACCGTACCTGAGTCAGTCAGAGCCAGCAGAATCTCTTTCTGCAGGCAGTAGTCGGCACACAAAATCCTCTGCTTTGCCTTGAAAGAAGTCAACACTGCTCCTGTTTCTGCAGCCACAAGCGTGATATCACTGTCCCCGCTCACACAGAGGAGTCGAGTAGGGTAAGGAGCAGGGAAGGGGGAGGCTAGGATTTGTCTCAGTGGGGCTCCTTTACCGCCTCTAAGTTTACAGTGGAGGGTGTACAAGGTTCTGATGGTCCAGACGTCCACTCCCTGGTGAGAGAAGGAGAAGAAAGCATCTCCCTTTTCAGTGCCTCCTATGCATAACGGAGGGTTTTTCTGCTCTGTTTGGACACACTTAACCGCATCACCCTCTTCCACGTTCCAGCAACGGATCGTACAATCCATGGAGGTTGATAACAGCATGCTTAATGCAGAACAGTAGAACAGAGAGTTCACCGCACCTAGACACAAATAAAAATGTCAACATTATGTCTAATCATAAAGAGGGACAGAAACATTATGACTTTACCGTTATGTTCTACAAAAGACACACGAAGTTCCCAATCTGGACCCCATACTCTAATGGAGAGCTCTTGAGATGCAGTGATCAAACAGTCCAGTTTAGAGCAGTATACCAGTGCAGTGATAGCTCTGTAAAACATAACAAAAAAATTCAAATTCCATCACTCACAGTCTGATTCACATCACATGCACCCATACACACCGTGAGCAGAGATTCCTCTTGTGCTCCAAAACCTTCCCGGCACGGAGGTCGACCACCGTCACGACCCGCCCGCACACAACGAATGCCCTGTGAGGCCTGTCAGATCGTGGGGGAGCCAACGCCATTTGAGTGAAAGTGCCGTGCTGCAGCTCATCCTGTATCTTCACCTTACACGCCATGAGCATCACCGACCACACGCACACGTTCCCCACGCCTGCAGTCACCATCTCTGTGGAGTGCTCAGAAACCTGACACACGCGTATGTCCAGTCCACCGTGGGCAGCATCCAGGAAGCTTAACTCACCGTCCAGTAGTGTGAAGACAGGCCCCGGGCCCCAACCCACCAGACGGCCAGCAGTCTTTGTGGCGGTCAGGCCCAAGAAAGGGAGGTGTTCTGATAAAGTCTGCTTGTGGCCGTCAGCTTTGTAAAGGCAAACTGTTTTGTCTGAATGGAGGCCAATGAAGCCTTCAGCAGCTTCAAAATACATCATGAAACGCACAGGGCTGTCACAGGAGAAATGGTGCCGGCGATGGAGACCATCAGTGAACTGCTTGCTTTTAGAGTGTTTCACCTAAAGAGTCAGACAAAGAGAAAGAATATAAGGTGTTTAAGATGTTTGAAAGTGCACAAAGCCAGTATGCATCACGTTGTCTACCTTGCTCGTAACTTGCTTCACGTCCTGCTTGAACAAATTCTGCTCTCCAAGGGTCTTCCCGTTTGGCGTCCCATTCTCCTGAGACGACAGCCTCGAAGTGGGACTTGAGAAGAGGGCTGTTGTTGTTCTCGTCTCCTCTCCTGTGGCCATCATCACCACCACTTTCTACATCTGCTGCATCCACTGACCTTTTGCACTTTTGCAGCAAAAGTCTCCTTTTTGCTGGTGACATTTGCTTGTACAGGACACTGTAGAGAAACACAAACAAAATCTGATTTCATATGAATGCCCAGCGGTGTCTGAATATTATTTTCTTGTAAAAATGGTAGCTAACAAAATGTGCAAACCATCTGCAATTACTGCTTTATTTGTGGCCAACCATACACTGGTAAAATCTAATAATTTGAAAGGTTTAATAGCTTTTGTAACTTGTTTAATTCATCATTCTTGGATTTTGGACATTTTTTACATTGCTAAGCCGGAAAACAATAGATACACTAAAAGGGTCATCTGCCAATTCTAGCGCCAATTCCAGGAAAACATGGGGATTATCCTTTTTTTCAATTTTCTTTTATCTGTTCTGTTTTATACTATTATAATACAAAAAAACATGTGACCTGTTGTCTATTATCTGTTTGGAAATTCGACAAAAACGTTTTGGGAAAACATATGTTATGCTATTTGGTCAGTAAATTTACTCAAGTACTGTACTTAAGTACAATCTTTAGGTACTTGTACTTTACTTGAATATTTTGTACTTTGCACTACTAACTTTTTTACTGCCTTTTTACTAACATGTTTTGCACTATGGAACTGTGATGCTGGAAACATGAATTTCCCTCGGGATCAATAAAGTTACTATTTATTTATCTATCTATCTATCTATCTATCTATCTATCTATCTATCTATCTATTTATCTATCTATCCTTCTATCTATCTATCTATCTATCTATCTATCTATCTATCTATCTATCCTTCTATCTATCTATCTATCTATCTATCTATCTATCTATCCTTCTATCTATCTATCTATCCTTCTATCTATCTATCTATCCTTCTATCTATCTATCTATCTATCTACTGTATCTATCTATCTATCTATCTATCTATCTATCTATCTATCCTTCTATCTATCTATCTATCTATCTATCCTTCTATCTATCTATCTATCTATCTATCTACTGTATCTATCTATCTATCTATCTACTGTATCTATCTATCTATCTATCTATCTATCTATCCTTCTATCTATCTATCTATCTATCTATCTATCTATCTATCTATCTATCTACTGTATCTATCTATCTATCTATCTATCTATCTATCTATCTATCTACTGTATCTATCTATCTATCTATCTATCTATCTATCTATCTACTGTATCTATCTATCTATCTATCTATATCTCTCTCTCTATCTCTCTCTCTATCTATCTATCTATCTATCTATCTATCTATCTATCTATATCTCTCTCTCTATCTCTCTCTCTATCTATCTATCTATCTATCTATCTATCTATCTATCTATCTATCTATCTATCTATCTATCTATATCTCTCTCTCTATCTCTCTCTCTATCTATCTATCTATCTATCTATCTATCTATCTATCTATCTATCTATCTATATCTCTCTCTCTATCTATCTCTCTCTCTCTCTCTCTCTATCTCTCTCTCTCTCTCTCTCTCTCTCTCTCTATCTATCTATCTATCTATCTATATCTCTCTCTCTCTATCTATCTATCTATCTATCTATCTATCTATATCTCTCTCTCTCTATCTATATCTCTCTCTCTCTATCTATCTATCTCTCTCTCTCTCTCTCTCTCTCTCTCTCTATCTATCTACCTATCTATCTATCTATCTATCTATATCTCTCTCTCTATCTCTCTATCTATCTATCTATCTTTACCAGCTGCAACATAGTGGTGATGCTTACTCATTAGGCTAATGTATCAGTAATTATAATAATCAATAATATATGGTAATTATTATGAAATGTGCCATTCTGCATAATGAGTACTTTTACTTTTGATAGGCTACTTAAAGTATATGTTTTATTCTAGGAGGCTAGTGTTTGAATAGTGTTTCTACACAGTGATATTCCTACTTTTACCTCTAAGCACCTCTTCCAACTCTGTAGCCTATTTAGTAATACTTGGTAATATATTTGGTAAACTAATTAAAAAGTGGGGAAAACATGGCTTCAAGTCATTATCACAAGACAAACAGAAATAACTCACCTTTTAGCTGCTCCTTTTCTCTATAAAGATTAAGATTTATAGCGTTATCTGCCGAAAAGTTGGTTAAACTAAGTTAAATGTTGTAGCTATGTAGTCCCGGATGCAGCAGTAGGTCTGCACTCTACACAATGTTACATTATTTTAGCTAAAAACAATAAACAAAGTACATTAATTGTGTGCTAAAAGTTTGTTCTCCTGGGTACCAGCGTCTGAGGGGCTATGTCCTTGTTGCTAAGCAACGGGTCGCTCGGCAACGGGTCGCATGGCTACAAGTGTTTACATCCTTTACTAGATAATGTATAAACTGATATGTTTTGGACACAATATAGCATATTTTACTTTTAGGCCAATAAATAAATAAATAAATTCATAAATTAATAAGTTAATAAATAAATAATTATTTCACCAACAGAATTGCATTTACAAAGTGCAGAATCTATCTATCCCCTGAAAACCATGTGTCTCCAAATTTGGGGACTTAATTATTTTTCTGATGAAATAAAACATATTCAATAACTTTAAGCCGAAAACAGGGCTGGTTTTCTTAACTCATCAAAAGTTGTTTGTTGAAATTTTGAAGATACCATTTTCACAGAACAAAGACCATCATGTTGGGAAATAAAATGTAGAGATAATAGAACTGAACTGTAAACTGAATAAATCAAATGTTAAAAATTCCAAATAATGAAAATATTTTAGAGTTTATTTTTGTTTTGGGTTAAATTTTAAAAGCTGTGGCCCTGGTTAAACATATACTTAAACCAGGATTAGGCAGGTGCTTTTAAAAAATTACAAAAACAGAAAGTTGTAACAAAAAATAAAAATTACCATAGAATTAAATAACACAACTTCAGATATAGTCAGTTTATTGTATAAAATTAAAGTTGTTAATACATACAAATATTTTACATTAATCAAACTGTATTTACATCAACAAACATTTACATCACGTGTTTCTTATAATGTATTTATGGAAGATATTAAATGATACTGAGGCCCCTGTAAAGGATCTTTGGTATCATCAGCCACATTCTTCTCATAGTTATGTTCATGTAAAAATATCTACTAACAAACACATCAAATATAAATATGACAGAGATACAAAGTGTAAGAAAAACAGATGTATAAATTGATCTTTATGCTCTTCCAGAGTTTTAAAATGCAGTTAATGCAGCAATACAAGATGCTTCGAGGTGTTTCAGAAGGCTTCCGTCATCATACTCTCCAACTTCTCCTCTTCTGCAGTAATGGGCGCAGTAAAATGTCTTGTGAAATACTGCATTTCTATCTTCCCCGACTTGTGTGCCAGTGCTACTCCTGAATATGTGTTTTGTTGTCCTGAGTCTCCAAACACAGCCATGGCTGTCACCCTGAGAGGAGAGGAGAGCATGAACACCACATACATCAATATAACAAATCATCCCTCATATCCGTCCAGTGTTACCTGTCAGAGTCCATCCGTTCGGTGACCACGGGCTCTGTGTCATTCTTCAGCAGGTCCCATATGTGGAGGTTCGAGGCGGCGTCGAGCACACAGAACACTGCTGGTCTGGTTTGGGTCCACTGAAGTGAGACCACCGGTTCCCCGGCGGTACCGTTCCTCCACTCCGCCACAGGATGCTCATGGCTGACTGCATGCAGCCTGATGCTGCCGTCCCCACAGCCCACCTGGAATCAGGACAGGGGAAAGTATATTATATAATTTATTATAGTCTTAGATTATCTTTTATATTTATGGTACTTTTATTTGATGGTCTTATTGGCAGGCTGTATTGATTCTGTCCTGCACTATGAGATCACCAAGGACAGTTTATTGTTTTTGGCATTTGCTGTGATGGCAAAAGTTGATCATGATATCTGGATTGGATCATAATCAAAGCACCCTGAAAAAATTAGATGCTTTTGTGCACAGCATTAAATCGTTTGCAGGCTCCTGTTCTTTAACATTTCTATGTTAAATTAATTTAATGCTTTTCATGACATTGAAATCCCTCTGGAGGAAAGGTGTCATCATCCACACCCAGAAGATTACTGCAAATTAACAAAGCTGGAGAGACTTTTGCTGGAAGTGTGAGGTTTATCACAACCCAAAAAAATGAAATCAAAAACTGGATCTCAGAATCAATGCTGGAGGCAATATTGGTTGGGTGGTCTTGTCCCATTTTCCAGCATTTCTGGACGGATGCTCAAGCCGCCACAAGGAGGATATTAGGATTTGATATTGAGTTCTCTTGTCTCTCTCTCTACCTAGGAAACATGTCTATGGAACTGGGTATCAGAGACAAATATTTACTAAAAACAAAGAAGACAATTCACTCTCACCAAGAACAACTGTGGCCTGAAGGGAGAAAAGTGGATTGAGGTGACATCAACAGGTCGGACTCCGGCCTCCTGAAACCTGTAAAACTTTGGTGGAGCCTTCAAACCGTGACTCGTTTCATGATTGACCAGACCCTAGAAAGAAAGGATATTAATGCACAAAATGACATTGCAACTGTGGGGCATTGGGTTGGAAATAGTTTCTGAATCTCTTGAGCGGGTTAAAGGGATAGTTTGGGTGCTTTGAAGTGGGCTTGTATTAGGTACTTATCCATAGTCAGTGTATTACCTACAGTAGATGACAGTCGGCATGACCCCAGTTTGGAGAAGTTTTTAGCCACCTAACAGAAAAGCTCACCTAAAAAAAAATCAATATCAGTTTCAGTGTACGCTATATTTAGAATATTTTTGCCGGTTTATTTTGCCCTGACATAGCTATACAGTCTTTGTTTCTGACAGGGAACTGAAGCTGTTATCTATGCTTTCACCAAGCAACCAGACTCCATTGAAAAATACATGTGTGAGATAAAATTACAGTTTTTTTCAACGGAGTCTGGTGGCTTTGGGGGGAGCAAAGATGGATACAACGGCTTCAGTTCCCTGTCGGAAAGGGCTGTCTCACAGCAAGGTAAAGTGGTAAAAACATTGTAAATATAGCATACACTTAGACTGATATCGAATTGTTTAGGTCGGCCTTTCTATTACTACTACTTACTACTTTCTACTACTGTAGGTAATACACTGACTATGGATAAGAACCTCAAACAACCCCTCTTCAAAACACCTGAACTATCCCTTTAATTTGTAAGATCATCATATATGGCAGACAAGATAATGCTCACCATATTGGTGCCGATAAAGAAATGATTGGAGTCTGTTGGAAGGAACTTTAAATGCAGCGTCTGTAACGGCCCTGTTTTCGCTGCATCTCGTGATGATACCCTGAGAGATAGACAGACCAAGAGAGAAGGGCAAAAAAAAAAGAAGCCAAACCGGAGGTCAAAGGTTACCGCATTCCCAGCCAAAAACAAACTGTTCAAAAGTAGAACACGACACTTCATCACATTCACACTGAACACACACATATATATATACAACCACAGATATATTTCCCATCAAATGTTGAGGTGACAAAAACACCAGCCCGTAGTAAATAACAAACAAGATCGTATGACTGCGACAGAGCAGCTGTGTTCCACTGGGCAAAGACATTGTGGGGTATTTTGAGCCCCGCGGGTGGCAGTGACGGATGATCATCTCAAGCTATTTATCAATCTCACCTCTCAGCAGTGAGAAGATGAGAGCTGTGAAGTAACTTCACTTTGCCGCCGGGCCTGAGCCCTGCATGAGAGAACGACAGAGAGAGAGAGAGAGGCTGAAGCTGGAGCCACATGTGAGAGAAAGATGAGTATGTTTGTGGAAAAAATAGGAGTGCTCTGAAACGTGACGGCCTTACCTAGATCTGTTGGAGAGCCTGCCTCGTTGGCTTTTGGGAGCTCCACTACCACCTAAAGGACACAAAGAGGAAATCATGCAAGTCCATCAAGGCATAACTTTTTCAAAATCGCTCTGTGCACAGGTTATCAACACAGGACAAATATCTGTATATAAAAGGATAGAGGGGAGTGCCATTCTGAGCCTGCTACAGAAAAAAGTTCATATTGGATTGAATTGAACTGAATGGAATTTGTCACTTGTACTATTATTCTTTGTCTTAGTTTTATTTAGGTTATAATCATGCTGAAAGTTTTGGAAATACAGTTCCCATCATTTTGAGGGATGTGAAAAGTAGGGATGTCGCCATGGAGTCAATCTTTTAAGCCTGTATTTGTTTTAAGGCTGCCCTCCTCTCGGTTGTTTGGTGTTAGTCAACATAGATTTCTTTAGTCGATTAGCTGTCTTTTGTGCTTTTTTCATGCTGAATGACTTATTTCCAAGAAACTTATGTGCACATCTCTGGTAAACTCAAGATTTAAAGTGGTGCTTTGTGTGATTCTTTCTACTTTCTTTCAACAACTAATAGATTTGTCTACAAAATCGTATGAATGTTAGTCGATTAAGAATTTTTTTTGGTCGAGGACAGCCCTAATTTGTTTACATTTTGGCAAACTGGCATCATTAAAAGTATGACGAATTATCTATTAGCAGTTTCCATCTGCAACACACTCATAGTCTGATGTACAGTACTCCGTGGATGTCTTTGATACTGAACAAAACTTAAAAATGTGTTGATTCTCAGGCAAGTTTTGCAGATACAGACCATCTTTTTTCTATGATTTATAAGCAGATTTATGATCATTTATTTGCGATAAATAAGGCAAAGACAGAGATAATGATATCCTGGGGAAGTATAAGTCAAGCTCAATCTAAAAATATCTGTATCATGTCTGTGTATTTAGATTTGACTGAATTATGACTCCGAGAAGGAGTGTGATTTTTGATGTAGGCGTTAAGTACCTTAATTTAGGGATGCACCGATACTGATACTGACTCAGGTTCTCGGATATCGGTGACAATGGTGATGATCCTGTTTAAGTTTTGACCAATTTGTTGCTGCATCAATAAGCTTTTCACCTGAATCGTAATTCCTGTTAATTTTGAAGATTTTTAAGTTGCTTGTGTACGATTTTTTATTTTAATAATAAATAACAATTCAGTAAATTTATATCTCTGTATTTATTTGTCACATTTCATTTATCACTTCCACGGATCGGTGCATCTTCCATGAGCTGCTTGTCACAGCCACTGCTGCTGCAACTGCTGACCCTGTTTATGAGTGGGCCAAATCAGCAGGCCACACTATTATAACTAACTTCCTGTTGTTTTTACAGCGGCATGCACCTGTCCCTTTCACCTCAGCAGTATCTTCGCCTCACGTGTCTCTCGTGAGGTGAAGGTGGGAGGCGCACCTCATACTTTGAAAAATTCTGGTGCAGAGAAGAAAAATATGTAGGATCTACTTTGTTGCCCAACTTACCCAGAAATTTAAAACCCCGATTTCATCCAGAGAAGCCAGCTGGAATGACAATCCTGACGACTCTGCGTTATGAAACGGAATAACAATTAAATGTAAACCCGCCTGTGAATAGCAGAAGCACACGGCATATTTATAAAACGATACACAAGACCTTCAATCAGCGTGTTAACTATCCCTACACCATTCCATACCTTCCTCAGATGCCAACAGGGGGACCTCTGGCCTCGGCCCCCCCGCTACAGCGGAGGGGACGACTTCTACAGACGTCACAGACGAGAAATGGCCCGACCCGGACATCACTGCATCTGTGTTGACAAGGTGATAAAAGAGAGGATAAGAGCAGACACTGAATCAACACTACTGTTACGAGAGAAAATAGCCTCTGAACTTTAAGTGAGAGGAAGGGCAGAGGCTGTACTGAATCACCGTATACAGTAAATAAGCATGTTGACCTCTTATTGCCTGCTGACATTCATTTCCTTGCAGCGGAAAGAGTGAAATACACAACAACAAAGAGGACTGAGTGAAAGATCACTGGGCTTTATATTCTCAAAATAAAGGGAGACAAAAAAAGCTCAGTAAACACATGCTTGGTGTTAGGTTGCGGAAATTAAAACGACCAATGACACGGTATATTTAACAGCTTGAAAGGCGTTGATTTCAATTTCCTCAAAAACGCCTCAGAAGGCAAAAATTCAATATCAAAGAGCTTTAATATTTTTCCTAGCCTGCAGTCAACAGTAGCGTTACTTGTTTTTTGCATGCGGTTTTAGCAAAAACTGTCTGGAAAATCCCTGGTGCCATTGTTCCAGACCTCTGACTTTATGTAATATTCATATGTGCTCCTTAAATAAATGAGTTATTTTATTATTGATTAATCCGTCCATTCATCCCTACTGGTTTCATTGATATCTTTCATATTAGTATGACTGTGAGTCGTGTATTACATTGCATTCTATGTGGTATTCAAAATGTCTTAAAGTTAAAGAGGACCTAATATGTTTATTTTCAGTTGCATACTTGTATTTTGGGTTGCTACAAGAAGCCCAGTCTGCTCTAATTGGTCAGCTGGCCCTCTCTGTTGTGATTGGTCAACCGAACTAAACACTTTGCTTCAGCTCCGCTCTAACTACTGTAGCTTTGTTTAAGGGTGTGACAAGCTAACTAATAGGCAGGTATTATGCAAATGTGTTACTTGGTGACATCACCACTTTACGGAAGAAAAGGTGGGACTTCAAGCAAGGCGTTTCAGGCAGTTCAGGAGCAGTGTTTCTCCCTTTGGCATGGACTTTGGGCTTTGTAACTTTGCAGACCTTTTACATTTTAAAGGAAAGGGAAAAGCACAAAAGCATAATAGGTCCTCTTGAACTTGGTGAACCCTGCAGAAACCCACGAGGAAATCACCATCTTCTTTATATAAAGATACAATTCGAGGTACAGTGGAACAGAGAAGAAAGTAGAGGGAAAAGGCACAAAAAGCATCCTATAAAACATATAAAATTATAATATGGCAAGAGTGAAATCGTTACATCTTTGGGAAAATCTCAGTTTCAAACTCTGTAGCACAAATTCATCGGTGGTATTATCATCTCAAACAGCCATGTCCACGTATTCTCATCTGTAACGTACCAGTGGAGAAGGTCGGCTGCCGGAAAGTCCACTCATCCTCCCCTATCTTCAGGCGGTAATGGTCACTAGCATGCTCCCTCAGGTCCCACAGCAACACAGAGCCAACCGATGTGCCTGCAAACACCAATATGGCCTTCCCAGGGCTGAAGCAGCAGCACTGCACCTGCAGCAGTGAGCATTAAAAGGGGTTACTGTCAGTACGTTTTTGTGGATGTTAGCCGTAGATGTGTGTCGGTTCCTCTACGAGTTATTGGCAGATTTGATTTCAGGTCACTAAATTGTTTTTTAGTGCATGTTACATTTTAAGACTGGCTTTTGGGATATTCATATCATGGAATATGGAGATCTACACTATTATTTTCGAGGGCAACTAGAGCAATAAGGCAGACGATTAATGCTCAGTATATTGAAATTGTTAAATCTGAGCTAATAAATACTAGTCTTGCCAAAATGTCGGAAAAGTGTTGTTATTTATCACAACAAAATTTGCTACAACTGAAAAAAGAATCTTTAAAATATCACCTCAGATTCGTAGACGAGGACTCTTTGAGGTCTGGACGGCTCCCAGATGTTCCAGATGCAGATGAGGGTGAAGCTGTCTAGACGCACAGCGCTGGGCTTAGTCGTCGGGCTGTGGACTGACATCATGGTGTGCCTCTGGACCTGAGAGAAGTGCACCAGGCTGATGGGGCGATCTGCAATTGACAATCAAAAATGGTGCAATCCATGGGAAGAGCTACACATGTGCTGGTTTGTACAGCATATTCTGAACAGTTGCTATGGTCCACAAGGTGCAAATAGCAACTAACAACTGATAAAGCACTAATGAGAATACTGTGAAAATGTACCATAAAGAAAAGGCAACTTAGTGTTGAGCTGTAAACTCCCATCGCTGAAAGACAGCGTGTCTGTTTGAGACCTCAGCTTCCTCAGGGATTTTCTCTCAGCTCGATCCTCTTCCAACAGAACAACCATGACCTTGAGTCAGTCACAAAAGACAGCAGACATTAGCTTAGGCCACAAAAAAACCTTCATGTAGGAAGTCAAGAAGTGTTACATTTTCAAAACTGTGTACGAGTAAAATGACAACCTGTGAGGCTGAGCGCAGGAACGCTGTCAGACGCTGTGAATCGAAGTTTATTTCACTTTTGTCTCGTGCCTCCTGGGAATGGTTTGGATCTGTCAAAACAAAAACACTGTTATTGAACTCTACATGTAAACACATCAGAGAGAAAATCTTTTTAACAAGCTTCTCCTCACCCCCACAGGCTCCGTTGTGCTCCGGAGGATGCTGCGTCCACTTCTCACACACCTCGATCTCGTCTGTCTGGATGTCTCTGTCTGCATTATCCTCATTACACTGAACATAAGCCTGACAAGGAAGACGATATTTAGACACAGACTATCGCTATTTTATATGGAATATTTTCCTTTTTTTCTCTTTCTTGGTAACAGGTATCTGTGTGTAAAAGACAACAAATACTGACCTGTTTAGTGTTTTCAGTTCCAAAGGTCCTGATATACATGTCATATTCATTCACCGGTGGCAGATCCAACAGGGAGACTGTCATTGAGAAATCCAGATCAATTAAGCGAAGAAGCTCTGTACTGCGTTTCCTGAAAAATTACACATTGAAGGTACTATTAAAGAACATATACACTCTGTACATGACAAATCCTTGTTCACGATTCCAAGACAAAAGTGCCCCGGATCATAAAAAGTGAGTTCCCATGAGTATCTGATCATATTACAGACCATTTAACAATATATCATTTTTGCAGGTTAACTTACTTCTGTTTTGTGGCGACCTTCTTGCTGACTTCACGCTGTTTTGCGGCCACAAAGTCGATAAACTTCCCACGTTGGGAGGCTCTACTCTGGTTCTTTTCTGATCCTATCAACAGAGCAGCAAAGATGCATTATGTCCCCTATAATTCTACACAAAATATGCAGACATTTTCTTTAGATCAGACATGAAGAAACTAATCTGGGTACACTGCAACATGCATTAACACCAAGTGCTTTATGTAAGACAGAAGAAAGAGCTGTACCTCTGGACCATTTGGGCCTCTCTTCCTCCTCTGTGCTCGTAGTTTGTCTGGACTGAGCTGTTCCGACTCTCTCGTTCTCTTCATCCATGGCTCTCTGAATCGCTTCGATTTCCTTCCTCCTTTGCGATGTCACTTCCTCCCTCTCTTCTTTACCCGCCTCTGGATGCTGTGGCTCCTTCTCGTCTTCACCTTCATTCGCGCTCTCGTCCATCTCCTCAAAATCCTCCTCATAATCCTTTCAAAAGAGAAACTCCACCATTTATTACATGCAATATGTTTAACGCAATATAAAAAAAGGTGCCATGAGCACAAACTTTGCAAGAATGAAAATGGATACGCTCGTAAAAGCTCTGAATACTCACCACTTTCTTTGAACGTAAATCGATTACGGCATGCAAAAGCAGCACAAAAATGAGTAAATGAATGTTAAAAACAAAATTTAAACATGATGAGAAAACGTAAAGGAACAGTGTGTAACATTTCGGGCGATCTATTAGCAGAAATGGAATATAATATTCATAACTGTTTTCATTAGTGTATAATCACCTGAAACTAAGAATCTTTGTGTTTTTGTTAGCTTAGAATGAATCCTTCATATCTACATAGGGAGCGGGTTCTCTTCACGGAGTCCGCCATGTTTCTACAGTAGCCCAGAACGGACAAAACAAACTCTGGCTCTAGAGAGAGCCTTTCACGTTTTTACGTTACCTGCAGGCCACTGTAGTTCTCGGACACGCTTGTGAGACAGCGGTAACGTGAGCCATGGAGTGCGAAACCGTGGTACCGCCAGCCGCCGTCTGACTTCCGTTGCTCCTAAAGTAGTGTTATTATGGTATGGATGGTCTCTGAGCGGCGTTACCACGGTTTCGCACTCCACAGCTCACGTTACCGCTGTCTTGGAAAGGGAGGAGTGAGCGGAGGGGTACTCCGTTGATTGCAATCTGCAACCACACCACAAGATGCTGCCAAATCTTACACACTGTCCCTTTAAAAATAATAGAATTTGGTTTTACAGTATGTAGCCTATTTTGTAATTAGAAGGCTGTTTTATTACCTCAAAGTCATCTTCGTATTCCTGGTCAGCCAAATCTTCATCATTGGCAACCTGCAGACATTACATAAATGCATGACATAGAAAATATATTAAATATGTGTGCAGAAATTCTTCGGGATGATGCAGCACTGCAGTGAAACTGAAGCTGAATGTACTGTAGACGTAAAAGAGTGCATAGTGTAGCATGACGTGCAGACAGTATATGGCTCACACACCAAACAAAAGCACCAAGTTTCAGCCTACCAGCAGCTGCAGCATGAATATGGTTTGTTTTCATGCAAAAAGCAACAGAAATGTAGCTGTGAGATCAAACTCCATTGTAACTGGCTTGATATCATATTATTTATGTTCAGTCAGTTATCAATGAGAAGAAGAAGAAGAAGAAAAAAACGCCAAATTAAAAACAAAAGTCCCCTGAAATGCACCGCAAAGTAATCAAGCATCTTACAGGCTCCTCTGTGCTTCCTACATCTGTCATACTCTGGTGCTCAGGTACCATTGCTACATCCTGGATCACAAAAATGACACATGGAGGGAAAAGAAGCCATCCAATCCATTAGGGAACCATAAAGAGAAAATAAAATGATCTATTAGAGGCAACTTATGGGCACACAAACCTCAGTTTTAGTCTCATGCTTATGACTTTTGTCAGATTTCTTGGAGATGGTCCTGTCTCTGTGATGATTTCTTTCCTGTTCCTCCTCCTCTATGTGCCTTCTCTCTCTGTGTTTGTCCCGTTCTGCTCGCTCTCTGTCACCATGGTGACGCCTGACCTCTTCGCCTGACCCCTTTGTGTCCCGATGCTCTCTGGATTCGATGTCGTGCCTCCGCTTTTCATCCTGGAGAAAAGCAAATATTCACAAATGAGCCACAACTCTGAAGTGAAATGCTTTAGAGTATATAGGCAAAATGTTAATTCATTTTTTTTCTATATGCTTACATGATGTCCTCTCTCTTTGTGTCTTCTTTCTCTCTCCTCTTTGTGTCTTTTCTGTTCCTCTTTGTGCTCTGAAATCAGAAAGACATGACCGCATATGGAAATAACTATCCTGTGAATATGGTGAACTAAATGTGCACACTGCTGTGGTCTCACCTCTTTCCTCCTTCGCTTCCAAAATCTTCCCGTCTCCATGTCTCTCTCGTCTTTCCTTGTCATTCCTCTTGTCTTCATATTCATCTTTGTGTCGCTCTTTCTCTCGATCCCTCTTCTCTCTTTCGTGCCTTTCCATCCGATCTCTTTCTCCCTCTCCACCTCTCCGTCTCTCCTTCTCAGCCTTGTGCTCTCTGTCCCGTCCTTCTCTCCGTCTTTCCCTGTCTCTCTCTTCCCGCCTTTTGTCCCTGTCCTCCTCATTGCGTCTCTCTCCGTCCCTTTCCCTCTCTTTCTCCTTATCTCTGTGTCTTTCTGTGTCCCTCTCCCTTTCATGCTCCCATTCTCTCCTCTTGTAATCATCATCGTACCTCTTCCCATCTACCAACTTGTCTCTTTCCCTTTTCTTCTCCTTGTCCCTGTCATCTCTTCTGTCCCTGTCCTTGTCACTTCTCCTATCCCGTGAACCCTCTTTCCGCCGATCTGCATGTCTGTCTCTTTCATCTTCATCTCTCCTCTCCCTTGTACTCTCCCTGGGTTTGTCCCTCTCTCGTCTGGACTCCTTCTCTGGGTCCCTGCGGCGTCTCTCTATGGATTCCCCACCACGGTGCTTCCTCTCATTGTCATCTCGCCTCCTTACGTCATCACTATGTCCTTCCTCCTAAAAAGAGAGAGAACAAAACCATTCATATGATTTGGATGTAATTTTGTCTACTGTAACGACCCCAAGGTCGTATGAACATTTATTTCTGTATTCTGTGTATATGCTGTAATGTGCTGGATCCTTTTGTTCTCTCTCTCTCTGTGATGTGTGTGTGTGTGTGATGAGCTGCAGGTATGCTTGGCAAGGTGGCTGATTGGGTGTAGGTGTGTAGATTGATCCAGAGAGATGGTTGGTTCCAGCCTCAAGACACCGATTCAAAAGACCAGTTTCCCTCAGTCCCAGCGGGCTCTCCTTTTTCTCAACTGCCACCAAGGCGGCCAGCAAGAAAACCAACGAATTGTAATGACATTTGCAAACACATAACACAGCCCAGGTTTGGTAGGGTAGGCAGCCTTTTGTTTAACCCATTGTTCTCCTGTTTTTCAGTAGGAGTTAGGTTAGTATTTGTCTTTTGTTTCCTTTATTTTAAGTAGGTAAGTTTAGGTTGTTGAGCTGTGTTTTGTTTATTACCCTGAAGATGAGTAAATCAACTTTAAAAGGACTGCAAATTCCTCGTTGCTGGTTGTCTTTGGGAGCTTGGGAGAAGGGTTTTGTAACATTATTGATATAAATCCAGCTTAATAAACTCTGAAAAACTCACCCTGATGTGTCTCCTCAGGTCAGCTGGTCTCCATGTGTCTTCCTTGGTTAATTTCTGTATAAACACATGTGTTATGTTCACTGTTAGACCACATCAACATGTTTTTATCATATCAACCCCAAACACAAGACAAGGACACGACATTTCTACTGAATAAACACGTCCCAGCTTTAGTTTAAGTCATAGATAAAGCTCTTACCTTGTCACTGTGCATGTTATAATCTGTGTTTATATATTTAAAGGCTTTTTAAACGCCGAAAATCAGCTCATATGTTTGGTAACGACGACGCCATGATGGTTAAATATCGTCTGCGCATGCGCAGTTGGTCGAAACCAAGGAGATCGCGTCACTCCAGCATGACAACAGGCTTGTTAATCAACAGCAGAGCAATCGCTGGAGTCAACAGCAGTTGCCCTGGTAACGGCCACTTTATTACTAAATGCGTATTTTCTTTACAAACTCTTTGTCGTTTAAACGATTTAATGATTGACACTAATAGTATATGTGCTGCTAAGGTTCATTTTAGATGTTTTCAGTACAAAATAAGTAGCACATTCAACTCAACACAATAAATAAATAAATTATTAAAATATAAAACAATGAATGTATGCAATATCTTTAAAGTTTTGAAGTGAAATTATTGTCATACTCTCACGTGGTCTCTTTTTTCTTATTATTTATTTATTTATTTTATTTATGTTTTAGTTTTTTTTTTGTTTTTTTTTATTGTTTTTTTTTTTTTAATTTTTAATGTTGGTTTTGTTTCATTTCTGTTATCCTTTTATGTTTGGCACAACTCTTTGTTTATGTTTTTTCGCTATTCTTCTTCTGTATGTAAATGTTTTTAATGTTTTATGCTGTTACTATGTATACTGTCATTTTGGAATAATAATAATAAAAAAAAAACTTTAATGTGAATTGTGGAAAGATGTCAATAATTTTAATCTTGTTAACATTTTCTCAGATTTTGCACTGTACTATATAGAAATATTATATTTGGTTGCAAAAAAAAAAAATTACATTGATATTGCTTTGAGCTGTGTTAACCTCTACTGAGCAGCAGATGGCGGTGTGTTGTTGTTCTTTATTAGCTAGACTCTAGTATAGTATATAGCTGGTGGCGCACGGTGCATGATCCCTGTGTGCGTTTTGGGAAAGCAGCATTTAACCTGTGTGGAGCAGAGCAGAGCAGAGCAGAGCAAAGCAGAGCAGAGCAGAGCAGAGCTGAGCTGTGGACTGGACTGGACTGGACCATGCTGTTGGCTGGACTGGACCATGATGAATGCATCCTCAATGGGCTGGTGTGCAGGTGAGCCAACGTGAGAACCACCAGGCACCGCTTTCGCACATGGGAACAGCAACCTTTATGCGCATTTTAACAGTTTGGAGACATGTCTAGAGACAGCATGACAGACACACGAGGAGTCCATTCACCTAAGGAGAATGGACACGTCCCCAGCTCCAGCACCAACTTCCCCCATCCCCATCCCTCTCAGCCTGAGGACATACCCGACGACACCCCGGTGTCTTCGACCAGCGAGATCACACACACCTGGGCTCACGTCGCCAAGACCTTTGTGCTCATTTTCCCCATTTATGCACTTGGCTATTTCGAGTTCAGCTTCTCCTGGCTGCTCATTGGACTCGTTATCTTCTTCTGGTGGAGGAGAATCACTGGAGGGAAACACAGCAGACTGACCAGAGCTCTGGCTTTCTTTGATGAAGAGGAGGAGAGAAGTATCAAGCAGAACCTCGCCACCTCTGATATGCCACCATGGGTAAGTAAGAGACACACATACAATGTGATGATGATAATAATGTCCTTTAAATCCCACTTGAGCTGGTTTTCTCTGAAGAGCATGTGGTATTTTTGGGTGAACAAATATTTTGGAGTTTCCAGGAAGATACAGTCAGCTGACAAGAGAGCAAGGAGGAGTTGAGTTGAGCTGTAAAGCTGTGATGAAGCAGCTGTCCCCAGCAGCACTGTGACATTAGACTGAGTCCCAGTCTAAATACAGCAGGGTACAATGGTAAACCAGACACCACGCTGGAAGGGAAACATGCCCACATGCAGGGTCCCTGTTATTTTGGGATTCACACTGCTGCTCTATCTCTCTTGCAGTAACTCACTCAGCTATTACAGCAGCATGTCATTTAGGCAAAATAATCAGGGTTAAAACAGTAAAGTGTTTAGGACAGGGTCTGAAATTCACTTTTTCTCTCAGTGGCATGCAAGTGTTTTTATGTCTGCCACTCAGAAATTTTATCTGCCACTTTTGAAATCTATGTGCTAAATGAAGGAATAATATTCTAGATCTGATGTCATTCAATGTTCAATATATGCAATACATGCAGGGTCCCTGTTATTTTGGGATTCACACTGCTGCTCTATCTCTCTTGCAGTAACTCACTCAGCTATTACAGCAGCATGTTATCTTGGCAAAATAATCAGGGTTAAAACAGTATAGTGTTTAGGGTAGGGTCTGAAATTCACTTTTTTATGTCTGCCACTCAGAAATTTTATCTGCCACTTTTAAAATCTATGTGCTAAATGAAGGAATAACAATCTAGATCTGATGTCATTCAATGTTCAGCTATATTTTACATAAAAAAAACATTATATGCATGATAAATTACAGTGTTTGAATTACACCGTGGCTTCCGGGGACTCCTATTTTCCAGGGTTGGGAGGGTACTGTACACAGTGCTGTACTGTACTTTGTTATTGTCATCTATAGTGGTTATTTGCATAAAAATATAATTCAAATGATCATAGGAAATAAATGATTGCATTTTTATTTAAATATTTGCTTTGATTAAAAAAAATCTTGGCATCAGTAGTTTCAATGATGTATTATACTGTAAGCAGCTTAGAGCTAGTGTTAGGAAGTTAAACAGCTCATAATTCCCTCTCTGTTATCTATTTTATATTTCTGTGAAAACATCTCCGACAAACATCTGGATTTATTCAAGTTTCTCTCCAAAAATGTAATTTTACATTTGAACATATCATGATAAAGTTGGAATTTACCTTCGCCCAATACTTATTTTTACTGAACTTGACCGCACCATAATGTAACTCAATGGACCCTCCGTTAACGTTAATCGCTCCGTTATTTAGCCAAGCAGGACTGTGTTGCCCAGCGACTACTAACAGATAACGTTACTAGCTCTCCTCCTGACGATTTCAACACAGATTTGTTGTTCACAGTGTAGCATTATCAGAGAGGGGCTTCCAGTTCCAAACAAACTGAGACACGATACAGCGTGCATGCGTGACTGTCGGAAAGCATCAATACAGAGGAATCGATTGAGTCGGACAATTCGGAACCGTTTTTTGACGGGAAACCGATTCTCTTTTCCCATCCCCAGAGTTTTCCCTTCCTTCCCTTCTCCTGAAACCTACTGAAAGACCGTTGGGAGCCCCAGTATGTATAATCAATGAGATAATATAGTTTGCAACTCAGATGATATCTTAGAGATAAATATTTGAAGATTACCTTCAGGCAGTGTTTTCCCACCAAAATGAATATCTGATGTTTTGCAGAAGAACTCATCATTTTTATCACATAGCCGGTGACTTTTCTCCAGCGCTTGTGCCTTTGAAAGAGGTTTGTAAAACACCATGTAATCCATGTTGTTAACTGCTGAGAGCTGGATTATAGCATCAAATAGGAAAGCAAATGGCTTGGCCTCTTTTTACGGTGGTATGATAAGTTAATGCACTTAGTCCCCCTAATGAAGAATATACAATGTTTATGCATCCGTAATTTCAATTCCATAGTCATCGATTGATTCACTCTCAGTCTACCTGCTGACTACTGCAACATATCCACAAGTTAACTCTACTGAAAGTCCGGTGGGCAAAGATAAACTGGCTCCTTCATATGTATTAAGGTGCTGTATATCTTCTGCAGTGGAAACTGGTGTGAAATTGAGAGATGTCTATTCATTAAAACCTCTTTTAGGACACCAGATGGTCTGGTTTGAAAATCACTAAGGAAACAGTTTAGATTGCATTTAATCGAGTTCTATTCAAGCACAGCATACAGCTTGAATGAACTGCAAATTAAAGTGAGCCTCAAGTGTCAGCTTCTTAACTTATCGAACTAGACTTCCCTTATCAGACTCATCCCAGAGTTGCAGCTCAACTGCTTCGAGATGCTCAGCGCAGTCTCATGTTTTGAGAACAGTAAAAAGCTTATTCTGCTGACGCACGCCTGAGGAGGCCTGGAGGCTATTAAATGGGGGTGGAGATGCTAGATGTGGTAGAGCAAGAGCATCCCACTTAGAGGAAAAGGGGCATTAATGAATGGCCTTAAGTCTGTGGTTCATAACAGAAACTGCAAGGCAAGCACTACATGTAACTCCGGTCATACCTGGAGAGGCTGTGCATCACATTACACCTTCCAGGGCTTTTCAGCAATTGATTAGCCCCAGTTGAGCCCATATCACTGCGTTTACACTACGCTTTCATCAGAGGTGGGCATTTTCGCCAGTTATAGCTCCCTAAATCTTTGCTAGTGGCAGTTTCTCCCCACCAGGCAGATGTGAGCCTTAATAGACACGATGGCACTGCTTTCACAAAGGCTTTTTAGTGAAGTGCCCCCATTCCCTAACTTCTACTGCTAAAGAGCTCTCCTCGTTCCAGCTTATACCTCGGCTATTCATCAGGATGAGTCACTGGCTGGCTGGGCGAGCAACTACTTACACTAAAAGTAACGATATGGATCACATCGGAATACATTTCACATACTGTCTCGCTAACTGCTTTTGTATTTATTGATTTATGACATTTTGCTCTGCTTCGTCAGGTATATGTGTGAGCATCACAACAGATCCATATATATATATATACATAATATAAACTGTATATACACATAGATGCTGGCTAAATGATCTAATCTATCAATCAAAAAGTTTAGAAAACAATTAGAAAATGACAAAGTAAATAAGTGCAAAAGTGCCGTTATTCATCAATCTTACATTTTAATCATATATGAAATATTACATAGTAATGTTCTATGTATGATAAAATGACATGCGTCATATATAGAACATTACTAGACTATGGCAATATTGTATTGATACACGGACGTCAAGTCTCGATCTTTTATTGTATAAAGTATTAACCTCTTAAAAATCCGACGGCC
The DNA here is from genome assembly GCF_015220745.1 of Sebastes umbrosus. Taxonomy (NCBI): domain Eukaryota; kingdom Metazoa; phylum Chordata; class Actinopteri; order Perciformes; family Sebastidae; genus Sebastes; species Sebastes umbrosus. The sequence continues at coordinate 8,752,880 of NC_051289.1, forward strand.
GCTGTTCCGTCTTTCAGAGGTTGTAGCGGGCTCAGTCTTAAGAGTCAAGATACTGGTGTCATATGAATCTAGGAAACCTACAGTAGGGAATCGATTGGTATCAAGCAGCATGTTAGCTTGTCAGAGCGCTAAATAACGCTCCTAGGGCTGACCCGAATGCTTCGACGCTTCGACTGTTGCCATGGTATTCGACCAACAAATCACTATTCGAATGCTTTGTTTTTTTTATTTTATTTTTTTATAAATATAAGTGTATAATAATAATATATAAATCCCAAAATAGCCCATGAAATAAAGAATAATCCCCTCAACATTATTAATTATTATTAGTTATTGTCAGACGGATATCGCTGTTTGTTGTGTGTAGAGGTGCGTGTGTGTACAGTAGTGCAGCAGCAGCACTGAAACGGGGGAGATGGAGACAGACAGACAGAAGAATACGTCAGCCGTGTCGCCGCGCTGCTCTGCAAAGCTTCAAATACCTTCGAATATTTCTGACCGAAGCTTCGAAGCTCAAAAAGTGGTATTCAGGACAAAAGTTAGGCTAAACTTTGATGAGGAAAAACAAGCATGGCCATTTTCAAAGGGATCACTTGACATCTGACCTCAAGATATGCGAATGAAAACTGAGATGAACAGAGTGAAAACTGTATCTTATTAGATAAAACAGATGTTGGCAAACTGCATAATTTGCAGTCGAAAAAAGGTAATGAATCGCAATATATCTTATCACAATTCTCAGCATATCACAAAATGTTTAAAATAGATCATATGGTGACTTAAGTATCGTGATAATATCGTATTGTGTGGCCTCTGGTGCTTCCCACCCCGAGTAAATACACAGAGTCATTTTTATTCAAGGTGTGCTTTGCTCTGACGCATCTGTCACAATTCATTTGTGCAGAGATTCTTTCCAATTTTCTCACGTCACATGGGCAGTCAAGAAAGAGGAGGCCAATCTGCTGCTTTACAAACTCAGCTGGATGCACTTCTGTCAGTCTGACTTATGAGATGTAAGACAACGTTTGCATTACGTGTCTGAACTCAGTAGGAGATACAACACGTCAGCTGAGTCAAATCGTTTGTCTGCTGTATCTCTGAATGGTGTACTTTTTCCAGATATATTTGATGCCTCATTAACTACATAATATCTAATTGGCAACAAGTTTGTATTTTCAGTTTGCTGTCAAGGTCCTGATTACTTTCCAGACTCAGTGTGCGCATTTTAAGCAGTTTCAACTCAGAGAGAATAACCCTCTTAGTCTCACTGTTAATTACACTTTCCAGACATATACCCCCAATTATTTTTCAGCTTCACACCAACAAGCTGAATAATTACGATGCTTTACCCTCACTTTCTGCTAAGCACCTCGGTTTTATCAGCCAGCACTTAAAAGGTGTCCCGTTGAGTGTATCATCCATTACCTCACCTATATTTTCTGAATAAGGTCACTGTGTCAGGTGTAATAATGAAGCTTTGGCAGCGTCTCTTCCAGAGGATTATATTATTATTATATTATCCACCTCATAACAAAACTATAGGCCTGAATCTGTCATATTAGCTAGAACTTTCTGTTCCCCGTCCTCCTGCTCTTGTCACTGCTTTATCCACACTTTGACATAAATGCTGGTTAAGCACTTCTGCCGCCTCCATGAGGAATAGTGCTGCTCCTTGTTGCTGTCGCACTGCATGTCATATCTCAACAGCTCTCCAGCCAGAGACATCACTTTATCTTACTGTTGAGATTAAGGAGTAAACGCTTTCAATTCAGTGGGATGGAGGGAGGAGGGCTGTTTATCTGTTATTTATTGAGGCGGTGTGTGCACCGCTGCACAAATGACTTTATCCCAAGCATTTCCTTTACCTCATGTTAAATCGATGGCCGATTTACTTTGGTCGTTAAAGAGGATTAGTCAAACAGCAGCTCCGTCTCGCAGCACGACTGTAGTGTGGAGGCCTGGAGACATTACAAAAGACCAGTGTTAAGGTCATCCTAATTCTGTTTTCCAATTTATCTGTAAATTCAATAATATTGAACAAATAAGTTGGTGATGAAAAAAGTAGGTTTGCACTGATGTCACTTATTTTATAACACAAAAAAGATGTTGATAAAAGAAAGGTCATAAAAGCAATGCATTGTTCAGGTAGAATGTAAGTTAGGATGGAAAAAAAATCCATGACCTTTGCTTAAAAGACTGTTTTGAAACCTCATTTCCTTTTTCCTTCATCTTCTTTATTTTTTATCAAGCAGCCACTCTATATCAATGAGCTCCTGCATGCATCAAAACCCAATAGAAACCCACTCTGCCCTCTTCTCTTTGAGTTGTTTTTGTAATCACACTGTTGTATTGCTATAGCGATGCAGAATGGCAGGTTAATGAGAAATATGACATCTTCAAACTGGCTGCTCCTGAGTAGAGCAGCTTTGGAAGCTTTTTATTTAAAAACAAAAAATTAAAACCTTTAACGTGGGTTATGAAAGGGGTTATCATTTTGGATTTTTTTTTTATTATTATTTTTTTTATTTTATTTACACACACATATAACTTAGACTTTAACTAAAAAATAAAAAAATGTGAAAGGAGAGGTCAAGAAGCCACAGGTCTATACCTCCCCTCTACTTAAAGGTGCTGAATGCGAGATTGGGAGCATTTCTATTGCCTCTGCACAGCTCTAAACATAGCTAACGGTGCTAACAGCTAACAACAATAACAAAAAAGGAACAAAAAATAAAACTAAGCTCACATCATTTAGAAAAATACAACAAAAAATAGAAGACAACAAGAAGCATGCAAACTGGGCTGAAAAACGAACCAGTCAGTAGACAACAATCCAATAAAAACAAATAAATACATGAAAAACAATACAGGGAAAAAGAAGAGAAAAATATAAACACACATCAATAAATAATTAGATATTATGAATTAAATATGATGACAGTTTCCTTTAAATCTTTTCTAAGGATACCGAGCTCTTGATAACGTGTTCTTTGGTGTTCCTTTGGCATTCGCTGTACACCACGACATCCGAGGGAGTACTGGCCATGTTTCCTTTTGTAAAAACGACCTGTCTACTAGTATTATATGAATGAATTTGGTAATTCAATTTGACACGATGTTGGTAGAGAAAATGGCAAGATTCATTTGGCTCTTGAAATTTACACTACAGTACATACAGTAGTAATTTGACACTGTTTGAAATGGAAGAGATGAAAACAAACGTTTATAATATGTCTAAGCTTTTGGTTTTCATGAGGGCGATTCTGTATCTCAGTATCTGCTACATTGAGTGCAGTCATTTCCTCTAAAGTGGCAGCTTTTTAAACTGATCGCTGTCATTTTCACATTGCCAGTGGAATTATCTCACCACATCGATCGTATGTGGAACTTGCCTTTAAAAATGTTGCATTAGCAGCCTTATTGTAATCAATATATACTAAAGATTATCTGCTCTCCTTTCTCCGTCGCAGGTCCATTTCCCAGACGTAGAGCGAGTGGAGTGGCTGAACAAGGTAAAGAATTGAGTGGCTGTCGCCTCGATTTGTTTGCTTGAATGAAGCCCTCTTTTTTTTGCCTTCTGTAAATTGAAGTAAATGGGATGTCTGTCGCTCTTCTGCTCTCTCCTCTTCCCACTGGGACTGTGTGAGTGTTACCACGCTGAACACTGCAGCACATTTTGACTGTTTCTGCAGCGCTGTGAATGCATTAACCCTTCCCCATCCCCATGATCCCCCATGATCCCCATGATCCCCATGGCAACGACCTGGATGAAAATTGTAAAGCACTCAGGAGTAAATGATCTAGATGCTGACATCAAAGTTTAATCTGCTGGTGTCCCTGCTTGACATGTCTGAGTCATAGAGCTGCATTTTTAATATTGTAAAGTACATGTACATGCCTTTTTTATGATGATTATATGACGGGAAAGGGCAACATTTCTCAGTTTGTCCAAACAAGACTCTGATTTCTCTTTGAAGTTCAGTCTTCTTTGTTTGTATCCCCTCAGACAGTGAAACAGATGTGGCCGTACATCTGCCAGTTTGTGGAGAAACTGTTCCACGAGACGATCGAGCCGGCGGTGAAGGAGTCCAACGCCCACCTCAGCACCTTCTGCTTCAGCAAGGTCGACATGGGAGACAAAGTGAGCCCCCTCTTAGTGGTCCTGCATGTTTCTGGGACTGATCACGGGTTGTTTCAGCAGTGACAACACAGACTACTGGCAGCAGGTGCTGTTGGGACAGCTGGCGAGGGTGTGTGTGGGAGCTTGAACGCAAACGCGCATGCACGTCGCTGGTAACATGTGCTTGTTTCATAAATAGTTTCCATATGGAGGTCAGGAGAGGGGTCGACCTTGTGCTTAACCACGTGGGGGTTTGGGAGGGCTGGAGGTGTTGGTGTAGTGTTGATGAACTGGAGTGGTGCAGTGGTCATAATGGTTCCCTCTGTTGCGGTTTAGCCCCTGAGGGTCAACGGGGTCAAGGTTTATTCAGAAAATGTGGATCAGAGACAGATCATCATGGATCTACAGATCAGGTGAGCCCACCAGAGCCCTGTTGAAATCATTATTATGTTGTTGTTGTTAATACCTCTGTAGCTTCTTTTTGATTATGGTTTAAAATTTCCAGTTTCCACAGACCTTGAAAATTCTACCAGTACGATGCACTTATGTAACGGATAATGTAATAAATAAACCCCAATAGGGTGATGCCGCACCCAATCTTTTATCGCCCTGAAGGTGTTTATTTCACAACAATGACCCGCTAGCTGTACATTATCCCGCTAATTACACGGCTACTTACTGAAGAAATTAAAAATTTGACACGAAAAACGATCCGCCAGAGTCCGACATCAGAACTGCGCCCATAGCAACGGTCTGTTATACATAGCAACGGTCTGTTATACATAGCAATGGTCTGCTAAAAAGTAATAACAGACCATAGAACGCTGTGACTGACCAATCAGAATCGAGTATTCAACAAAGCCATGTAATAAATAATATCAGATGATGGGTAGTTACTAAAAAAGGTATAAAAATTGATGCAGCAAAACCAGAGATATCGTCTTTTATTATTCCATGTATTCTCCTTCCTTGTTAAAACCCTGATGCCTTCATTACCCACAATGCAACTCGACTGCTGACAGATCCCGGTGTGTAATGCTGGTAGCGGCTAATGTGATCTTGCTTCAGGCAATTTGTCAGATTTCGCACAGCTCCCTCTGGAGCCACAAAAGGCTTTATACAACTATTCTCACACGCAGTCGTACAGCCGGAGACCTGTAAACAGATTTTGATGTGTAAAATCAGTCCCGGCCCGGGAGTCCCAGTCCCCTTCTTTCTTTGTTGATCTGAGAGAAATACATCAGAAGAAGCAACTGGTGTGTCTGTTTATGGTGCAGCCAAACAAACTCACATTGTTTAAGTCAGTCAATTATTATTGCAAATGGGATCTGATTTCATGCTGCACAAAGTGCGAGTAGTTTTCCACACAACAGCAGAGCACAATAAACTTGGTTACCTATGCTGAGAAGTTAGAGGTATGCATCTTGTCGCCTGCAGCTGTTCTATCTAACAGCCCAGTGAGGCTGCTGCTCCGTCTTGTTCCATTACGCCCTGCAGTATTTACAACTGATTAACAACTCTTTAATGTGCAGCAGCAGCAGTGGGAAAGGTTCGGTGTGCATTAGCAGTAACTTTAGCTCTGATGTGGTGTTAGGAGCATGAACAGTAAAGTGAGGTTTATATTAATGAGATAAAATTAGAGTTTAGCAGCACAACTATATGCTATGTAAAGATATATACTTTATATGTTAGATATGTAAAGTCTTGAATTCAGCGCAGGAATGGGGTGCTCTGCCATTAGCAATAAAAAACACTATATAGAGAGGTAATTACTGAACTGTAAGTACATTGAGTGCCTTTTGCTGGAAAAATGCCCACCATAAGTAGTATGAAAAACAGGGTTTGATTTCAGAAAAATCCATTAAAGGTCTGGAAACCATCAGGATTTATAATGCTTAATATGACTCAATGAGCTCAATGACTACGATCATGTCACATCTGGAGGAAACAACTCCATGAATGAAATAAAACATCATGATGTCTAAATTTATCCAACCATGAAAATCCTGGATTTTTTTTATGATACATATTTTGTGCTCTTGTCTCTCAGCTTTGTTGGCAACACCGAGATCGACGTAGACATCAAACGCTACTACTGCAAAGCCGGCATCAAGAGCATCCAGGTAAGGAAATTTTATTATTTATTTCACATCCTCACAGAGGTACTTTCCTCGGGCACGAGTCTTGGCCTGAACAAAGGCTGTCAGAACAGGAACATGATGCGTTGGATGTAAAGTGGCACGCTGACTTCAGGTAAAGGTCTGAGCTGTCAGCTGTAATTTAAGAGGCTTTTTCAGTAGCAGCTTTTTTTGTACAGCACATGAAAAAAAGGATGATGAAAGTTTTTAAGCTTTTCTCTTTTCACTAGAATATTATTTCTTATTATTTCTGCTCAGTGACGTCTATTAAATGTCTGCATATGTAAAGCTTTCAGCAAAAGTGAATAATTTCATCATATGCTGGTATAAAAGCACAAATTGCTCATGTGTACTGTATACTAACACTGATGAGGCTGTCATGTAATGATGTACTTCCAAAGAAAGAACTGCTAGAGGCAAATCTATTTTGCACTGCAGACATTTTTTTTTTCCTTCCTTCCTATCGTATTTATTGTCTTTTAACCACCTTAGATTTATTAGAAGACCGCTCGGGTGGGTCTGAAGTTGGGAACTATACCTCTCTGCAGAATTATAAAGATATAAATCAAATACAGCAGAGTGACTAAAGACAAGGCAAAATAAAAAGAGAATCATAATACAAAAGGAGACGATAAAAATATGATTATTAAAAGGTTTTACTGGCATGTTATTGTAAAATTAAATAAATTTATATATTATATTATTATCTGACTGATTCAGTGTATGTAATGAGCATCATTTTTAACAAATAAACTTTGATAAATAATATATTTACATGTACATTTGTGCAATCTGATCAAATTAATTAACATTTGCTTATATTAGTAAAAAATAAAAAGTCTTGTATAATTCTTTAGGTAAACAAACAAACAAAAAGTAAATCAAATTTTAACAGACCATGTTACACACTGTATGTACAGACTAGGGCTGTCAATTGATTAAAATATTTAATCGCGATTAATCGCATGATTGTCCATAGTTAATTATGATTAATTGTAAATTAATTGCACATTTCTTTTATCTGTTCAAAATGTACAGTAAAGGGAGATTTATCAAATATTTAATACTCTTATCAACATGTGAGTGGGCAAATATGCTGCTTTATGCAAATGTATGTATATATTTATTATTGGAAATCAATTAACAACACAAAACAATGACAAATATTGTCCAGAAACCCTCACAGGTACTGCATTTAGCATAAAAAATATGCTCAAATCATAACATGGCAAACTGCAGCCCAACAGGCAACAACAGCTGTCAGTGTATCAGTGTGCTGACTTGACTATGACTTGCCCCAAACTGCATGTGATTATAATAAAGTGGGCATGTCTGTAAAGGGGAGACTCGTGGGTACCCAGAGAACCCATTTTCATTCACATATCTTGAGGTCAGAGGTCTAAGTTTGGAGCGTTATTTAGCCTCCTTCACAACAAGCTAGTATGACATGGTTGGTACCAATGAATTCCTCAGGTGTTCTAGTGTCATATGATACCAGCATCTTCATTCTAGCTTTAAAATTGAGTGCACTACAACCTAAAAAATGCGTTAATGCGTTAAAGAAATTAAATAAAAATAATGAATAAGTAAAAATTGGTACAGTGTTTTTGAGAATCGATACAGTATCACAGAACATCACGACACTCAAGTGTATCAGTATTTTCTTACACCCCAAAATACAAACATATAACCTCTTCATTTTGCATCTTCCTCCCTGAGGAGAGACCCCCCGGCTCTCTGCAGTGCCTGACTACATTAGTGTATTTGTGTGTTGTTATTGTGTGTCCTTGGACTTTTTGTGTTGCTGCGGTGGAACATAACAGGCAGAGAAAACAATCAGTGCGCCTCCTTGGAGACAGATTGCTGTTGGGTCGGTCCCTGGGAGACATTTGTTACTCACTGCTCCCATTATGTAACTCAGGGAGACCTACATATCTCCCCAGCTCATTATCAGCCACTAATACATCAGCCCCCATCACTCCTTGAGCTGGTTCACATTACACAGAGCAGGTGCGTCTGACTCCGCGATGACGCTTAGATTACTGATGGCTTTGTGAGGAGAGGGGTTAAACGCTGACGGATATTATTATTTATTTAATATATCAGTGTTGTGTGGTCCCACTACGCCTCACCACATCTGCTGAACATGACAAATTGCAGCCATTTCTCTGTTGTAATGTGTTGGGTCTTTAAGACGGACAAGTCAATACTTGAACCACATTTGTAATTCCTTAAAGCTGAGCTATACAGAAATGATGACGACTGTGTAATAATAACATTGGGATGTAAAATGTGGCACTGCCTCATTTTTCTTTTATGATTTTTGTGCAAATTCTTGCATTTAAAATTAGATTTGAAGTTCAGTTCAGTTTTCCAGCTGAGTCTCTATATCATTTTTGAAGGAGCTTATTTAATCTCACAGATGACAAAGTAAAGGATCAGTTTCCCACATTTCGGTTTCTGGAAAAAACGTCTCAAAGTGAGCTTCAGAAAGTCTTAAAATGAATGCGATGGCATTTACTTCAAAGAGCTGCATGCACACTAAAAGAGCCTTATTAGTGTTGGTTTCACTGGTGCTTTCTTTGTATTGTAGCGTAATTGCTGTTTCACTAAGATTTTATTGCTCTCCATCCTGTCAATACAAAAATAGCCCAAAAAACTAATATATTGGTGCTAGAATTTAAACATCTATTGTTCTCCGTTGTGGATTAGAGCAGCTATGTGGTGTCGCGTAACGCGTGTTAAAAGCACTTCCAGTACTGTAATCCTTGTAATTGTCATAATATGTTATGGAGAAGGTGGAGGATGACACGGGGCAGGTGTGAAGTCAGGCTGCGATCGAGTTTCCCACCTGTCGTGTGTTACGGCTAACGGCCGCACTGCTGAGGAATGTCGAAGGCCGGCAGAGTGTGAGTTCTCCTTTAGCTCTCCCTTTGTGTACGTCTGTGTATGACACCGTGTTCCTCTTGTGTTTCCACAGATCCACGGCGTGTTGAGGGTGGTGATGGAGCCGTTGCTGGGTGACATGCCTCTCATTGGAGCTCTCTCTGTGTTCTTTCTCAAGAAGCCAGTAAGTCCAGACGCTGATAATATGACACCAGTTAATTCAATTAAACCTGTTTAACAGAGCAGCAAAGTTATAATGACACTGCAGTCTGAATACATGCAATATGATGAGAGTAGAGAGTATTAAACTGGGATTTAAACAAAAACAGGTATCTCCTGAACAAGGGCGTAGGTTTCATTTCACCATTTGTTTGGGGACACATTAAGTGGGGTTTTTGAGCATTACACACTTAATATCCTGCATTCTGGTGAATTTTTGTGCACCAATTTCTGCCTTTTCAGTGTCAATTTATGGTGGAAATGTCGTTATTTTTTATGCAAAGGAAAACACAAAATTCAGGCAGCAGGTGACAAATCAAAATATAATGGAATATATGCATTAAGGCTCTCACCTCCTCCATGTCTGGCAGTAAGTACGATGTTTGCACGTGATGTGAGCCTTCAGATATCCCCTTCCTCTCAGCCAATCAAATGCTAGAATACTAGGTAGTCTTGGATACGTAGCTTTGGGAGGGCACATCAGAATGATCTAATATGACTTCACTCCAAAGATTATGTGAACGAGTTCGCTCAAATATAAATATCCCGAAAAGCCCAGTCTGCTCTGCTTGGTCAGCCTAACCAAACTCTTCAGACTTTGGGCTTTGTAACTTTGCAGACCTTTTACATGCACACAAAAATATATAACACACTAAAGGAGAGAGAAAAAGCACAAAAGCATTATAGGTCCCCTTCAATCTTTTCCAGCACCTGAGATGGTGCAGCAGTGCAACACATTACCCATTCAGTGTTATGCTTCCATTTTACCGGATGCTTTCTTTCACTTCTCTTTATTCAATATGTGTGCCAAGGTCGGCCCTATTTCTGTGAACACGTCCTGATTGTCTTTTAAATCTCACTTCGGTTCTCTCGGTAATTTTTTATGACATTCCGCCTCATAAAAACGAATCCCTCCTAGGTTTTCTGCTTTGTTTCAGGCAGAAATAATATCATGTAAATTGGACGTAACTTCTCTGGCATCGCTATTGACATTGTCTGCAGTGTTACATTTCACACTTCCAGTTGTTTGCACATCTAATATTTTCCAGGTCACATTCCATCCATCTCTCTGTCCAAACCTCTGTGCAGAGCAACTCCTGCACAGCTTCAAAATGTTTGGCCGATTTATACCAAATGGGAGGACCCAGTGGAACTATAGCAGAGCTTTAAATAGCCGCAGACCAAGCCAGCCCTACTTTGGCAGATTTCTCCACCCCAGGCACTCAGCTAAAGCTCAAGGTGGAGATATTACTGTAGGAGGCTGAAGGGAGAAGACAGCAGCTCTAGTCAGTAAATCCTGTCGCAGTCCCAAATGCACACACACGCCACACACACATGCTTATGCATCTCAATCTTCTCCCTGCTTCTAGATGAGGAACGTCTCATTGGTATACTGGAGAAGAGAGAAAATAAATTGCAAAAGCAATTTCCTGTAGGCTAAAGAATCTTGACATTGTTCTACCCTGGGATCCACATAACTCATCTTCCTTCTGCTCAGCGTGCCATACACGGCCCGATCCTGAAAGCCAAATGAAATAGAAACATTTCCAGACCTTAAGAGGTCTTGGCCACGGCGGTGCTCAGCGCAGTGTAAATAACAAGATGCTACACATTTCTGCTGTGAGACCTCTAAAGAGAGTTCATGGCTCTGGCTCACACTTTCAATAAGGACTTAAGAAGCAGTGGGTGATATCTATTGCCTCCGGGTATATTGTGAATATATGATTCTTTACATCCACTAATGTGTTCATGAATTAATATATTGAATGTATAATAATCTTTAGGATGCAGAATGTCCAAAATAATGACAAAACTATCTTAAAGATTCAAGATTTGGGAACAAATAGTCACTGAATCATTTAGTCAATCGGAAAATAACTGATGATTATTTGGATAATTAGTCAATCCTAAAAAATACCCAACATCTGCAGGTTACAGCGACCCAAATTTGAGCATACATACCCTGCTTTTCCCTTTTTGATATCAATATACGTTTTATTTATTTGGGCTTTACTGTAGGGAAGAAATAAGTACATTTGAGGGAATAGTTTTTTTTTTTTGCAGAGACAGATGCTCCAGTATTAAGGGACGATTCTGCTGCAACAATGTGATAAAATATCAAAATGAAGTCATTAAGGGGACCAAACTATTATGGTAATGACTGGATGGAAAATAATTTCATAAACCTTTAGGAGCTGTGCTAAAAGAGCACATTGGACATTTTGATTTAAAGAATAGTTTGACATTTTGTGAAAAACGCTTATTTGCTGTCTTGCCGTGTTAGATGAGAAGTTTGATACCTCTCTCATGTCTGCACACTAAAGCTACAGCCAGGAGTCGGTTAGCTTAGCTTAGGATAAAGACTGGAAACAGGGGGAAACAGCTAGCCTTCTTCAGTACATCTTTGTTACCCATAAGAGTCTTTTGAGTGACAAAAATGCAACAACTATTGGATCAAGGAAACAGTTAAAGAAAGTCCAAAGTCCTATGCACCCAAACTCTAGTACTAAAAAATAAAGCTTTCTCTTTTTATGCTTCTTGCCCAGCCAAAAGTTAAAGAAACTCATTTTAAAGTCATTTCTTTTATATATCCGGTTGGAGAATCTTTGCAGAAACTCTTTGGATTCATATCAGAACCGTGTTCTTTCTGCTCTCTTGTTCATCGGACTGTAAAACACTTCTTTATTTCTTGACCTGTCTCACAACAATTTTGGACGAATGTACACGGATGGACGTGTATTGCAATACCTAATATTCCCATATTTAACTTAACGGATGTCTTATTTTATATAGAAAATCTTAATCATCACATATCTTGATGAAATAAAATACTAAAGCAATAAAACTACTGAAAAACTTTGAGCATTACCTTTTGTTATAACATATAAGAAGTCATTGCATCTTCCGCACAGCTGTTATTGACCCATTCTTGATTTGTAATATTAACGTTCTTGATTAAAAATTAATAAAACCAAAAACAAAAGTCCCTCTTTTGACTCCCCCACACCACCTTCCCACAACACTGTCAGCCCTGCAGTGCTCCCCTCTCCCCTGCGGCGTCAGTGCATCTGCTGCTGCAGTACTGTGTAAGCAACTCGGGCAGAAAAGTAGGGTGGGAAAGACTCATTAGGAACGCTGCTTCAGCTTGAAGGCAGAGACGGATCAAAGCTGACTTGAGAGGCAGGATCTGCATTTCAGGTCTCAGCTGATCTGCCATCCACACTTTCTTTGATTTACTTTCTTCTCCCGTCTCTTCCCATATCCAATTTGACTTACCTGCTGCGGAGAGTGAATGGAAATTGTTTGGTTTTGTATAAGTTTCGACTCTATAATAACCATGTAAAAGTACATGTCCCTGAACTCATTATACCATGAACACTAATGAGACCCCAGAGGCTCGCTGCTGCTTTTATAAATATTCCAGCAAGCAGGTGTTTTTGTATTCACTTTTTCATACAAGGATCTATGCTTTCTGGCCTCTTGTTGTGACTCATAAACTGTAGCTAATTGTGCACACTGCATCCATTTATGCAGGTCAAGCGATCTTAGATGGAAAAACTAAAAACAATAAGCGAGGAGAGAAAGTTGTAGTTTATTTTTACTTTGCTTTGCCAAACTGGTGTGCAGTGAGATAAACACATTTTTCTTAAATGATTAACAATATAGGCTAGTAGGTAAAGTAGTGCTTGGTTTTCACACAGTAGCAACTTATCCACAGAACTTTTGATTTATATTGTGTTGCTGGAACTCGTGTGGGACTGTTTGGCCCCGCTGTTATCAATCAGCACGGTTCGTTGGCCAGAAAATGAGACATGCCAAGTGGTAAATGTAGCACAGCCGGGCAGGAAACAATATAGTTAAGTGTTTGAATCAATTTAAAGTCATTCGCACTGTCTTTACTTCCTGTTCAACTGATATATATCTCTTTCCTTTTTTTTCATCCTGTAGCTTCTGGACATAAACTGGACTGGCCTCACCAATATACTTGACATTCCTGGACTCAAGTAAGTCAGCTCAAACTTGATCTCCTTGCTTATCAAGGAATGTCCTTGTGGGTTAGTGAGATAAAGTGAAATGAATGTTGAGTTTCAGAACAAGTAGGAGGTTTGCAGTGTTTGGTTTCAGGAAACTTTCCATGCCATTAATCACTCATGTAGTACTGTCGAACTGCGACCATGAAATATCATTTTGGCATTTCGCTGGATTTAGGGGTGAATGGATTCAACATTAGGTTCAGTTATGAATGACTTTGGAGTCCAGATTATGAAGTTTCAAAAAACAACAATTTATTATGCGCCCGATACTGGACAGACATTATGTAGGGGGTGCTTTCACTGGACTTTTTGGGTGTATTATATAGGGCTGGGACGATACACCTATCTCCCGATTCGATACTATCACGATACTTGAGTGCCGATCCGGTATGTTTTGCGATTCTACAAGTATTGCGATTCAATATTATGATTTATTACGATTTTTATTAACTTTTTTAACATTAGACCATGGGAAAAAGTTGAATCATACACTTCTATAGACTTTTACTTTGGAAAATATCAAAATTAATACATTAAAATGTTTGATTTTCAGCGTGTATGTAGTCTGAGATGTCCTGAAGTCAGTGGTATTAGTAGTATTTTCTATTAAATGTATAAGGGACATGTAATGTTTTATACTTCTGATGAATATAATCCAATCAATCTTATTTCCATATATGTATTTTGTATGTAGAGTACCGTTTGTTAACACCTTATTTTGAAAACCGGACGTAGTCACACATGTACAGTATACTTCCTCTAACTTCTCCAAGTCTGTCGCTAGCTCTCCCGTCAGCTCCCTTCTTTTTATACATCCGTGGTCAACTCCATCGGGGCCTTTGAATGCATTAAACATAAATATCAGTATTTGGGTGCTCTACAGTTGTAGCGTCGACTGGCTACTGTTTGTTTTGAGTGACGGATACAGAACGGATATGACGTCAAAGCGTTAACTTCCTTCTACCTCCGCATAGACTCAAATTAAGCAAATATATCGATTCTGGCATTTAAAATCAATTTCAAAATCGTAAAAAAAAAAGCGCTACATAGGTAAATTGATTTTTTTCCCACCAAGATAAATTCCACCAAATGTACTGGCAGTATTTTCTGCTAATGTTTTTTTTACCAGCTGGATGCCGGGGGTGTCCTTGTCCTTGTCCTTGTTACGGTTGGGATTAAGAGCGCGACCAGACTGAGCTGATGTAGATAAACTTGTCTTTTTGCAAGCAAACACTGAGCACAAGTATATTAATTTAAATGTGTGACATGCAGTATGTTTACATGCACAAGTTACTGTGAATAACCAGATTAAGATAATAGTTTAATGATCTAACTGGGCTGAAACTGGTCAGCTGAGGAAATGTGCTTCTTGTCGCCTGTTTGCTCATTCTTGCTTAGTTTGTCTTGTTTATATTAAGTGTCTATCTCCCTCGGGGTAGTTGTGTGGGTTGAGCAGAGAGTCGATTAAGAGATGCTAACAGCCCCAACACAATTACTCGCTGCTGCCTTGAGTGGTTCGTACATTATTTACAACTCAAAATAAAGTGACACACTCATGAATGCTGCATGCGATTTCTCTGGATCACAGTTGCTTGTCATATACCCTGCTGCTGTGGACAGACATGTTGGCACAGGCAGCGGACGGTCTACGTCAGCTCTTCTGTTGAGTCCTCCGTTGGGGAGAAATTGATCCTTGTGGCTTGTGCAATGCAATATATGCGTGTGGGTGTGTTGGTTGTGGAGGAAGGGGAGGGCACGTGCAGAACAAGAGGGGTTAGCAGCTCGTAGGAGAGGCCCAGATGGTGAAATCGTAGCTGCAGCGACAGAGTTCTTTGAATGCAGCAGCAGACAGACAAACAACATCAGCTGCCTCCCTGTGTGTCTCTCCTAAACCCTGTTATTAGTATTATGCAACCGATCTCTTACTTGTTTACATGTTGTGACGTGTCATCGCTGTTGAGTTGGTTTTAGAATCAGAACCAAAACAAGACGATCTGTGCGTCTCAATACCCATACTACCATACTATTTAGGATGCCAGAAAAATATTTAGTATGTCCCAATACATAGTATGTCAAGCCAGCATGCTTTTCTGCAGTGGATATATGAGAAAGAGGGTCAAAGTTCAAGGCATAATGTTACGATGAATTAATATGGCTAAGTTCCAAATCGCATACTTTTCCTTTTTTCCTTTTAGGACATACTGCAGCTGCCCTTACAAAGTACGATTGCATGCAGAATGCATACAATGGGGACATACTACTTCCTACTAGCCTATTTCTCATATATCTGCTGCATAGAAGATTGTGGGTCAGAATAGCCAGAAAAGCATGCTGGCTTGCATGCTGAAAAATGCGACCGGATGTAGTAGAGCATCCTGATATTTTTTGGCATACTGCATTTGACATACTATGTATTGGGACATATTAAATATTTTTCTTGCATACTAAATAGTATGGTAGTATAGGTATTGGAATGCACAGTATGTCCCAATTGTATGCATACTGCCTGCAACAGTACGTACTTTGTAAGGGCAGCTGCAGTATGTACTAAAAGTAAAAAGAAAAAGTGATTTCTGATTTCTGATACCATCACCATATTTGGTTAGCGTGAGAGCATGCTAACATTTAATAATGATCACTAAACACAAAGTAGAGCTGGGGCTGATGGGATTGTCGTTAGTTTTGCAGGTATTTGGTCGTAAACCAAAGTATCGGACAAATTCAATGACCTGATGATGGCGCTACATGAAAAGTCAGAGGATCACCGAAGTTATTACAGTTCATCATGAATGTCTGTACGAAAAATTTCATGGCAATCCATCCAAAAGTTGTTGAGATATTTTAGTCTGAACTAAAGTGATGGATTGACAGACAGGCGTTGCCATCTCTGCAGCCACAACTTTAACTTTCTTTTAACTTTATTGTCCCTTAGGGGAAATTTGTCTTGCAGCTAAAACACAGAGCACACAGAGACGTAGACACACAGGTACAAAAAATATAATAAAATAAAGGCTAGAGGCTAAAAACATTACTGTCTGTCAAAGGAGGATATCAATTTGTTTTTGACGTGGCTCACTAGACAGTAAAACACACAGTCCCTCACTGTTCATCCTGTATATTATAAAGTACGTCTGCAGTCAGCACTCTTGTCCTGAAATGAATGAATAAACGGTCTCCACTTTTCTTACTGTGCTTGCACACACACACAAGCAGGTGCGTGGGGTGTTCCAGTGTTTACGCCAGGGGAGCAACAGAGATGCAGTAATAAGCGCCGATGCGGCAGGAATCTCTTTACACACTCAGCTCCCGGCTGGAGAAAAAGCTCCGTCTCTGATCAGTCCCCCACCAGAGAATCATAACGTCTCTAATCGGCTCACAGAGAAGAGCTGAGGCCTGCCGCTTCATTGGAAAATAAGCTGAGGATTGATCAAGTGAATGTTTCTCCTGACTCCAGACACAAACACAGACAGCTTAATTGAGTTTATTTCAGAGCAGATGGTGTCTGTGCTCCTTCAGTTCTGTTTTAGAGAAGCAAAGGAAGTCTTTAAAGGTGCAATGTGTAACTTTCTGACCACATGCTCCAATCGACTAGAGGTCAGTCCATGCAATGGCAATTTGCAGTCATCAGTTATAAAAAAAAGCCAACTACTAACTAACAACAGGGCAAGAATACGCAAAATTCGACCAAACTGCAGAAACTGATTGAGTGTGGCATCGGCGTATAGTTTACGTTAGCCATCGGTGTGTTTGTGCCGCTAACCGGGGGGCTGTACGTTCTGTGTACGTTTGATAGTTTATTAGATTAAATCCAAAGTGGCAGAAAAGAGAAAACAACAACTAGTATTTTCATTTCGTCCTCACTGCGAAGGGTGAGGTGGGGACGGTGGCTCCGCGAGACGGACCTGAAGTTAGCGGTTAGCTGTAACTACTCCATTCAGCCAGCGCAAATTCCAGCGCCAGGAGTCACAGCGGGCTGGTGCTGGTGGAGTCTAACCTGTGTAACGGCAGCAACAGAAAGTTTGATGATCCGGGCCAGTAGAGTCTGATTGCAGCCGCGGAGGGGAGTTCCTGTTGAGACTGCGTGTACATAAGAAAAGGAGGGTGCCCTTCAGCGGCTGTAATCAGACCCGTCTCGATCCGGCAGGGAGTCGGGGCGTTTATGACAGGAATAAAACCAGTATTGAATGTATTATCCCGAAACTCCATTAAAATTCAGAACTACACTTTGCTCTTGACAAATAGCTGCTGGCTAGTTAAACATTCCTGACACCTGGGTTGTTTGACATCTCAAAACTGCTCATTATGGCTTGTTAGTATTTCAGTCATTTGTGGTAAGTATTTGTATATGTATGCCTTGGGGGTGGAAAAAAAGCTGTTTTACATGATAAAGCTCACTGTTTGCTGTTGGACTTTGTCTCTGAGGGATCAGTTGGTCTTAGTTGGCCCGTGTTTGCTGCTGTACGTTGGGGTCAGCTGTGGTCTGACCTATTTGCTGTTGGAGCTGAGGGCAGAGAGGAACATGGTGGGTGTTGTAGAGTAGCTGTGAGCCTAATAATCATACTGTAGGAACACATTTCTACACTCTCTTACAGTGACTAGAGAAACAGTGAAGTTGAGAGGAAAGGGTTTGGAGGTGGAGGCTCTGAGCCACTGTGTAACACATATATAAGTTGTAAAACCTTTGTTTTATGCCTTTTTAGGCTAATTATAAATGTCACAGACTTTTCTGAAATTTATAACACCCAATTACATACAGACTGACACATAGCTACTGTAAGCTGCTACACTAGTAGACAACTAGAAAGCTCTTGGGATAGGTACATCAGGGTTATTAGTAAAGGTCTGATTTATTAGGATACTTGTCAGCTGACCATGTCGTTGTAGCTCACATGGCAGCACTTTTCCCGCCGCCCGTTCTGCAGATTTATCACTCCAGAGAATTACAGGATCATTTCCAGTTCACGAAGACCTTTGATTAGGACATCCACAACATCGTGATGTATGGACAGCTGTGCCGTAATCACAACTGTTTTTCTCGGAGGGACAGCCTTGAGCAATAACACCGGATGATGAGTTTTCAGTGTAATTCCATATTTTTTCCAGCTGTGCCGCGCCAGCTAAATGAATAAATGGAAGCCCGGCGCTAATGCATTCTCTGCCCTCATTGTCATTGTTGTTGTCACGAAGCGTTGAGTCATTAGTGGATCAGATAGACATTCAGTGGGTTGTTGGCTAGCAGCACCAGCATGCTTGAACCAACTCCAATTTTCCTACTATCTTCTCAGATGTAAATCAGAAATGCACTGTACTAAGCTGAGATTATAACAGAATATTTATAACCCAAGGGCACCCTTACTGTCTATTAAATAATTCATCGCTTGATTCTGTTTATCTTCTTTTCAACTTCTCAACCCCCCCTCTCCTGTCTCTACAGTGGTTTCTCTGACAATCTGATTCAAGACATCATCTACAGCTACCTGGTTTTACCCAATCGTATCACCATCCCACTGGTCGGGGACGTGGAACTGGCCAAGCTACGCTTCCCCATGCCAAAGGTACTAATTCAGCTTGAAGAGGCCATTAAACAGGGGCCTCTTCTAACTGATCGGGTTAGCTCATAAGCTCACCGCATCATGAGGGAATTCATGGTTAGTAGATGAAAGTCCTTGATAGTCTAATCTCATGGGTTCTGTGTGTTTCGTGATTGTTTCTGTAATGAAAAAAAGTAATTATCAAGGTTTTGTAGGAAACTCGCAGCATTAAAACAGAATGAAAAAAGAGCCAAAGCACCAAAAACAAGCATGTCAAGGCTGTATAAATGACCTGTATCCATGGCAACAAGATAAACACTTCAGTGTATTTCACTGCAAGCAGCATCCTTATTGAGGAGATATTATTTTGAGATATTTTAGGCTATAATTACTCTATGCCTTTTGCACTCTTTTCTGGTGATTCTGCCGATTCAGACTTGTGAGTCATGAACCTCATAAGATGATCAGTTGATTAGTGGATTGAAAAATTGATTGGGAAATTAATCAAAAACAATGTTGATAATCCATTTATCATTATTTTAAATAACTTCAGAATTTGATTTTCACAAACCGTCGTTTTGGTCACATGAGGTTGGCACGGGTTACCATGGTTACACGTCTCCAACTGGCAAGAAGGCTCTCAGTACTCAGTACGTCCGAAAAGATACATACTACTGTTTGTTCACACAAAAGTATGTTGAACGATAGTACACATGTTGAGTGTGTAGTGCATAGTATGCGATTTCGGACGAAACCGAAATGGATGTGAATGACATCCGCTGACAGGAATTAAACATGAACCCAAACTGTTTCGTTGCAATTAACAGGATTAACAGATTAATTGACAATGGAAATAATAGTTAATTGCAGCCTTAGTGGAATGGACACTTTATATACACACACACACACACACACACACACACACACACACACACACACAAAATCTAGTTTAAGTGGGAGTTTTTCAGTTCAGGGAAGAAAAGAGTAAAAAAAAAAAAAGTAAAAGTAAGTTAATTACATTTCAAGTGTGCATGCAAACAGATATTTATCACATTTCATCATGATGTACACACAGATTGTCTCTAGCTCTTACAGTCACTAACTGTAATTTAAATAATATCTGTAGGAAATTAAATAAAATGCAAATATTAAATAACATCATTTGATAAATTTGGTTTCTACCTAACCCTAGTAATAAGCCCCAGTTTCCTCTTGCGTTGCCTCATGATACCCAGTAGGTAATATCACATCCTATCAACTCCACTGTGGCCTCGAAGTGTCAGAAGTTGCTATTTCAGAGTGGCTCCCCTTAACGCCGTGCTCTGCGTGTCTCCACAGGGAGTCCTGAGGATTCACTTCTTGGAGGCTCAGGATCTGGAAGGGAAGGACACATTTCTAGGAGGGCTGATCAAGGGCAAGTCTGACCCGTACGGCGTCCTGCAGATCGGCAACCAGCTGTTCCAGAGCAAGGCGGTGAAGGAGACCCTCCATCCCAAATGGAACGAAGTTTACGAGGTGACAAGCTTGGGACGTCTCCTGGAGTAGGAAACGTTTATAACAGTGCAGTTTGAGTAATATTATCATTTGTGAACAATGTAAACAAGTGTATTCTCCCAACCTGCATCAACATAGGTTATCTGTCTTTTGAACAAGCATTAACGTGTCCTTGTCTTCATCAGGCTTTGGTGTACGAGCACTCAGGGCAACACCTGGAGATTGAGCTGTTTGACGAGGATCCTGATAAAGATGATTTCCTGGGAAGGTGAGTTTCATATTACTGCATACTGGGGTCCCTAAACAGTCTTGGAATTACAGAGATCACTGTAAAGCTGAGACTCTTGTGGATCAAATGAGCCCAATTGTATTCATGTGTGATGGTATTAGTCCCCGCAGAAGCCATTTCATTGTAGTGAGACCATTTATTTTAATTTGACCTCACTGTATAAAATATCCTCTAGGATAATCACAGCCTCATGAAACTTTACAGCCACACTCTAAAGACCTAGAGCATTCAGAGGATGGATGGCTTTCCTAGCTAGATTGACAATAAGGAGGTTTCTGAGTAGTTTCCAGGACAAAAGTGCTCGCCATCCAATCACCGAAAAATGCAATTCTTGCAGAAATCTCCAAATATCAAAAGTTTTTGACACCAAATCACAGCATGGCTTTTTCTATGGTGTTCCTCAAGGTCTTGGTGTCTTAATGTGCTATTTTGGAGGGATTATTGATCAGTTTTATCAATTTACGAGAATTGACGAAATCTGTGTAACAAATGGTGTCAACCCAAAAAATTGCTGCAACAATTTACGAGATATAATAAAGCATGGGAATGACCATCATAAAGAACAACTTGACACACAGTGCTGAGCTGCATCTCAAATTAATCTTCAGGTTTCCAGCTTTCAGATGATGTACACCCCTTCTATGTGACGAATACTGTTGACTATTTATCTACCCCTGAACATCCCCTGTCCCCAACCCCTTCCTCTCCAAAAAAAGGGGAGGAATGATAAGAAGTTATGTAAAGTAAACATGTGATTTTCCAGAACGTCAGTACTGGTGTTTACAAGAAAATCAAAAAGCATCGAAGAGCAGTATGTAAGCCGTTCAGAAGCTGAACGCACGCAACATCATCCAAGGGTTTTTACAGTCTTAATTGGCATCAATGGACTAATAGTATTTCTTTAGTCCACAAATTTAATAATCCAATCATTGTAATTGTTCTAAAACTGATTATATGATATTCATGGGTTGTTTTTATGTTCCTCAAATTTAAAACTTGTGTTTCTTTGCGTTGGACAAACAATCTGTGGACTGTGAAAACAAGATGTTTTTTTTCTTATCTTGGTAAGAAGAGTGCTCTCCACTCGTAAAATGTTCTCTTACCTAAGAGAAGAGCAAAAATAAGAAAACACACAGACATCAATGCGTCAAAGTCGTGGATACGAACAAAAATAAGAGGAAATCCGTTAGTATATCACTTCCTGCATGAGGCCCATAGTGTCCTAAACAACCGTGTTGAGACCTGAGGGGACGGTGTGATGTGTCTAGTGCTAGTAGACATCAGTTAAGGTAAAGAAGAGGTGCTATCCCGCTCTCATAGCTCAAGGGCAAAGTCAATTGATTGTGGCCCAAGGCTGTAACACTACACCAGACCATGACAACACAAAGCAGCCAATCGATGACTCTGCTCAGATTAATCGGTGTGATTTCTCTGCTTACTGTTTTAGTAATTATTATTTGTCATTATTCACAGCCTGATGATCGATATGACTGAGCTGCACAAGGAACAGAAGGTTGATGAGGTAAAACAATCTCTATGGCTCAATTATAATACTCATTTCATTTTCATTTGTTTAGAGATTACACATTATACATCTTAAAGGAGGTTTTTAGGGTAATTTATTAGCCGTAAATCAATAGTTTGGTCCCTTCATTGATGTGTTTTTGTTACTCCGTTGCAGTGGTTTGACCTGGAAGAAGCTCCCACTGGAAAACTCCACTTAAAACTGGAGTGGCTGTCTCTGCTCTCCACTCCTGACAAGTTGGACCAGGTACCACACTGAAACAAACAAACTCTTTTTGCTTTAACAGTCTGTCGTCTATCTCTGTGGTGACTGGTCTTTTTCTGTCTTTCCTGTCCAATCAGGTGCTGCGAAGTGTTCGAGCAGACAGGAGCCTGGCCAATGATGGACTGTCGTCAGCGCTGCTGGTGGTCTTCCTGGACACAGCGAAGAACCTGCCTGTAAGATACTGCAATGTTCACTTTATTCTGATATTATAGCTTGTGGTAATATAGCACTAGGGCTGTGTCCAAAATCACTCACCACTCACTATATAGTGGACTATGTAGTGAGTTTGCCATTTTGTAGTGACTGTATATTGATAATTATTATACCCTTTAGGCTATAGTGTACTCAAAGTGTCCCACAATGCATTGTCAAAATTAGTGGACAATGATGGTCACTAAGCAGGCACTGTATACCATCATGCATAACGCTGAAGGAAAAATGGTAGATGTATTGTATTTATTCATTTGGGAAAATATGCTTATAGGGAATGGGAATCACGGTAGCATACGGAGCTACAGTAGACTGTCATTATCTCTCAGCGGTCTATTCAGCTGCGATCTGTTAGTCGTTCATCATAAGAAATGTATTAAGTACGTGCAAAAGACCCATATACAGAGAAGCTGACAGAGGCAAAGGGGTCATATATTACAAAATTGAAGTTAGTTTATGATATCCCTCCTTATGAGTTAGGACGACCTTGACAGTTTGGCACCCATTACAGTCACTGATTTGACGCTGTTTTGGCATTAGTGAAAACCTGTCAGCAGTTCAAAATACGTAAATCTTTGGAGGCCGATGTCGATTTACGACATGACCTTCAGATCTACAAGCCAAATGCCAACTACATAATCATCCAGAAAAGACAAGCTAATGTTATGCTAACTGAATACTCATAAAACGTCAGCTAAGACTGCATATTTAATCTACTGGTATCTTGCAAAATGAAACCCATAACGTTAGCCTACCTTTGTGTCTTACTGTATACTATATATACTACAATTCGGCTTTTGAATCGTATTCACTGTGCAGTGTTTTGTGTGATCTTTGACACTTGCAGTCTTACACTTTACCCTCCAAAAATGGCGAACTTGTTGTCGGTGACGTCACATTCCTATTCCCTATTGCCCCCACATTGACAACGGCTGCTTTACTCCTTCGGTTCTTACCTTTCACAGTAAAAGCCCTAGACATATACGCTGCATCACTGCTTACCAGGGGGAACTTAAATTCACTCAGAGCATTTCGCTAAGAGGCAACTCAACAATTATGGATGCTCTACCAGCCGACGTTGATCTAGTACGTTTTAATTGCGTCTTTTAATTGACTTGAGTAGAGTCCAAAAGTGTTTTTTCATTTTGCTGCTGAGCTCACTATATAGTCCTCTACATAGAACTCCCTGGATAGTGGGTAGTGAGTCGTGAATGATTTCAGACACAGCCTAGGCTTCTTGTTTCCCACCCTAAACACACACACCACATTTAGCAACACTCTGAACCAGTTTAGTAAGAAATACCAGTGTTGCACACTTGTTTAAATAAGGATTATTGGTCAGTGTGTTACCATAATGCTTTGTGCTTTCTATGTTCTTTGGAATTTGGTTTTCACTCTGACCTCCAGGTGAACCTCACAACCAGGGCAGGTTGTTTATCGTTTCCTTCATCATCTTAGCTACTACTAACCCAGCCATAAAAGCAACAACTGGTTAAAATGGATGTAGCCTCCAGCTCCAAACGGCTCAATATGTTTTTAACAAGTTTTAATGATCAGGTCACTACACCGCAGGGATTCTGTCTTATGTCAATATTTTTGTAGCTGTAAACCTTGAAACTTCTCAGGACCCTTGTACCTAATGTATCTAATACGATTTGAAAGCTTTCATTGCACCAAATGTGCCACCCGTAACCTGTAAAGAACCATCAATTACAAAATAACACTTTATTTTTAGCCATCTCAGTCCTCATAACTCCACCTTTTTTTTCTCTTTCCTCTTCACCCAAGAGCGTCTTCACAGGCAGCTTAGGCTGCGGGAACTTAAGTGAGAGAAGAGCGTCGGGTCTAGTCTTTTGTGAGAGCAATACGTCAGAGTATAAAACAATATTTGTGAGTCCCCCAGTGCGTTTGCATCCTGATAGTGTCCGCATTAGCGGTGTGCAATGACGTGGGTTGAACAGTAAAAACCCTGCATCTTCAAGCATGTGTTAGCTGCACGGTTTTATTATAATGTCTGATGAAAATTACCCCGAGTGCCCAATAACCATTAACATAAAGCAGACATTTCAAGACGGAGGACTCGGCTATGCCAGGTTGTTAGTCATATGCATATTCCGCTAAATCAGATGGTTAGTTCAAGGCTGAAATATAAGATATCTGCAGCACAAAAAGCTCGCTGGCGTCATGATCTTCGTCTGTATTAGTGAGCCAATTAATTTGAAGCTGCACAGATACAGAAAGCCTGTAGCTTGTTAAAAATGTGTCTCAAAGTAGCTCCAACGAACCTCCCCTGAAGGAAACACCCTCATTATTCTGACTTGTGTTTTCATTGTTAGGTCTCTGCACTGTCAACATATCAGCCCTCACGCTGCTTTTTATTTATTATCACCCATATCATCCATGTTTTGGCTCATTTCAACATGTTTTTCTGGGTTTGTCCTCATGTCCTCTCTAAACCATACTCAACCCCACCCGTCCTACTAACTGTGGGTGTGATTTTCTCCCCCAAATCTCCCTGTGGCTTAAAGAGCAACCTGTCAGATTTCACCTATGACGGGTTGAAGCAAGTCTCAGTCTTTAAGGCCCTGAAGGTAACGTGGGAAAAATGGTTTGCATGAACAGATCACACCCTGTGTCTCATCCGTGTTATCCGTCTTTGTGCACCATCCAACGTCATGTGACTGTGATGATTATCAAACAAGCAGAGTGAATTATTTTTTTGTCAATGTGCATGAAGATGGATGGTCTGCTGTACACTCTTTTCTTTCTTATTTGTAATGATACAGGATTTTCCACTTTTCCTAACTCGTGATCTTGCATGCAAAAGTATAATATTGCACTCAATTTTTTTCAATCTGTTCTATTCTGTCTTCAATCTTTGTGGTTGATTGAAACTGTGGCCACTTTTGCAGCTTTCATATTAGAAGAGATATTGTCATTCTGCCCGTCCAACATGTGCTCATTTTTTCTTGCATTGTGAAAGTGAATCCGGTCAAAGGTTTGCAACAGCAAACCTGCAGCGCAACCTAATCTAATCGAGAACTTGATGTTGGAACTTATGGTATGGAGCAGGAAGTCGTGCTCGCCGGGCCAGCAGTTCTGCATTTCTTAAAAATAGAGGGAAATCTGCTGCTGCATAGTTGTTTGTTGCCTTCAATATCTCCATGATGTTTCCCATTGTCACACATGCAGTGGCACTCCCTCAGTGCAACATCATGGTGAAACACTCTGCAGCATTGTGCTTCAGCTTCATTGAGCATTGTAGGGCAACTGGAGTACAAATACTTCCAGTTTGCTTCTTTTTTTATCCTGACTGCAGTGGTGCTGCTACCTGGCTGGGCTGGCTGTTAGCGAGGTGACAGACTGAGCCTCTGCATCTCTGTATATGAAGATGGACGACATGACAGCTCCCCAAAAGTGAAGCCAAAACATCTCGATTGCCCCCTGGTGGCTGGCTGCAGTATAGGTCATAAATCCCACCTCATTCATGTTAGCGGATGGCACATGTCACAGTCAAAGTACACAAAATTACATATACATATACATACACAAATATATTTTTCCCAAAGATAGTTTCTGTCGTTTTAGGTTTGGTTATAATTAGTTATTTGATGCTCTAAAAAGGGGGTGAGACGTCATGATTGACAGCTGCTCTGAGTGAAGTACTCACGAGATCAGTACGAGAGAGGAGATGTAAGTTTAACTTTCCATAACTGTCACCAGTCTGTGTAATAGAACATGGGTCAATTTGATCATAAATGTAGTTATGGAGATATTATGGTGAGTTGTTGTGTCTTTATAGTCAAACAGCTACCGCGGTGCAGACGTAACAGCTAGGTGGCTCATGCTAGCAAGCTGTGGCCGTGCTCTGCTCGTGATTGGCTCGGGCGGATGTGTGTGTGGGCGGGACCACGATACTGCAGCTCCAGCCGCCCGATCACTACTGCGCAGACTCTGGCTCCAAATGACGTCAAAATCTTAAGATGGCAGCTGACATCAGAATAAAGATTTAGAGAACATTGGCACATTTTCTGGATGTAGACATGTCTGTAATTTTTGAGAATGCACACACAATGAGGTGCACACCAGTGTGAGATTTGGTATAAGTCAATCAAAAATAATTGCACAGATTGCACAACGCTTCTCGACACACTGCGCTGTATACTTTAAAAGTTGTCAGCTTGCTTGTTTTCACCAACTTGATGAAGACAAGATGTCACGTCATGTCACCACAATGGAAATATGTGGAAATAAGAATAAGAAATAATTCGGATAAGGAAAAACTCCACTAACAAAAACTTACACAAGGGAAAAACCTCAAGAAGAGCAGTGACTCCTCTTCCTGAACAGACAATAGGTGTTGTTTATACACGATAGACAAAAGTAGCAGTTATAGAATTATAACACAGAGACACATAATGATATTTTTAGGCAAATTAAGTACAAACATATCATATTGATAATGTGAAACCCTATTCTTATTTAAGTTTTTTGTACTAAGTCCCATCTCAGTTCAAGTCGTAGCATATCAGAGTGTGGGATTGTGTTCATCAGCCTGAATCTACAATGTGGAGTTTAATTCTAACAATGGTGAGAAATAGATGTCAAATTTAAGCACCATCCTCAAGAGAAAGGACGGGTTTAACAAGTAAGTTAAGACTTTCCCCCCTGGCTCGCACACATATGCAGGGTATTATTATTCTGTAAGGAGCACTGAATAATATTTAGCTGTCAAAACCCAGCATGCTAAATTTAGAAAGCAGAGGAGACAAAGCCTGGCAGTCTCCTTGGTAGCCTCTCTCTGCCTGCAGCCCTGTTCTTCCCCCTTTTGAACTACAGGCTCTTTCACCATTGTGTGCTGTGTGATACGGAGTCTCCACAAGCTAATGTTTGAGTCTGAGTGTGATTATGTTGTCCGTTGCTGATGCATTGTGTGTCACAGTGAGGAGAATCAGCTAACACCTTTCTCTCTGATTCTCTAACAGTCGGGAAAGAAGAGTAGCAGTGAGCCCTGTCCTTTTGTCCAATTCACTGTTGGACACAAAACACTTGAGAGCAAGGTAAGCGTCCCTTAAGATTGTCAGATGTTGTCCTTTCATTATGAGAAGAAAAACTTAACCTCTGGAGGTGATTTTTAGCATCTGAATACAGCCGTTATATTTACCACAATGTGTCTCACATTCTTACACACAAAGACGTATTGAAGTCTAACAGCCAGCACTTCTCATTCTTTAACCGTCTCTCCATGGAGCTACAAAATATTTCCCTCTGGCTGTGGTATTAAAAAAGAGATGAACTGAAAATTGTTGTACTAGAAAATAAAATGTGTTATTATAACCTCCAACACACCATTAAGTGTCAGCTATAGAGCTTCTTCACTGACATTTAATGTGTTTACCAGCTGTTTCTCTTGAAAAAACACTTACTGTAAGTGGACAAGTTAACATGAACTTCAATAGAGTCATCATATTTTTTAAATCAAAATCATTTTTATTGAGGTTTTGCAGGACATAACAAAAGTGCAGCGCTGTTCGGTCATTAAAGAGAAATCATCCTCCATTATTTGATTTTTATATAATTTTTTTCTCTCATTTATTATTTTATTTTCTGTTTATTTACTTTTTTAATTATTTTATTTTATTACTATTATTATTTGTTTTTCTTCTTTTGTATTTATTTATTTGTATTTATTCTTTTATTTATTTGTTCCTTTCGTAACGTGGGGTGTGGGGGGGGAAGGGGTGGTCCTTTTTCTGTTTTTATTTCATGTCACGGACACAGATGACCTTTGCCATGTCTGCAAGAAACCCAATAAAAAAAGAGAAATGAGGGACAGTTATGAGTATATATCAACAGCAACTGGAACCGATGCCAACATATAAATAAATCAAAACAAAGGATGTATGCTGTCATCATATTTTTAAGTCCCTGAACATTAAATCACGGGACTATAGGATCATAAAATCCATTAGGTTCATGTTGTGGCCATCAGTTTTCATTCGTTCAACTTTGTTTCTGAGAAATCATGTCTCGGCCGCCGTTGCTATGGAGAAGAAGCAGAAGACATTTTTACATGTCACAGTAGGAAAAGCAGTAGGTAAATAATGAAATTAATGATTTCAGGTTCCTGGTATTGTGCATGCTGTCGCTCTTTACTGGAACACTTGAACAGAATGGAGCCATTGTTAGTGTTATTAGTAACACCTGTGCTTTTCCTGCTACGACAAGTCAAAAAGTCTGCTGTGAGAAAGGCCTATTAGAGCTGTAGTAAATTCAAAATGTTCCGTCGTTGCAGATGGGAAGAAAACAGGGTGCCATAGTTGCTGAATTTATCCAAAATTGACCCAGACTCCAAAAGTGCTGCAGATTGTGTTATTAGTTTTGTCAACACCATAATCAGCCTTCGCCCGCCATGTAACAAAAAAGTTCTGTGCTTCTTGCTGAAATGCACCTTGGGAGTCGTTTTTAACTTTTTAGTCACTTTTTTTTTTAAAGTACCAGATATTTTCTAACCCAGTTTTTAGCACTAATAATTCAACCGGGAGAATTTCATACACATCCTACACTAGAGAAAAATAAATGGAAGTTTTACTTCCAGACCAGCAGCACCCGAAATAGCTCCTCTCACTTCACAAGAGTGAGTGGTGTCAATCAGTCTGCTGATGCTGGCCTTAAAGGAGGTCTAATCCGGGTGACTGACATGGCTGTAAAAACTCCTCGGTCACCTCCTTGCCTGCACTATGCTATGTTTAGGATTGTTGTCCTGCTATATTGTTCTAAAATTAGGCGACTCTGTATGTAAGAAAAGGCTACACCATTCAATCAACATGGAGGTGGGCATCCACAAACACCCTTACAACTAAAAAACCCACTTTAACCTCATAGTTGTTCCATTTAAAATCCAATTTGCTTAATAACAGCACCAAAACTATGAAAAGCCAATCACTGTCCTAATTCTATTGGTCATAGAAATGAATCTTGTGGGGAAAGTGACTAATTGATAGTCAATTATGAAAATAAACAGAGCTAATTAGAGGTTTAAAACAACATTAGAACTCTAGAAATGAAGATTATGAAATATTAAAAATAAAAGCATATACTTTATGTAAGGTGTGCAGAAATATCAGATACAAACAATTAAGGGAAAATAAGTAAAATATACAAAAAATAACCAAATCATGCAATAAAAATATATAATATTTAGTTAATAGCATCATGCTGACAGTATTAGTAAGTTATTAGTGATATTAGGATTCAACATTCAAGTTAGAAATACAACTCGTTCTAATGACAGAAGGCACCATTGACGGATGTCTCCCGGTGAATTGTGTTGTTAATTAGCTCCTCTCAAGTGTCTTCTAATTAACGACTAACAAAGGACTACCTGTCTGCCCATAAAGATCCGGTACAAGACCAAGGAGCCTCTGTGGGAGGACTGCTTCTCATTCTTTGTTCACAATCCCAGGAGGCAGGAGCTCGAGCTGCAGGTAAAGCTTTATAACCCAACCACTCCTTTATAATTGTCACGAATGTATGGAAGTAGCCGTCTCGTGTTAAAGCAGATCTTTCTATTTAATGCACAGGTAAAAGATGACAAGCACAAATGCATCCTGGGTAATTTGACGGTGCCTTTGAGCGGCCTGTTGGCGGAGGAGGACATGACGCTGACTCAGTGCTTTCCCCTCAAGAACTCGGGGCCCAGCTCCACCATTAAACTGAAGATGGCCCTGAGGGTAAAGATGAACTGCATCACTGCTCTCTGTCTCTGTGCGTTGTTAGTGATGTAAGACCAGAACAGATGTTCACGATCTGCTGATTCAAACAGAAGGGATTGTGAGACGGCTGCATACTGAGTGGCATCTGAACTAATGTTCTGGTGAAGCACAGTGTTGCAGTGTCAACAATAAGAGGAAAATTATTTATTGAACAGTCTTAACAGCTTATGATCTCAGCTCAATACTAATTTGGCTTCGTTACTGTTGCTGCACCTGGCTGTTTCAAGGTTTCTTCAACAGGCTCATAGAATACTAACGGTGGCAGATTTAACTTTCAAATTTATACTGAATACTTGAAAAAATGAATTCTTGACTCCAGACAGGGGTGAAAAGAAGCATTGTTCTCATTTCTAGCTCAGAACTGTTGATTTTGTCAACTGTCCCTGACAGAGACTTTATTTAGAGTGAACAAATACATTTATTACATTGTGCACAGTACAGTTAGAATTGTGGCGATTAAACCCCATCGTGATGTAGTCGTATTTAGGGTGTAGTGATGCCGTGGTTAGTACAGGAGTCTAGACACTGGTGGTGGTGATGAGAATAGCTGGAGAGCTGGATAATGGGATGTAGAGCGGCACCTTTGATGAGCTCAGTGGAAGGAAAGTTGGGCACTGGATTTGATGAAGACTGGAGGTGAAAGGGGAGGAGGAGGAAGAGGGAGAACTGACAGCAGAGAGGAGAACATTTTTTAAAGTTTGACAGCAACGATATGATTAGCTTAAGGAGATCGTGGCAAAATCTGGTTGGTTTAACTAAGAGTGAATTTAATACTCTTATCAACATGGAAGTGGACAAATATGCTTGCTTTATGCAAATGAATATATATATTTATTATTGGAAATCAATTAACAACACAAAATAATGACACATATTGTCCAGAAACCCTCACAGGTACTGCATTTAGCATACAAAGATATGCTGAAATCATAACACGACAAACTCAAGCTGTCAGTGTGTCAGTGTGCTGACCTGACTATGACTTCCCCAAACTGCATGTGATTATGATAAAGTGGGCATGTCTGTAAAGGGGAGACTCGTGGGTACCCATAGAACCCATTTTCATTCACATATCTTGAGGTCAGAGGTCAAGGGACCCCTTTGAAAATGGACATGACAGTTTTTCCTCGCCAAAATTTTGTGTAAGTTTGGAGCGTTATTTAGCCTCCTTCACGAGTATGCCAAGCTAGTATGACATGGTAGCCCGCTGCAACCTGCAAAAGATCGAATTGCGTTAATGCGTGATTATCGCCTTGACAGCCCAACTAAAAATACGTGTCCCAGGCAGAAATTCAGCATCCTCACCACTAGCAGTGTATTTAGTATAGACCTATATATTTTGGGTGTTGGGATGCTTCACGGAGGTGAAGGTCACTTCCCCCAAATAACCAATAAATAAATTAAATTAAATAAAAATGAAAATGTTCTTGCTTCTCTCTGGTGGTATCTGGCCATTAAGATAGTAAGATTCAATTTGAGATATCTCTCACTGAAATTTCACCAATACAAAGAAGGTAAATGTAATATAGTTTGTGGTACAGCATAAGAAAAGAGACATTTAGAAAGTTGTTCCATTGTTACTCTGGACGGTCCACATCCACAGAACACGATGTACAGTTTTCAGTGGTACTACTTTCTAAATAGAAATAATTAATATAAAAGCTGTATACAGTAGTCTGTGGAAACCAGCACACTCACACCCCAACATCACAAATCCCAACTCAAACGCTCACTCAATTCATTATAAGATACTAATGAATCTATTACGCTTACATTGACTTTCTGTTCTCATTAATTTAAGTCATCGCCTAAAACATGGGACACTCAATCAAGTAAATTGTATTACCCTTCAAGACACTGAAACAAAGTGCATTCTCTTGTATTAAATCATCACAACTAATCAAATAACAAAATGAATGGAGCCGTAACAAAATATTGACCTGAACTGGAATAACTTTCTTGTATTGGATCACGACCAACATATCAAGATTCATAACGGATATCCAAAGAGGGGAAATTGCTTTTCAGACTTATTGACCGTACTGGAACCATAAGATAGAAAAATGAAGACGGATTTGGCTACAAAACACCCTCAAAAATACCTGACATTTTCCAGCAGGATCAGCATTTTTAAATCCACTTTATGTGAAAGGATAAGTCACTGTGACCATAAAGTCTTTTAACAAGTCAGAGCATTGCTTTAGTCCCTCTAAGGTTGCATTTAAAACCAGCAAACTAGCCAAACCCCTCTAAAAAACCTTCATTTTTGTTAATATATTTCACTTGGGTTGGAGTACTGACAGGAAATAACACAAGTAAAATACTAAAACTTTATTCCAGTACTTTGTTGTAGTTCTTATTTATGAATCCCAGTAATGTCCTCTTGTCTGTCTGTAGATCCTGTCCCTGGAGAAGCAGGTATCCTCAGACCAGCCCTCCTCCGTCCAGGTCAGGAAGTCTAGCGTGCCGCAGCCGACCCCGGCCCCCACCCAGAGACGATCGGTCTCAGACTCCCCGCTGCCTCCGCCCACGCCTCCGCCACGTATACACTCTTCCACCCTCACCCTCCAACACAGGGACGGCGAGCCGTACTCGGCCAGCCCTCTCCGCAGCGTCTCCAACCTGAGCACCTGCATGTCGAGCTCCCAGAAGCACCTGCCTCACAAGGAGTCCACGCCGAGCCTGGCCTCGGACATCTCCCTGCCCTTCGCCACCATGGAGCTCCAGCATCGGCTTCGCCAGCTGCAGAAGTAAATGTCATTGAGATATTGCTCCCCATTTCTGATTCTCTTTTACAGCTTTTTTTCCCTCTTCATTTCAGAGAACCTGTTGGTTTATTTATGTAATTTAAATTCTGCAGTTGTCTCTCAAGAATGTCATCTTGACTTTTTGGGGAATATGTGTCTTTATGAATATTTTATCTGTCTACCTGTCGAGCTCTCTGTCTGTCTCTGCTCTATAATTTAACTGCAGTCTGTGGAAGTGACACTGACTTACTCTTGTGTGTTTGTAGTGGCTCGGCCCCCAGCCAGTACCCCCTGGGTGAGGTCCAACTGACTGTGCGGCACAGCTCCCAGAGGAACAAACTGATTGTGGTGGCGCACGCCTGCCGGTGAGGTCCTCAGCTGCCATCATACCCTGCATTTAAATTTCCTTTTTGGGAAGATTTACGGTAGACTTGTTTGAAGGTGGTCTCATCTTCAAGGACAACTCATTAGTTTTTTGGCCAAAGTCTCCGTCTCTTATTAATTTGTGGGTAGTGCTTCTTCAGTATGCGGGTCCTCTTGCTTCCTGTTGAGCTTCACACATTTAAGAATAAACAGGTCCCATTAAACCTAAATAACATGTGACTGGCAACATGTGAGTGAAACCATTTTTGTCCCGTGTGTGTGTCCTCAGTAACTTGATAGCCTTCACCAAAGATGGCTCGGATCCCTTCATCCGCCTCTATCTGCTGCCTGACAAGAGCCGGACGGGGAGGAGGAAGACCAGCACGATGAAGAGGACCCTCAACCCTGTTTATGATCAAACGTGAGTTTAGAAATTATCACTATCTCATGCTTTAAGATTAGTCAGCGGCATGTTTGCAGAAGTGTGCTGCAGCTGTTGGGCTTTTCACATTGTGCCCTGTTGTTGAAGGTTTACAGTTTTAATAATAGGCTTAATGTTGGTAGTTATAACATTATTATATTAATGTGATAGCTGGTGTTGTGTTTTCATTGTTACCCTTTCTTACTGATGATCAGGGGCCTCTTAAAGGCTTTCAAACATTATGATCCAAATGAATACAGGAAGCAACATCAAGAGTGGAATTTGTTTTTTTATTCGTGCAAAGGGCAGTACACAAAACAGAGACACAATAAACAATATGTACATAATACATAGCAATAGACAGATAGGAATATAGACGAAACAAGACCGGTAGAACCAAGCATAAACAAAAACAGAACACAAAAACAAAACAGAACAAAAAACATAAATAAATAAATAGATAAATAAATAAATAAATAAATAAATAAATATAAAAATTAAAATAAATAAATAAAAAAAGCAACTTATTATTGCTATTATAAATTTGCAAACCAGTCGATGTTCCTAAGGGTGGTTATTAGGCACACAAGAGTATATGAGTGCATGTGTATGTGAAACTGATAGGAAGGAGAGAGGGAAGCCTGAGCAAATACTGATATTAAAAAGGTAATAATAATAATAATAATAATAATAATAATAATAATGAATATGTATAATAATAAAAAATAATAATAACAATAATAATAATAATAATAATAATAATAATAATAATAATAATAATAATAATAATGCGAATTTACATTATTTAAATGTAAATAAATGTGTAAAAATAATAATAGAAAAAAGGGGTTGGCACCTCCGGTCATCTTTCCACCATGGGTGGAATATTTCATTTAAATTTCTATATAATAATTGATGAAAATATCTAATGTTTTAATCAAATGAAGCATTTTTATTTGAAGAATTACTCCATAGTAGATTAGTTGCCATTAAATCTGCATCAAATGTGTGTATTTGTGTTTGCAGGTTTGAGTTTAGTGTATCTATGGTGGAGCTCCACAGGAGAACTCTGGATGTAGCAGTGAAGAACGGAGGGAGCATCCTGTCCAAACACAAAGGGCTTCTGGGAAAGGTAACTTCTGGCTGTTATTATGTGTATTCTCCAGCAGCAGAGCCACTCCCAAATACGCCATATATTCCAAAAACTTAATGTCTTTGCTTTTTGTTCAAAATCACAGGTGCTGGTAGATTTAAGTGGGGAGGATATATCAAAAGGACTCACACAATGGTAAACTTGTATTTTATCTTTGCCCCTGTGCAGCATTGAAATGATTTATTTAAGTAATAAACGTCCTATTTTAGGGCTTAAATATATATATTTGTATTATTATCTCTTGCAGGTATGATCTGAGTGAAGATGGTGTGTCGTCTCAAGGCATAAGAAGTATTCAAGACTCCCTCCTCACATAGTGAAACCACCTGTAATATAGTGATCTTGTTATTAATATAAGGGGACAGCAATTTGTTGTAATCATGTACATTTTTCATATAGTTCCCAGAACTTATTTCAGCATGCAAAACGTTTTTTCAAACATTTCCTATCATTATTTCATTAATGGAAGATATTGTAACATATTGTAATGCGTTGAAACACACTAACTGCCTTGTCTCAATGTTTCATGTAAATATCAAGTTGCTAATATGTAAGAATTTGCAGGGGTTTCATGGCATTATATTTCCTTCAGGGAAATGATATTGAAATCAAAATTGTTCTTGCTGTTTGTCCCATTTGTTCAAATGTGACAAATGATGTTTTGTCGTCTGAGAAAACTCTTAACCAAAGGAACAGATACAATCACAAAAGTAGGTAGCAGTCTTGACTTTGATATTTTATTTTGTCATGCAGTGTTATTTGATTGTTTACCTCTTTATTGTTCTTTATGCTTGATTACAAACACGGAATGCACATATGCAAAGAATAAAATGATCGCTCTGTATATTTTAAGAGGACTTCGTGCAATATTGGATGTTACTGAAGACCCGTGGGGCATTTTAGGGCTATGAAGAAGCACTGTATAATATGAAGGATACTTGAATACGAGTTTGATTGATGTTCAAACCAAACGTGAGTCGAACAAACTGAATAATATGAGCAGAGATGACAGTTATTGCGTTTTTATGAGCAGGGCTGCCAGAACGTGTTGTTATGATGACACAGCTGTAACGTCGTAAAGGCTTGTACATGTTTTGCCACACAGTTGTAACTGCTGGAGGTTTTAAATACTTTTTCTTGTTATCTATCCTGTGCCTTAAAGAAAACCCGCTGTGTAATTTTTGCCTTCTTAATGTTATTATTTTGAATGATATGACACCTCATGGGTTTTGAGGAATAAATGGTTTCTCTTGTGAAAATGGTCTTGCTTGTTTTTTTTAAATTGGTTCTTCTGTTCGGCAACAAAGAATATGAATTATTTACTTATTATTATTATTTATTAATTTATTAATTAATTAATTAATTTATTTATTTATTTATTTATTTATTTATCTATTTATTTATTTATTTATTTATTTATTTATCTATTTATTTATTTATTTATTTAATTATTATTGTTGTTATTATTAGTATTATTATTATTGTTATTATTATTATTATTATTATTATTATTATTATTATTATTATTATTATTATTATATATTATATTACACATGATGCAGAATGGCCCATTTCAGAATAATGTATATTACATCATTGGATTGATTGTAATCATTGACAAATCCATGTACCTGTAGGTATTAAGCTAATGTTGCAGCTGGTTAAAGTGGAGCTAATATTAATTACTTCATATAGTGCCTTCATATATTGCTATATAGCTTCATCTATAATAATAGGGCGTACTGTATTTCACATTTTATTAATTTTGTATCAATACAAATCTCTGAAGTAACTAAATGTAGTGTAGTAAAAAGTACAATATTTCAATCTGAAATGTAGAAGTATAAAGTACAATCAAATTAAATTACTCAAGCAAAGTACCTCAAAATTGAACTTACTGTAAGTACAATGTGTGTGCTGACATGGCCTTGAGCAAAAACATTGAATTCTACCTTGCAGCTTAATTTCCCTTGAGGATTGGGGAGTAATCGATAAGGGTAATTTAATGTGGAAAAAATAAAATCATGTGTGCAAGGACACAGTGTTACTAAAGACCCATAAATCTGGTATCTTACAGCCTGTAAGATATATATGTAGTCATTTGTCGCCATCAAGTGGCAGACTGTGTAATTGTCTGAAATATATTAATTATTTCTTTTTTTAAATATTTTTGAGAGTTACAAGTTCTTTTAACATGGTCATGGACCATATATACTGTATATTTGTATTCTGGGGGTATCATTCCTATGCAGAGGGTAGTTTAGTTCGCACTACATTGCTTTGCTCCAGTGTTGGTACTCCTGTCTGTTTCTCCAAACTCCATCTACTGTAGGTAATACAATAAGTACCTCATACAACCTCACTTCAAAACAACCTGCCAACACCAAACATAACTTAATAAATAAATAAATAAATATCATTGAATGTAGCAAAAATATTAAAAATGAATTTAGCCATTAATTAATTCGTAATTTAATCCTTTATCTATTTGTGTTTCTGTTTAATTTTCCCTTTTATTTATTTGTGTATTTATTTTTTATAAATATTTAAATGTACTTATTTATTTTTGCGTTTATTTTGTATTCATTTTTGGAAGTATTTATTTATTTACTGTATATTTGTATTCTGGGGGTATCGTTCCTATGCAGAGGGTAGTTTAGTTTATTTATTGACTAGACTGAGGGCTTTTTATATTTTAATTATTTATTGATTTATTGTGTTGACTTGGATGTGCTACTTATTTTGTACTGTAATTACCTTGTGCCTGTTCTACCTTTTTTTTTTTTCTTTTCTTAAAGCTGACTCGGTGTAAACTGCTCAGAAATCCAATGTACAATGTAGGTGCAAATGGCAAATACAACTCTTAAATAAAAATCTTGAAAGCAGCAAAGAGAGCAGGATAAAAAAGACAACAATACGTCATGACGTCAGCGTCAAAGTTGACGCACAACGTCATGACGCAATTTATCCAAATTTTGCGCGGGTTTGCTGTTGTTATGGTGAGGCTGTCATCCAGCGTCTGTCGGCTCACTAAATACATATAAAAAGGTAAATAACGAAGCTATAAGTTCATATTTTTACACTTTTATGATTATAACTCATAATACTGTAAGTACGAACGGACAGAGTAGCGTTAACGTAACGTAAATAACACTTTAACGCTCTAACGACTAACGGGTTGCCAGGTTTGTTTTGATCTTGTTACAGTTAACGTTAGTAGATAAACTAACACGTTGTTCTTTGCAGGTTTACTGGGAGTCTTCACGTCGCTTCACGTCGCTGGGAAAACCGAGAATATGTCCAAACGAAAGGCGTTTTTAGAGGCTGCCTGTAAGGAAAATGTGGAGGACTTCCTTCACTTTATCCAACTTCATGTGAGTAACTTATTGTACAGTAAATATGAGCTTCAGAGCCATCAGAAATGTCCCGGATGTGTCTCAGGTTAACTTGTATAGTAAGAACTCTTGCATTAAAACTTAGAGCTAATACTAGAGAAATTAAACTAAACTACAGCCTCCAAAAATGACCATTGAGTTGAATTTATACCTCTAAAACATGTTTTTATGCATGGAAAACCACGCAGGACAGATAATAATGCACACAGAGCACTTTCATAGATTAAACTACTGGAGTTACCCTGCACTATATTCATTTTTAACAGTCTCTTCTGCACTATATTCACTTTTTAAATAGTCCTGTATCACAGCTGTTACCCTGCACTATATTCAGTTTTAACAGTTTTCTTCATCTCCTTGTATTTTTATATCTGGTGTATTTTTTTGCACTACTAACTTTTTTACTGCCTTTTTACTAACATGTTTTGCACTATGGCACTGTGATGCTGGAAACTTGAATATCCCTCGGGATCAATAAAGTTACTATCTATCTATCTATCTATCTATCTATCTATCTATCTATCTATCTATCTATCTATCTATCTATCTATCTATCTATCTATCTATCTACAACTGGCAACTAAATGCAGGGCAGTTTTACATATTGTGATTAAAAATTACCAATTGTGAACTGCAGTTAGCAGCTGTGAACTGAAGTACAGGTAACTTTACAATTTGGGAAATCTATATAATTTGGGAATATTATGTGGGAAATTAGTCTTAAATTGCATTACGTCTGACAGTTTCTGCAAATCACATTTTTCAGCTCTTTGTTTAATGAATTGTTTAATTGCTTAATTTTGTCTTAATTTAATTATTAAATGTCAAAATAGGACATATGTTACCGAAACCCAAAGCTAAGTGTTTAGTAAATTACTGACAACAACCCAAAAAACAAAGAATTCAATGAAGCACAGAAATGCTAGCAAATATGTAAATTTGTAAGCAAAAGTTTGGTATTTTATTTTTAACTGGTTATCAAAAGTGGAACAAATTTGTTTTCTATATGTCATCTAAAACTGGGAATGAAACGTCCTATTATAGTCACAAATTTAAAGTGTTTTTGCAGCGGTCAGCGTGTCTATCTAGTATGTCTCAAGTCGTTTCTGTCTGTGTCGCTGCGCAGAAGGACAAAGCGGAGCCTTTCGATGTGGAGGAGGTGGTGCAGGAGATGCCCAGAGACCAGAGACAGACTCTGTGGGGAAAACTGTCTTCACTCCTTCAGGACGTCCTGCAGGAGTTACCTCCAGAGCGCTGGGAGGAGGGCAACGAGGAGGGCATGGAAGTGGAGTCAGCTGCGGATCCTGTGAGTTTATGTACAGTTGTGACATAAACTTTGATGGCTTTACAATTTGATATTCTGTTGCTGTTTAGATTTGTTTTTAACTAAGAAACTGATACATATTTTGTTAACACATATCTACTTTTATTTATTCCTTCAGAAACATGTCATGGCTGTTGTGGATGGGGTGACACTAGTGGCTGCTGTGTCCTTAAAGGTCCTTGAAGACGGTGACACCTACAGCGCCCTTCTGGAAGTTGCCCACAGGCTTCACGGTCAGTGTCCTTGACGATTTCCCTCTCTGCTAAATTGATGTGTCTTTAGGTAGATGGTTATTTGAACTTCATGATGATGTTTGTGTCTTTCCCTCAGATGTTCTTGTGTCGCTGCCTGTCTCGGAGGTACCTCTGCATCACCACATCCACACACTGTGCGAGGCCTGGTGGAAGAAAGGGCTGAAGGAGAAAGAACAGTTTGGTCGCACCGCTTTCCTCATCTCTCTGCAGAAGAGCTTCATTTTGAAGAAACCAGTCAGTATATGTCCTCAGTTATACGTCAGATGAATCAATATTGGGCCTCTTGCTGTATCATCATTAAGCTCTATTTTCAGTTCTTGTAGTTTTGTTGCATTGTTTTGAATAACTTAAATGCTTTCTCTGTGTTGACAGGGTGTTGAGATCCAAAGAGTCTGGAGTCTCCATGATGTGCTTTTGAGTCTGGACTACACATCCGAAGACAGCAAGCAGATAATCGACTTGTTGCTTCAGTGCTTCCTGTTTCCTAATTACATTAGAAGCGATGACGTGAGTACAGCGATATTTAGACGCTGTTTGAGCCTCTGTTTCATTTCTTATTGTTGTGGTTTTGTCTTTGAGCTGTCAGCCTGATGATGATATGTATGTTGTCGCAGGGAAAGCGATTCCTGGTGTTTCTTTTCAGCTGGAACGTCGACTTCATCTGGGTTATTCACGGCACCATCAAAAACCAGCTGGAGTTTTATAACAAGTGAGATGCTTACTTTATTCTGTTTTAGAAACTAGTCAATTTTATCTTTATTATTATTATTTACTACTAAATTGTTCTATGCAGGACCATAACCACTCAAATTCCGGAGATCTACTTCCGAGCATGGAAGAAGGCCAGCGGGGACTTCCTGGAGAAGATTGAGAGCTCATGCATTCAGGATTTTATGCAGAATGCGATCTTCCTTCCTAGAGCATCTCCTGTCCATACCAAAGTCCGACAGGTAAAGTTATTAGCTACCTAAAATATTTTTTTTCCCCAGTCTTTTCGGTCATGCATACAGTATACTGGGTGTGTTTATTTTCTGATCTCCTTGCTCTCATATGCAGATCGTGAGCTATTTCCACTCAAGGAAGGGCTGTAACAAGGTGGACAAGATGCTCTGTAATCTCTACAAGCCCATTCTCTGGAAAGCTTTAAGTGTATGGATACAGATTTCTAACGGCATTCATTAATCGTTTTTTTTTTGTATTTTATTTGAGTCTAATGTGTTTCTGTTTGATTTCCTCAGGTTCCAAACTTTGAGGTGCGTGCAAATGCCACTTTGCTTTTCACTGAGGCCTTCCCAGTCCACGACCCGGAGCAGAACAACAAGAATACAGATGAGGCCATTCAAAAGCAGCTGGACACCGCGATGGTGAGAGCCTATTTCATATTTTTTAATCCAGTATTTTATTTCTGGTGCTGTAAATCCACAACACACAGACACAGACCTTAAACGGAAGCAAAACATAATCCAAATCATTGTTGGACCTTTTTGATAATCTGAACATGAACCTCGTTGCCAACACTACAACCACCTGTCTCTCATCCTCAGGGCCTTCTTGATGACCCTCACCCCACTGTGCGCTCCAATGCGACCCTGGGAGTCTGTAAGATCCTGGCCAAGTGCTGGGAGCTCCTTCCTCCTACGATCATCACAGACTTCCTGAAGAAGCTGATGGAGCTGGCGGCTGACATCAGCTCCCCTGATGTCCGCTGCTCAGTCTTCAAGGTAGGAAAGGTTCTGATGTATATTGTCCTGGAAAATGTAGACAAATCTTATCCAGGATGTTTAACAAACTGGCAGAATTAAGTGAAGTTATATTAGAAATTACAGTAATTAGGCATTCTTGTCCAACGATTTTGTGATGCCAAATTGTAAGCATTATTGTCACTGCAGACAGAATTGGCAGACAGTAGACCGGATATCTAATGATTTGTGGTTTGTGTGATGTCTTCCCTAGTGTCTGACTATTGTCTTGGACAACGGCCTCAGCCATCCAATATTGGAAAAACTCCTGCCCACTCTCAAATACAGCTTTCATGACAACTCGGAGAAAGTCCGCGTAGCTTTCCTGGACATGCTCATCAAGGTCAAGGCAGTGCGTGCTGCCAAGGTACCGTATGTGTTTCTTAATAGGGCTGGTTTTGTCTTGTGTGATTATCACAGTTTTTCAAAAGTGTTTCTCTTGCCTTATTTAAATTATAGAGCCATTTAAAGTACTCAACGATCTGGCTTAAGACTTAATAGGCAATTTAATGAGTTGTTTTCCCAATTAAACTAAATTAAATGAACTGTACAAAAAACAACGAATAACAGAAAATACAAAAAATACATTGCAAACTCCCCATGTTGAGAGTAAATAAAGCCCATTCAAACAAAAAATGCACAATCTGTCTCTAAAATACACATAGTAGCTTGACGGATGTAAAATAAACTTTTATGTTCAAATCCAACAAGGATATTCACACCAAATAATTGGCAAGTAGCTTAAGTCATAAATTTCTGATACTGAAGACATATTTAAGTGTTTGGTACAGATCCAGATGTTGTTCAGCCAAACTGCATTGGGACACAATCCACTTACAAGATGTACTGTAAATGAATGCCAGGTGTAAAAAGAGGTTTCTTGTGTACCGTTCTCCAGTTCTGGGACGTGTGCAACATGGACCACCTGCTGGCCCGTCTGGCCATCGACTCCCACTCGGTTTCTAAACGCATTGTGGATCTGCTCTTCAAGTCCTTCTTCCCCGTCAACGAGTCGGACACGGAGTGGTGCTGTCGCTGCATCACCCTCATCCAGATGAACCCCATGGCTGCCAGGAAGTTCTACCAGCACGCCCACAAACACACAGCCCCCACTAACATAAGTAAGTGCTGCCTGTGCATGGCAGAAAGCCAAAAATGAAGTTGCATTTGTGGTACGCTCATCCATTCTTTTGTCTTCTCTTCCAGTAAAGCTGATGTTGGCCATTCGCCGTGTTTTGAACAGCTGTGTCCAGACCGAATGCGACCTGTCCGAGATTAATGACAGCAACAAGGAGAACAGCGCAGTAAGACAGAGACATTTACGCTAATAGAGTTGACAAAAAAAAAGATAATTGACTTTATCTCCACAAACTAAACTTTGAGGAATATGTTGAGTCTATAAAATGTCAAAAATAATGAAAAAAGTGCCAATCACAATATTTCCAAGCCCAAGGCAACGTCTACAAATTGCTTTGTTCTGTCAAACCAACAGTCTCAAATCCAAAGATTTTCAATTTATAATCATATACGGTATGTCCTCAGGTGTCTTGTTTTGTCCACAGCTCAAAGATGTTTGGTTTACTGTCAGAGGAGGATTAAAGAAACCAGAAAATATTCACATTTAAGAAGCTGGAAACAGAGAATTTAGTCTTTTTAATAAAAGAAATATCTTAAAAAATTGCTCAAACTGATCAACTGCTCAATTGTCAAAATAGTGGGTGATTGATTTGATAGCAACTAATCAATTAATCGTTGCAGCTCTAATTATGTTCATCATTTTGTTCATCATTATCATGTTCATTACTTTCATGTTATGTTGGTGTGGTTTGGGATTGGATGGAGGGAGGGAGAGCCTTTATGTGTATGTCCTTGTTGATGTCATGTCACAGAAGTCATGGAAGAGGTAATTGTTAATTTAGTTGTCAATCTAAACCTTTATTGTCTCTAAACCTTAATCGGATAAGATGGAAAAGTATGTTGATACACGAGTTGAAATTGTGTTTACTGTGTGTCTGAGTTC
This sequence comes from Sebastes umbrosus, assembly GCF_015220745.1. Classification (NCBI taxonomy): domain Eukaryota; kingdom Metazoa; phylum Chordata; class Actinopteri; order Perciformes; family Sebastidae; genus Sebastes; species Sebastes umbrosus. The sequence continues at coordinate 8,796,781 of NC_051289.1, forward strand.
ATGAGTTTGATCCCAGCAGGCTGAACCTCTGCTGGGGAAAGACAAGGCCGTCGTGTCCAGTCTGCTGGAGATCGTTGTCATCCTGTGGAAAAGTGTTGAGAAGGCCCTGAGGCAAAATGAAGAGGCCCAGAAGTACACTTTTGCCAAGTTTGGAAACGTCATGTCCAAGTATTTCCAGGCCTTTGAGGTACTTCAACCTCCATGTTTTTAATTTAACTTTTTCTACCATGAACAAGTATTATTGAAAAACTTTCTTGATTTATTTTTCCAGGATGAGCGATGTACCGTTGCTCTCATACAACTGGCCTCGTTTATGCCTCCTGCTGCAGTTCCAACATTCAGGTAAGCTGTAACTCGTCTCCTCGTCTCTCTGCCTCCATCTCATTCGGCTTTTTCTGTCTAACCCGTCTCTCTCGTTCCCAGCTGCGGCGTCCTGTCCAGACTGAGGAGGATGGACTCAGGAGCAGCGCCAGCACAGTACGGCCAGCTGTTAGACTGCCTGTGCAGCTGGGGCCAGGCTGCTGACATCCTGGAACTCGTCACTGACTGGCTCACCGAGGCTCTGCCTAAGCAAGGGGTCAGTCAATACAGCACCAAAGGGCTGGAATTATTCTACTGTTGGGTTTCTCTCTATGAAAAGTAAGAGGTTAAATCCAAACACACGTCCCTTGATTCTCTTTGTAAAAGTCATCATCTATTTAACTTCAGGACAACCCCAAACGAAAGGTGCGTATCCAGGAGACGGTGGAGGCCAAACCAGACCTGGCTCTGGCTTACCTGGAGTACCTGTTCAGCCACACTTCATCACGGGAGAAAGTCCTGGCTCTCGGTCAGAGACCTCTGAAGCAGCTCCACACAGTTCTAGGAAACTGGACGGTATTTAGGATACTATTCATTTCATTTAATTTCCCTGTTTGAATACATTTATCTTCAGCATTTATACATAGATTAGATAAATTATGTATTTTATATCTTTCCCATATGAGAAGCACTTTTCCTCTGACATCCGTGTGATGTTTGTCCCAACAGTCGGTGCTGTACACTCACCTCAGCTCCACCACAGAAGATCCTAAAAGTCCCAGTGTGGAGACCACGATGAAAGTCTTCAGGCACCACGGCCGCCTCGGTGCGCATCTGCAACATAGTGTGAGTTTTTCTTTTTTCTCACATTACTTCTCATCCCATTTTTTACTTTTATCATTAATCATTTTTACCAAATGATTAATTGAATAATCTATAATGAAAGTGATCGTTAGTTGTTGAAGCAGGGAACAGAGCTAATAATTTTTCTTGCCCACATTTGTCCAGATGACTCAGTTTTGTGACTTTCTGTTCACAAGCCTCAGTGGTGTAGTTTGTTATTCTGTGTCCAGATATATATATTTTTCCTTTCCTAAACTACGAAAACAAGTCAAAAAGTAAAGAAAATGAAACCCTTTGCTTCTTTCCCAGTCCTCAGAGGGTCGAGACTACCTGCTGTCTCTGGAGCATGTGGCAGCGTGGGTAGCTGAGAGGGTATTGCCCTTCCTGAAACGTACCAGCGATGATGAGGAGGAGGAGGAGGAGGCGGCATTGGAGAAGTCACAGCCACTGGCTGCACAGATAACTGAGGTGAGCTCTTCTATTACTAAACATATAGCTTCGCAATGCCAACTAACATGTTTCCAGTAGAGGACTCTAGACTGGAAAACATCCACTCAGGATGAATTGAGCCCAAACAAATATGTGTTTCATATTCTAAGCATCTATTCAGCCTTGCCCGACTATAAGTAGTGAAGCTAAAATGACTTGCTGAATATGCAGCGCTGCAGTTATCACCAGCGTTTTAATTTGGGCAAATAGGGAAAATGTGTGTGGTCTCCATTAAGGGAGATGGGATGGGACACTTTTCTCCAGTGCTGCACAAATGTGTGATTTAGCCATGCAAGGTGGATACATTTTCCTAACAGAATATTACAGCTGACATGAAAATGTGTTTTATTTTGTGATGAAGTAAATTATTTCTTGATTATATCTTTCACCACAAAATTAGACCAACCTCAAATAAATACCCAAGAGCTCTCAGTAGAAGACATTTCTGTGATACTTGTTGATAACGAACATAATCATGCAGCTACTACGAGGTCTGTGAGGTCTTTCTACGATGGATGTGGATGATACGGATGGATGGATGGATGGTTGCGTTGAGTGCCATACTGGAGTGCATCTGTATCTCCCTCATAATATTTTTTGCAGTACGATCATTGATGTGAATTGTAAAGTCAGTCCATGCAAGATGATTTCTCTGCAGGCAAATGCAGACTCCTTGCAAATTAAATCTCCTTGTTCATGAGTTGCCAGTCATTTTCTCTCTGATAAGCCTGTACCTCGAGTGTAGATGTTGTTATCCAGAACATTAAGTTTTGAGGAGCCTGTTTGCCTCCTGCTTCCAGGACTTTCAGTTCTGCTCGGTAAATTTAGACTCCTCATAGATTGTTCTGCTCCGGTCCACACACACACACACACACACACACACTCGTGTACATGCCTCCTCCTGCTCACACTGCCACACTGAAATGGGCTTATTTCCTTTATTTGTGCCATTATTCTCCAGCCTGTCACCACATGACTGCTGCAATCAGATATTGAAAATAACCCTGTTTCAGTGCCCTTCTTATTAATGCAGTGGCGGGGGATCGCAGGCTGCTTCTCCAGGCCGCCAGCTACCAGTGGAAATGAACATAGCTCCCCTAAGACTGTGTCAGCTCTATTTGTTGTTGATTTTAATAAGTGTTCTTTTTTGTGGCGTGTGAAACGTTTTTGTCCTTCATCGTGATGATGATGATGATGCGTTTTACCAGAGTTTCCTGACAGTGTGCCGAGACGTTTTACTTGTGGGTTTGGGCGACGAGACGTTCAAGGGTCAAATCCTGCACTTGTGCTCGCTCACCCTCCTCTCAGGTGAGTGTTTCAAATATCTCTTTTTTTGTTAACAATACAGCAACGGTACTGGTACATTTATAACATGTAGCTAGAGTTTATTTCACTTACTGCAGTCATGTTGCATCATGTCTCTTTACCTGAACTGACATCTGAACAGACGATGTATTTTCCTTTGTGTTTGCAGTGTCAGGCTACCTGTGTATTCCTGCAGTGCTGCTGATTTTGAAGGAGGTGGCACACAGCTATGTGCCCGAGGACAACAACAACAATCAGGCTCAGGAAAATGAGGAAGATGCAACCACTGTTGTTCTGGGTGTGGTGGCCAACATCTTCCAGAAGATTATAGAGCTCTTGGCTCGCCGTCTTAGGAAGGAACCGGAGGAGGGAAAACAGGTACGCAGACATTTTAACCTTCAGCGTGCTGATTTTATTTCTTTTATTTAGTGTGTTGCCACCTTTTTGTTCAATATAAACTGCACTTTCTCACTAAAAGGAATACTTCACCCACAAAAATGTCCATTTATACAGTATATCATTCACTCGCCGCATGTTACCTTGAATTCTTGAAGAAAACATTTTTCTCGAATGCCTCCATTGCAAACGGAGAATCTGAAAACGGAGTAAATCCTTGATGAATTGAAGTAAATGGGGGCCGCGTTTAACAATAACAATACTATATCAAAATATCTATCAAGTTTACAAACTCTCACACAGCTCGTGCAGTATAATCCAAGTCTCATTTATCCAGTCGTATGCTCAGTTTTTAGCAAACACATGCATTTTTGCCAAAATCTTAGTTTTTGCACGAGATAGTAGTGGAGGAAGTGGGAGTATACGGCTTAGAGCTGCAACCATTAATCGATTAGTTGTCAACTATTAAATTAATTGCTAACTATTTTGATAATCGATTAATTGGTTTGAGTCATTTTTTGAGAAAAAAAAACAACTAATCGATTAACGGAGAAAATAATCAACAGATTAATCAACAATGAAAATAATCGTTAAATACGACTGGACAAAAGAGGCTCGGATTATACTGCACGAGTTGTGTGAGAGTTTGTAAACAGATGTTTTGATAATTAAGATTCAAGGTAACATGCGGTGAGTAATTGATATACAAATGGTAATTTTATGGGTGATGTATTCCTTTAGCCTACACACCGGCTGTTTTCTCACTCAATGCAAAAGGAACATGTTTGGTTTATTCTTGTAACTGCATCTATAACAACCTTTTATAACACACTGTCAAACTTTGCAGAGGTATTTAGCTGCTTTCATTATTCCAGCACTGTACCATAAGACTTTTTCATTCTTTTATTCCTTGTGTTAACAATCTCTCCGTCTTTGTGCCCCTGACTTAGCTGTGCCAGTCAGCGGTTCCCGGCCTGACAGACTTCCTCCAGGTGGCGCAGACCTGGGACAAAGCGCCTCTCTGCGGGGTCTTCTCTACTCTCTTTGCTGTCATCGTCGTGGAGAAGAGACATTTGCTTCAGAAGGTGTGACCTACCCGCCAGAGCATTTATCTTTTACCAATATCGCGCACGTCGTGGGCGTGATGAGCAACTTGACCGATTATGTTCTTGAGCAATTCAATTAAGGGAATGATGAACGCTGCTGTTGTGCTGTTATTTTTAAAGATTACCCATCATGAAGAGGTGATCACCCCAGAGACAGTGGAGGACATGCCTCCTCTGTCCAGCATCCTGCTGTCTGTCATCCTCAAATTACCCTCTCTTACCAGGTAAACATCCTCCGTCCACTTTCTCTTAAGTCTGTCGATCTTTTCTGTTCTTTTAGAGAGGTTAATCTGCTTGTTCTGTTAACTAAATATACAGTTTTAACAGCCTTATTTGTTCTTGAATGTTTCTTTCAGGGCCTTTTTGACAGAAGTCAGCTCGTCTGTGGACTCTGAGGCCATCAGCAGTCTGAACGAACTGGCTGCCGTCCTGCACATCTTGGCGGTCGTCAGACACAGTGAGTTTACGTGATCAGAATTTAGATTAGAAATGTAGTTAAACAAAAGCTGATTTTTATCTTTCCTCTAGTAAAGATAAATCACAGTTTGTTATATGTGACACTTTTAGCGGGGCAGTCTAAAGCAGGTCTGAAGAGCGCTGCCACATCTGTCCAGCTGCTGCTTCACAAACATGCAGTCACATCTGTAGACGCCGGAGACATCCAGAGGTAGGTGGAAGGAAATAAGATGTTTTCTTTAGATGAATAAAATGGTTGATTTCTGGTATATGAGCTGTAACGACTAACCTTTTTTTTATCCCTTCCTCCTGCCACAGGGTTATTTATGAATCTTCTGTGAAGACCTTGAATGAAATTCTGGATTTATGAGTTATTTGACACGTAATATCTGCTTCACATTTATATTCTGTGAAGCTAAGGAGAGCCGTATAATATCTGCCTCGCTGTTAGCATTTCAGACTTTCAGTTTCTGGCAGACTAAAAATGACACAATTAAATATTTCAACTTCACCGACCAGGCTTTTTTAAAAAATATGGTTTGGATTGAAATCTAAAGCCGAGGACAAGTGCCTGTCTGTTACCATGTTTCTCCAGATTGGCTCTCTATTTATTTCTTGATGGCACACATTGCTCACATGTTGTCTCTCAGGCTTTGTGCATTGATAATGCTGAGAAGTATTGATGGAGTACTCCACACTGCAGACATACGGTTGCTTAGATTGAGTGGTATTTGTCTTTAGAGCTTTCTCTCCGCAGCTCTGCGCTCCACTTTTTTAATATGAAATGCATATATTTTTTCATGTTTCACTATCTGTGTTTATGTATCTGTTGCTCTGTCAGCTGTTGTGTACTTCTAATAAGAATAAAACAAACTGTATCAATCAACCTGAACTTGATGGCTATTTCTTTCTCAGACTGTGCGGAGGTTTGCCAAGTAATAACTCTGAACAAACAATCTATAAATCATCCTCTCTTTATTCTTAAAGGGGAATGGCACCCGTTTTATGAATGCACATTCTGTTTTGTGTTTCTGGGGTGCACAACTTAAAAGGTTTAATCGGATTTCTAGCTTCAGGAAAGAAAATGTCTGTTCTGGAGCACATCAATTACATCTGTGTTATTCATTCCTCTTTGAAATATATATTTTAGATGTATTGCTAGTCTCCTTGAAAGGCTACATGTACTACATTTGATTAGTTGATAATGTTATATACTGTGCTGGAAAGTAACTAAGTACACTTACTCAAAAGGACATTTTTGAGGTACTTGTACTAGATTAATTTCAGGCAAATATTGTACTTTTACTCCACTAAATGTATCTGTCAGCTATTGTTACCAGTTATTTGCAGATGAAGATTTTAAAAGCAGTTTATAGAAAATGTAGCATTGTCGCAGATTAAACTATAGCCTACAGTATATAGGCTAAGAGGTAAACATTAACTACTCAACATGTACTTTATTAATTGTGATACTTTAAGTACATTTATCTAATCCTGTATTTTTACTCAGGTAAGATGTTAAATACAGAACTTTAACTTGTAGTTGAAAATATTTACATTGCAGTATTGCTACTTTAATATATAAGTAAATGATCGGTGGAGGCGCTGGAAAGGGTGGTGCGCTCGGCCCAACACATCACGGGGTGCGAGCTGCCCGGCCTGCAGGAGCTTTACACCCAGCGGTGCCTCAGGAAGTCCCTGAGGGTCATTAAGGACACGACACCCCCCCACAACGGCCTGTTCTTTGATATTTTTGTCAACACTACTTTGTGTATGTCAAGGTAGGCTATTGGCTTGGCTGCACTTGTGCTCTAAAAATCACTACAATAATAAAAAACAAATATAATAATATCATGACTATAATATCATGTAGTTTTATTTAGATGTTTTCATCCTACATCCCTCTTCCATCCATCCGTCCATTCATCCTACATCCATCCTACATCCCTCTTCCATCCATCCATCCATTCATCCTACATCCCTCTTTCATCCATCCTTCCATCATCCCTCTTCCATACATCCTACATCCCTCTTTCATCCATCTATCCTTCCTTCCATCCATCCATCATTCCTTCCTTTTCTTTCATCCATCCATCCATCTTTCATCCTTCCATCTATCCATCCTTCCTTCCATCCATCCATCCTTCCTTATTTCCATCCATCCATCTTTCATCCATCTATCCTTTCTGCCTTCCTTCCATCCATCCATCCATCCATCCTTCCTTCCTTCTTTCCTTCCAACCATCCTTCCTTCCTTCCCTCCTTTTGTCTGTCCATCCATCCGTCCCTCTTCCATCCATCCATCATCTTTCATCCATCTATCCTTCCCTCCATCCATCATCCAACCTTCCTTCCTTCCTCCCATCCATCTATCCTTCATCCATCTATCCTTCCTTCCATCCATCCGTCCTTCCTTCCCTCCTGTCGTTCATCCATCCATCCATCCATCCATCCATCCATCCATCCATCCATCCTTCCTTCCTTCTTTCCTTCCAACCATCCTTCCTTCCTTCCCTCCTTTTGTCCGTCCATCCATCCGTCCCTCTTCCATCCATCCATCCATCATCTTTCATCCATCTATCCTTCCCTCCATCCATCATCCATCCTTCCTTCCTTCCTCCCATCCATCTATCCTTCATCCATCTATCCTTCCTTCCATCCATCTATCCTTCCTTCCCTCCTGTCGTTCATCCATCCATCCATCTTTCATCCTTCCATCCATCCATCCATCCTTCCTTATTTCCATCCATCCATCTTTCATCCATCTATCCTTTCTGCCTTCCTTCCATCCATCCATCCATCCATCCTTCCTTCCTTCTTTCCTTCCAACCATCCTTCCTTCCTTCCCTCCTTTTGTCCGTCCATCCATCCGTCCCTCTTCCATCCATCCATCATCTTTCATCCATCTATCCTTCCCTCCATCCATCATCCATCCTTCCTTCCTTCCTCCCATCCATCTATCCATCCTTCCTTCCCTCCTGTCGTTCATCCATCCATCCATCTTTCATCCATCATCCATCCATCCATCCATCCATCTTTCATCCATCCATCCATCCTTCCTTCCTTCTTTCCTTCCAACCATCCTTCCTTCCTTCCCTCCTTTTGTCCGTCCATCCATCCGTCCCTCTTCCATCCATCCATCATCTTTCATCCATCTATCCTTCCCTCCATCCATCATCCATCCTTCCTTCCTTCCTCCCATCCATCTATCCTTCATCCATCTATCCTTCCTTCCTTCCATCCATCCATCCATCCTTCCTTCCCTCCTGTCGTTCATCCATCCATCCATCCATCCATCTTTCATCCATCATCCATCCATCCATCCATCCATCTTTCATCCATCCATCCATCCATCTTTCATCCCTCCATCCCTCCATCCAGGTCGCTGTTGCATGCTGCCCGCCTCCTCCCTCCTCTCTCCTCACCATGTGTGTGTTTGACGTCAGTGACTTAGGAGGGGCTCCTCTCCGTGTATCTGGTTGCTGGTTGCTGTTTGTGGTGCTGAAACAAACGCCTCTATCTTGTGTTGTTGCCATTTAAGCGACTATTTTCTTTTTCTTTTTCTTTGCCCCAGCGTTTCTCCTCCTCAGCCCTCAGCCATGCCTCTCTAGTCCTGAGTCTGAGTCCACCTGAGTCTGCGTCCATCATGCTGTTTTCTCGGAGGTGTGCGATGGATTAGTAGTACTGAACCAGGCAGGAGCGGTATGGCTTCACCGTGGTGTCCCATCCTCTGCGCTGCATTGGCCGCCAGCCTCTGCTCCTCTTCACCTGCACAAGCTGACAGCAAATTTGGTAAGGTTTCATTAATATTTACCCTATTCTTTACCAAATGTTTCATCCTTTTAGTGCCTGTGTCTGTGGTGTTAAGTCTGTCTCTGTTTGCCTGGGTCGTTTAAACAAACATTGCAAAAGTTATTCTATATTATACTTTATTATTATAACATTTGCAAGTGCATTCTTAATTTGCTATTTCCATAATAACTTGTTTTTGGTGTAGCTGTGTGCATGAGATATCTGAAGTGGAAAAGTTACATAATATCAGGCCCACAGTGACTACTTGCATGATGCACTATATTTAGTTTCATAGAAAAAACACTTTATACTATAAAAAAAAAAAACTTTTGCCAGCCCAATAATGACAGCCAGATTGATACACTATAACCATATTAATGCACTCAATTTCATATGGGTTTTAATGGCTGCCATGCCTATAATAAAAATTACTCAACACATGCCCTTAAGGAGCATGCAATTTTAAATCCACTTTAATATTTAATAATGCCTCCTCAGGAGACGGGGGCATTTTTCATACAGCCCTGTTTCATTTCCAGACTTGGCCCGGTTGTATTTTTCATTACCCTTGATTTGTTCTTGCCCCTCACACTGTAATTTGAAAAAAAAAAAAAAGTATGGCACAAGTCCAACGTATGACATATAAGAGAAGAAGCCATCGGGATAATTGTGTCCTTAAGACAGAAAGAGATTAGAGGGTCTCATTTTACTTTTTCAGGTGCTTCTTAACTTAACCACCTCCAATTTACACCTCTTATCACACTTACTGGTCTATGACACATGACAGTATAAACTTTATAATGAGCAAGAGGCAAATATAGGTCTCAGGTTGGCACTCCGGCTCTGTGATGATTCATACAGGCACCGAACTGCATCATATTCTTTATATTTAGAAGCAGAGGGTAGCCATCCATCCATCTTTCATCCATCTATCCTCCCATCCATCCATCCATCTTTCGTCCATCTATCCTTCCATCCATCCATCTATCCATCCATCTATCATCCCATCCATCCATCCATCCATCTATCCATCCATCTATCCTCCCATCCATCCATCCATCTTTCATCCATCTATCCTTCCATCCATCCATCCATCCATCCATCTTTCATCCATCTATCCTTCCTTCCATCCATCCATCTTTCATCCATCTATCCATCTTTCATCCATCCATCCATTCATCCATCCATCTTTCATCCATCCATCCTTCCGTCCATCCAGCTTTCATCCATCTATCCTTCCTTCCATCCATCCATCTTTCATCCATCTATCCTTCCATCCATCCATCCATCCATTCATCCATCCATCTTTCATCCATCCATCCTTCCTTCCATCCATCTTTCATCCATCTATCCTTCCATCCATCCATCCATCCATTCATCCATCCATCTTTCATCCATCTATCCTTCCTTCCATCCATCCATCATCTTTCATCCATCTATCCTTCCTTCCATCCATCCATCCATCTTTCATCCATCCATCCTTCCTTCCATCCATCTTTCATCCATCTATCCTTCCATCCATCCATCCATCCATCCATTCATCCATCCATCTTTCATCCATCCATCCATCCTTCCATCCATCTTTCATCCATCTATCCTTCCTTCCATCCTTCCATCCATCTTTCATCCATCTATCCTTCCTTCCATCTATCCATCCTTCCATCCATCTTTCCTTCCTTCCTTCCATCCATCCATCCATCCATCTTTCAAACATCTATCCTTCCATCCTTCCATCCATCCATTCATCCTACTTCCATTCTTCCATCCATCGAACCTTCCATTCATCCATCCTTCCATCCTTCCATCCATCCTTCCTTCCATCCTTCCATCCATCCTTCCTTCCTTCCATCCATCCATCTTCCCGTCCACTGTACAGTTCATTTTTTACATATAATCTTGTTGGCTATTAGGTCAACAAACATAACTTATTTGACACGTCCCTTAATTTAAGTTTACAATTCTTGTGAATGAGTCAGTGTTTATTCCCCGAGAGTGCATTTCTCTCATTGAATTCTCAGCATGTTTTTCTCTGTGTGATGAAGAGGTCTCCATTGTCAGAGCGAGGCTGGGAGTTAAGAGATGGTTATTGTTTTTAATGAGTCCCTCTGCGGATTACGCTGTGTCATTGGAAAGCTTTAGGATCAAGGTGTGCTGCTGTGATGTATATATACACATCTAAATATAATAAAAACAGTGCATATATATAAAGTATATATGCATGGGTGTGTGGAGACGTGGAGAGACGGCAGTGCTGTGCGTGGGTGTTTATGTCCTGTCTGTCTGAGAGGACATGAAAGCCAGACGAGGCGAGAAATAAGTCTGCAGCTGCACGCTCTGATTGTGAAATTAAGTGCTGTAAAATTTAATCAGTGGTGTGAATTTGGCCTTGTGCATATAGGACTAAAAACATCAGAACTTTTCACATTCATAGAGCCTGAATGCATCTCTTTAGCATATTTTGAAGTATTTAATGCACTTTTACAATCGCCCACACCTATTAAGAGGTCAACCGAAGTTGACTTTTTAATGCACGGGCTCTTGTGTGAGTGTAAATGGGTGGTAGTATGCATACAGACAACACAAATAAACATAATATTAAAACACAGGAGGGGTGTATTAGAAGCAACTCAAGCCAAAACAGTAACCACACAGTTGGTAAAATTTAGTTAAGACCTGAATCTGACTTTTTGGCATCAGTTTTACCATACTAAAAAAATTACATTATAGAAATTTATATATCCAGTTTGTTATTCCACATAACTATCAGTAAAAATGGAGATAAAAACCTAGATAAACTCTTGCTAACAGTAACTATCTTAGCAGAGCCTAACTGCCATCTCAGCATTTGACTCCAGTGGAATTAAATGACTTGTGGTAAAACTACCTTAAAATTAAATCACATTCTTAAATCAACTAATTTTTTTAATTAATTTATTATATTAATACACTATATTTGTACAGCACGTTTCAACTGATATCAATAAAAATATTAATAGTAAATGGACAGGCAGACACCTACATGTAGCGAAACAATACCTGCTATCAAACATTTGAATGTATTAAATTGTAGATTCATTTATTATTCATTACAATATACAGTTAATATTGATAGCGATGGACAGAGATACATTAAATACCTATAGACCTAACCATGCGCTGCAAATATCCCCCCAAAAAGTTTATTTTCTATAAAAAAAAATATGCCAAAGAAAGATGAAAGAACTAATTTTGTTTGTAGATGCTGTGTTTTCCTCTGAAGTTTGTCCAAAGGCAGAGTGCAGTATCTATTTTTAGGTTCTTATATAGGTTCTATGGCACTTACATAGGTACTGAATCAGCTTAAACAGTCATAAAATTAACTACTTTTCCATCTGTTGCTGCCAGCTTGAAAATGTTAAACATTTCTTTCTCAATTTCACTGCCTCTGTAGCTCTCTAGATCAGTATAGTATAGGTCACATCTGCCTGGCATGATTTAGATTCACCCTAACCCTTACAGGATGATATAAACAGCAGTAAAATGCTAAGACATGCTTGTTTGGTCACCTTGATCTGATCACATCGTCCATGCCGTCTCTTCCAGGATGACGTTCTGGTCTTCTAACGAGGTCATGCATGGGTTAACATGTTGTACTTTACCCGTGCTTTCCTGCTGGGCTGACTCAACAACCAGCCTTGAGTGCAGTGCCTTGAAGTGAGGCATGATTCAAAAGCATGCTTGAGATTTAGCCAAAGGGTGGTATTGCTATCAGTGGGAGGTGTTTGACAAACCTAACAACACTGATACATGTTAATTATGTCATAAAATACACACCGGAAGGCTGAAAGAGGAAAAAAAGGATGGAGTTAAATTGAGGATTTTCACACTGTGCTTTACTTTAAGGGTGCAGGAAGGTTAATGCCCTGTGTACACTAAAGTTAGGAAGAATATAATTTGAATAATGAATCCACTGACTACCGAAGAGCACCCTGCCAATGGAAAATTTGCAGAAATTGATTTTGTTGCGCATGAACACTCGAGCGCCTTGCAATCAGTGTTGCTATGAGGCCTGTTGTTAAAATTCTGTTGGGCGTCTCTTTTCTGTTTGCAGAGGTTTTGGCAGTGTCCTGAATCCCAATAACAACCACTGAAAATCCTGTAGTTTGTTAACTAGGCAGGCAGCCGCTCTCCAGCTCTCCAAGGTCATGTTTTGTTAGCAGGATAAATACTTTCTGCTAGGCTTATTGAACAGACATGGAATCAACTGAAATAGAGAAATATCAATCTAATAAAACCATAAGTTATGAAAAGCTTTTTGGGGATTTAATGAAATGAAAATATCAATCACACCAGAGTGTTCTAATAATGCATTCACAAATCTAACAGGAACACGGAGATCAGACTTGAGTATTTCAAAAGTGAGACTGCATGAAAATGAAAAACTTAATCACACCTTATTGATTGTGTTGATTACCAAAGTGTAGCAGGCTTTAACAATTCAGTCTCAGCTTACCTCCCTAGAAATGACTCAAATGAACGAGTGTTACATGTATTGATGGATAGAGGTATGCGTCAGGGTCGCTTATCTCCACTATGTACATGGAGACATTGTCCTTTAAGGCTGTGCTGCTGGGTCTTTTCATTACGGCTGGCTATCAGCAGCCATCTCTTAATATACCCAGACAAGTAAGATTTGATTCATAGGCTGCTGAGCTCTATCTATTTTGCCACGGGGCTCTGTCATCCCGTAGATATCAGGACTGAGTGGTGATATCAAATATCTTTATAGTGGTTATAAATCATCTCAGAGGATTGAAATGTGCTCTGACATGAAGATAGACATTTTACAACGGCGTGGATTATGAGCATGGTGTATTTCCAAGTGGCGTTGGACATCTTACTTACAGTGGAAGTGCTTTGTTTTCATCTTACATGTGTTGTGTGGTTTGTGTTGTCTTATTATTTCCTGAGTTGCTAGAACACTCCCCGTCTGTCCCACGGGACCAGTTATTCACATGGTTCATCCTGGGAGCAAGCGTATACTATAGTTCACACTGAGCATTTGAAAACAGCTTTTTTAAACTAAAAGTGCAAACACATTTATGTAAAAGGAGGGGAATATAAGAGGGAACTAAAACTGTACTTCAAATCCAATTCACATACTGTATATAAAGACAAATTATGTTGACACATTTAGTCCTTTGCAGTCCATACTAGCAGCTCTGTGAGGCTGCACTCAGGCAAAGCAGTGCTTTGAGCTAAATGCTAATTAAACATTATAGCATGCTCACAGTGATAATGTTAACATGCTAATCTTTAGTGTTTACCATGCCAAACATGTGCCGATTAGCACTAAACACAAAGTACAGCTGAGGTTGATGGGAATGGTATTATAGTTTTGTGGGTATTTTTGCACCGAAACAGACCAAAGCTGCCATCCCTAGATCTCTAGCTCGGCCAGAAACCTTCAATCAACTGTTTAAACATGTAATATGTCCATGTAGACTGCATATCAATACGCTTTCAACACCAACACATTGCTCACAATGCGTCATACTGTGTATTTTAAAAGCAGAGACACTTCTGAATAATGAAAACTCATTTCTAAAGCTCTGCTTGAATGCCCTCAGAACTCATAATTAAAGTAAAAACTGATCCAAGGATAAAAACTAATAGAGCTGCCAAAAGGAATAAGACCCTGCAGCGGTGTCTCTCGTAGTCTCAGTAAAAGGTCGCAGTGCATTTCTCTTATCTCTTAGGACGTCTGTCATCCTGACTGAGCTGCTAAAGGGTCAGCCAGCGTCGGCCTTCAGTTCACATTTTATTGACACTTTGGATGTTGAGCTTTTCTAGGAAGGCTTTGACTCATCATCCATTCAATGGCAAACTATTTATCGGATGAGATTTTATTGTGCTATACAGCCTTTCTTTGTGCACATGGCTGCGCACGCAGAATGGTTAAACGAGCATTTGGTGTGTTGTTTGCAAAGCCTGTTGTCTCTAAATTAATAATCTCAACAGCTGCAGCATTCAGTGTGAGTATAATCAAGATTGTCTGCCATCATCTGTGGTTGAATGCAATATATGCCTATTGATTTTAACTAATAAACAGCACACAGTGTTGTAAACCACATCTCCTCAGCTGCACTGAACCAACATACAGCTGCTGACTTGATAAGCTATTCATGAAGTGTTTCGAAATGCACGGGGAATATGAAGTTGTTTGGTTAATTTTCAAAGTTGCAGCCTTTAAAGTGTAAGCAGTGAATTTCTGACACAAAGCAGGCTGTATATTCCTGGCTTGGGACGCTGCCACGGCTGGTGTGATAACAGACGACGTGCGATGTTTCTCTGTGACTCAACAGATGCTCGGAGGAGTGTGTTGGCTTTTGAGTGGTTATTGAGACGAGGGAGTGGGAGCAAAGCGGCTGGCTGTGCTTCTGTGTCTTTTCCCGACAAATGTCAGCGGCTCTTGAGAGGAAGGAAGTCAGAACTGTGTCAAATAGACGCGTCGAGGCAATCCATCTCGTTATTCTCTTTCCTGCTTCGGTTCAAGGTGAAGCTAGAAGATATTCTGGGTCAAGGAGGAAAGGGAGTGCCACCAGAGAGGCACGGGAGGTTATGAGGGACTGCTCTTCTTTTTCACTCTCTAATCTAAATTAAATTACATTTCAGTCGAGGCTTTTTTGCTCCTTGGAGACTTGTCAGGTGTAAGAATGTGATGCATTAACACTGCTAGTGTTGGTTAAACAGTTTTCCCACTTCCACATAGCAGTAGTGCTTTTCTCACCTCGCCATATACCTGAGCTTCACAACCTCTTGACACAGTGTGAAAACATCCTCTGGCGTTAAAAGGAAGCTTCAACGGCTCGGCTATGCCTTTTCACAACTGTTCCTGTTCATCTGAAAATGGTGTTCAGGGGTCAGTGCGAAGGTCAGCGCTGTGTTGCAGAGATTTATAATGAGGACAATAACCCAGTAATGAGGATTCTGAAGACAGCGAGTTGAGCACAAGAATTAATCTATACTATCTCAGCTGTGATTAAAGCAGTAATGTGTCTGCCTCGTCTTAGGGTGATGCTGATTAATACTCCAGACCATTTCTCAGTGCAGCAGGGAGAGAAAATGACTGTTGGGAGGAAGCGTGGCGAGAGAGAGAGATGCTGGAAATCTAATGGGGGAGGTATTTTCCTATTTTTCTGACTAATTGATGTGACTACTGTAGTCTTCGAAGTACATTAGTGACATTTTCCTGGCAAATTTGGCTCAAATCCACTAGAAACACTTCACAGCAGCTCTAATGAAACAAGCTGTTTGGAGCATTATTCAACAACAACCGGTGTGATTTGCTGGCAATGCTGCTGAACTCTGCCCCGTCCCGATTTTTCTTCCCTCTACTCACAATGGATCAAATGATTATGTGTAATGTGAAAGGGCGGGTGGCTCTTAGTGAGGATTATCACCCGACTCTGCTGTACCCCTCAGCTCTATGGAGCGTTATGGCGTCTTTCAGCTCATTGTTTTGGTTTTATGGCCCGCAACTTTGCTGTTTTGGTTCGCTCTCAAATAGGATATAACAAGATAAGATATAACAACATTATAAGGTATCACGTAAATATTGTCTTTAATGTTCATTCCACTGGCCCCGCAATTTAGTTGATACAGGTTTAAATAACATCTCCATCTGCAAAATCCATCCCAAAACTAGACATTTTCATAATATCCCCTGTTTATAATACATTAAGTACTGTAACTACTTTTCAGTTTACCTTAATATATTGTAGGTTGTGCTATATTTGGATAGTCTAATGCAGATATAACTGAGCATTGGGTGATTATAATGTGTCAGAAGAACAGTCTCAGGTGAGACAGGAATGGGTTCAATATTTAAAATGGGGCCAGCTCGTGTTAGGACAGAGATTTAATCAGCTGAAGGGAATTCATACGTTCAATTGTGGATGACGTTATTGTTGAGAATCACCCGTTAATCTTCCAGTCCAATTAATTGTATTAGAAAGCTGTATTTAATGAAAACAATTCTGTCAGTGAAAGAGACAAAACTGATGGGTTTGTTTTAGGGCTGCTCCGTTTTAGTCGATTAGTCGACTAATAGGTTGTTTTGGTTTTAGTCGACTAAGATTTCTTTAGTAATTTTTTATGCTTTTACATGCTGAATGACTAAAGATTTGTAGTGGTGCTTTTGTGGAGAAAATCTGTTTCACAGATCTGTCGATTAAATAAACTAATCGATTAGTCGGCAAAATCGTATGAGTGTTAGTCGACTAAGAATTTCTTTGGTCAAGGACAGCCGTAGTTAGTTTGATTTTGGAAAGAGTTTTGGATTCTCCTCAGGCCACAGAAACTGTCTCTCCCTTAGTGATGAGAAGTAGTCTGAGTGGGTAGAAGTGTGGATACAGTTTCATTAAAATTACCAAACGGGCACAAGAATGACTTGGGAACACCTGCATTTTAATGTCTACTTTAGGGAACCCAAACACTGTTGTGCTGTGATGACCTGCACGTTAAATGAGGTTCAGCTGGCGCTCATAAGAGTTCAACCTTTTACTTCATCTGGAGGACTGTAGATTTCCCTCTGGGGTCGGGTTGTGTTGGTTCACTCCTCATGAGGAGGACGCTTGGC
The DNA here is from genome assembly GCF_015220745.1 of Sebastes umbrosus. NCBI lineage: Eukaryota > Metazoa > Chordata > Actinopteri > Perciformes > Sebastidae > Sebastes > Sebastes umbrosus. The sequence goes on from NC_051289.1 coordinate 8,814,088, forward strand.
TGTTTGACTCGCTCTGCTTCTGCACTTAAACGCCCAAATCACACCTCAGAAGAGGGGAGACAATCAAATGTCTGAATCATTCAACGCGGGTCGGAGAAAAGGTCAAGCCGGCCTATTTCTGGGTCCTCCGTTGGCGCGGCGACGCTGCCATCTTTAATTCATGGCCGCTGTCTGGGCTGTCGCCTGGAGCTGGCAGCTGAGTGACTGAGAGTGACCTGCCTGCCTGGGAATTCTGAGACAAATTCTCTGGAAAATCGTTGAGAAATGTGTTTGGTTACACACCTCGGGATGTCGGAGGGTTTCATGTCAGGTTCCCTCTTCCATCAAAGTAACCCCACCTGCGTCTAGCTCCTACTAATTATTCATTCAGTTTTTAAAAATGACTTTAGAGGTATTCTCTGATGCATTACACTTTCTTTCAAGGAAAAGTTTGACAATTTTGGAAATACACTTATTTGCTTTCTTGCTGAGTTTGATCAGAACATGTCTAAAATATGACGCTACAGCCGAAGCCAGGCTAGCTGTTCCCCCCTGTTTCCAGTCTTTGTGCTAAGCTAAGCTAACTGGCTGCTGGCTGTAGCTTTATACGGTATTTAGCGTTAAGATATGGGTGTGGTTTTGATCTTCTCTCATCTCACTCTCAAGAAAGCGATTAAGTTTATTTTCCAAAATGACAAACTTTGCCTCTACGCACAAAATGGACATTTATCTTTAATATAATATGAAAATAGAAGCCTCGACAGTTAGTGTAGCTCACGGTAATTTTGTGGTGTGAAAATGGATTGTTAACAGTTGGGATGGGAATCACTAGAGGCCCCACGATACGATATTATCACGATCTTAATGCTATTTAAACATTTTGCGATATGCCGAGTATTGCGATAAGATATGTTGCGATTTATTACCTTTCTTCAACTGCAAATTATGCAGTGTTATCTTATAAGATACAGTTTTCACTCTGTTCATCTCAGAGTTTTCATTCACATATCTTGAGGTCAGAGGTCACGGGACCCCTTTGAAAATGGCCATGCCAGTTTTTCCTCGCCAAAATTTAGCGCAACTTTGGAGCGTTATTTAGCGTTCTTCCCGACTAGCTAACATAACACACCTACCAATGGATTCCTTAGGTCTTCTAGTTTAATATGATACCAACATCTTCAATCTAGCTTGAAGACTGAGCCCGCTACAACCTCTGAAATACAGAATTGTGGGGCGTCGGCTTGTTAAGCGCTTAATAGTTATATAATAAAAAGATTGATATTTGACTTCCGTGTATCGATACAATATTGCCGTGCAAAATATCGCAATACTACGCTGTATCGATTTTTTTCCCCCCGCCCCTAGTTAAGTGTGTTTCACCTCAGTTTCCTTGTGAAACGTCAGTGCACAGAATGTCGCAGCATTATTCAAACAACTGTTATAACAACGTCTTGTCATGTTAGGATGGAAAGTGCATGTGGAATGTATGAAAATGTTGAGCTACCTTGGCTGCATTGCCGACATGTGACGTGCCGCTCTTGACAAGAACAGACCTTTTGGAGCAGAGAGAGAAGCTCGGAGCCATCTTTAATTTTAGCAGGAGAGCGCCTTAACGACACAAGCTGTTTAAATCTGCGGACACGGTGTCAAGCTGATGCTAATTTGCTTGCAGGTGATGTTCCTCTCTGCTGTCCCTGCTACCAGCAGCGCTCCCTTTTCAATTCACTTGCACTTTTATTGCCGTTGTCACCCTCTGCACTGTTTGGAAATGGCTTTTTTGGCCGACAGTCCAGGTGTGTGTGTGTGTGTGTGAGAGTAAAAATACGTCAGGTGTCCTTGGTCGCAGCTTATAATTATAATAAAAGATATGTCGGTGGCCCGAGAGAGTGAATGAAATATGTCCGAAACTGCAGCAGGCTCTGGGAGTGGCTGTCCTCGCTGCCAGACTCCCAGCGTCCTCCTTGGCCCCTTAGACATCACAGATGGTTTCCCGGCACCGGCCAACCACCTGTGAGTGGAAAGTGAACGATAAAAGTCTCTGACTTCTTCTTGGGTTTAGCCTCATTGGGACATATTTAATGTTCAAGGCAAGGTCGGCCAAATGTTGAAGACGATCTCAAGCAGCTCCTCCAGACAGAAACCCGCTCTGAGCTGTGTAATGGATGGCTTGATAATGTACAGGTGGAGATTGTCTGAGATATTAATGTGGCTATATTATATTCTAATGAGAAACTCTCAGTCATTCTAATGTAATTGCTTTTCCTTAAATGACCTCAAATGAGCTTTTCCCTTTATACACGCTCCTCTCGGATTTCACGCCCCCGAGGGTCGACACCCTTGTTGTTGTGTCCCTGACACGCTGTGGAGCTGAGATTTTAGCTCAAGGTGAATTGTATTATGTGTGTCTGTGTGTAAGTGTGTGTGTGTGTCTGTGTGTAAGTGTGTGTGTGTGTGTGTTAATCCTTGCTTACTTAAACAGAAGATGCACATGCCTCCCTTAATAGCAGTTAGTGGTAATAAAGCAGGCAGGGGGCATCATGGGAAAGTGTCTCTCCGCTACACAGCTGTGGATGGAGGCTCTGGAGAGGTTTAGGCCACAGGTTATTGATCTTGCATTTCTGGAAGTGTTTTTATGCAAAACCTCCATAACATTTTGTATTTAATTTTGCAAAGACAGACAGAGATAAAACTGTAAGATCTATAAGGTTGCAGTTCTTTCTACGATCTCTTATTTCCCAGAATGATGTGAATACAGGCCAGTAACTACCAGCACGTGAACTGACTTACTGCATCCATTGACCTCCTGGATTCTCCCTGCATACTGTCGTTGTAAATTAGGTCACACAGTGCCTATTTTGGGAGGGGAAGCTAGTGCGCATTTACAGCACCTGTTAGCTCACAGCTAGTACTGCTGCAAAGGATTATTTTCATTATCGATTAATCTGGCAGTTGTTTTGATGATTAATTGATTAAGTCAATAAAATGTCAGGAAATAATGAAAAATGCAATTTTTCTAGAGCTCAAGGTGACGCCAATTTTGT